>NC_058404.1:124694367-125026339 GCF_002201575.2 Neomonachus schauinslandi | reverse complement strand
CCTTCCTTCCTTCCTTCCTTCCTTCCTTCCTTCCTTCCTTCCTTCCTCCCTCTCTCTCTTTCTTTTCTTTTTCTGGAACATTGGCATTGGAACCTCTAATTTTATTGTGAGTAGGGGTAGAAGGTTGCTGAAGAATGTTATAAATGGTAGTTTGGATCTGGGTTTATCTACAAATGCCTACATAATAAAATGAAAATATGCCATTTGCAAATCAGGGGCATTGCTTGCCACTGATTGATACCAGATAAAGGGCCATCTGGACAGGATAAGCAAAGTAGTTCAGAATATTTCATTCACAAAAGAAAATATTAGAGGAAAGTACAATATTCAAACCCTAAAATAGAACAATTGACACATATAAACATTTAACCACCCTGTCTCTCTTCCCATTTTTAGAAGTCCATGGCCCAGTTAAATCTTAGTTTGTTAATTTCAGGTATCAAACATCTTCTACAATAAAGTTTTTTTTTTCCCACTAAATCGTTTGAAGAACCTAAGTGTGAACTCCAGCACAAGATAAAGAAAAAAATCGTCCAGCAGGATGTGTTCAGCGATGCAGTACCATTCACTCTGGGCTCTTATACCATTTCTTAGAAGCCTCTGGGTCCCACCTAACTAACAACTCTCCCCTTTAATAATGTGGCACACACAGTCCATGATAAACACTGTTCTTCGTAGTTCCCCCTGTATGCTGTCACCCCAGTGTCTTAGATACACTTTCGACAGGACTATGGCCTATCCCTTTTTATTGCCAGATCACCTTATTTTTGTATCGATATAGGCACATAGTTGCCCAGAGGATTTCAACTAAGACACACTGAGCTTCTAAATAATGGGAATTAGGTTGGAAAATATACTTTATGTTTCCATGTCCTTTATGGTGACCTTCTAGTGTTACTCATGTGCCCCAAGACCCACCAAACTTACTGACTTCACTTCTCAAGTCTCTTGAGCCCAATTGCCAGGAGACTGGCATTAATCCCTGACCCTTCAAAGATGGCCACTGTGCCCTCTTCACCCTACTAATCTTTCTCTGCTTCTGTTGTGCCCGGCTTTTTTATTCCCCTGAACTCACCAGGATACTCCCTTCTCTGGCATTTCAATCATGCTCTTACATGGGGCACCTGGATGGCTTAAGTGGATTAAGGGTCTGCCTTCAGCTCAGGTCATGATCTCAGGGTCCTGGGATCCAGCCCTGAGTTGGGCTCTGTGCTGTGTGGAGTCTGCTTGTCCCTATAGCTCTCCCTTTCCCTTTGTCCCTGCCCCCCTTACGCTCTCTCTCTCTCTTTCTCTCTCAAATAAATAGATAAAATCTTTTTTAAAAAATTTGTTCTTACTTTTGTTAGAATGAATCACTCTCCCTTCACCTGGCTAACTCCTACAAATCTTTCTAGTCTCGGTTTTAAGTTCACTTCGATTTCTATAATAATATAGACAAAGTATTTCTTCTGTATTTCTTTTTCATAGCAATCATAACAAGAACAATTAATTTTTGAATTATTTTTAAATGTCTGTTCTTCCACTAAACTTTAAGCTTCATGGTGTCAGGGAAAATGTTTGCCATACTTAACTACTGCATTTTTAGTCCTATAAATTCATTGAGTACTTAGGAAAATTTGAACGATGAATGAAGGAAAGAATATATGTATAGACGAATGAGTAAAATACTCTCTCTTTCTCTCTCTCTCTCTATATATATTAACAAACTGCTTTCTCAATTCTTTTTAGCTTAATTTATACTTTTCTTATAGATTTGAAAATACCCATTAACTTGCACCCTTTACTACAATGAGTGCTAGTGGTTTTTTAAAAATGTTTATTAGGTAAGTGAAAAATGTGTTATTTCTCTTTATATTTTTTTACATTTTTTTAATTTTATTTTTTAAATTTTATTTTATTATGTTATGTTAATCACCATACATTACATTATTAGTTTTTGATGTAGTGTTCCATGATTCATTGTTTGTGTATAACACCCAGTGTTCCATTCAATACGTGCCCTCCTTAATATCCATCACCAGGCTAACCCATCCCCCAACCCCCCTCCCCTCTAGAACCTTCAGTTTGTTTCTCAGAGTCCATAGTCTCTCATGGTTCATCTCCCCCTCTGAGTTCTCTCCCTCTCCGTATATTTTTAATCATTAACGATGCCAATGTTTTTCAGGTTTGTAATAACAATAATTTATTTACCTATTTATGTCCTTAGTATGTTTGAAATTTTAATTATTTCAGTCATTGCCTTTTTAAATCTGTATTTGTTAAGAATATTAATCATTCATTATCAGTTTCTTGCAAAAATTCATCCAGTTTGTCATGTTCATTTCATTGTCATTTAAAAATACTTTATGTTTTAGAGTAACTTTAGGTTTACAGAAAAAATGAGCAGAAAGTTCAGAGAAATCATTTGCACCCCCTTAGTCCTACCCTCAGTTTCTCCTGTTATTAACATCCTGCAGTAGTATGGTACCTTTGTTATAACTGATGGGTTGATAGCCATACGTTATTATTAGCTGAATTCTATAGATTACATTAGGGTTCTACAAATTTTACCAAATGTATGATGACATGCATCGACCATCATTGTATCACATAGAATAATTTCACTGACCTAACAATCTCCGGTGCTCCACCTATGTGTCCCTCCCCTTCTCTTCTGCACTCTTCCACAGTTCAGCTGGTAGACTGGACGATTGTGGACTGGGAAGCTGTCATTTTCAGCTTTATTTTGTTTGTACTATTAGGTGGAATATGGAAGTTTTAATATTTTATGTGGTGAAATCTATCACGAGAGAATTCCCTTCCACACATCTAATCATTAAGTTTAAGAAGATATTCCAATAGAAATGATGTTTCAGTATCGTATTTACTATATTAAAGTAAGTTTCCTAATTAGAAAATAAGCAGCTTGAGAGCAGGAACTGACCATAACACACACAAAAATGCCCAAGCAGGGACCTTGTTTTTGTACACAGCACAGACCCCAGAATTGTAACCAAATATATTTATTGAGACAAACACCATAAAAAGAGCACTTCAGACATATGATCAGAGTACATTACTAATTTTCTTGAGATCATCTTTCCCTCTGAGAACCAAGAAGGACTAAATAGCTCAAAAGATTCTTTAACTCTCTTTTCTGAGCTGAAACACCTGAACGAAATCCTAAAGAGCTATTCCTCGTAGAAGTAATACTGAATGTACAGATACCTAGGTTTAAAGGCTTTTGACTATCTCTTGACAGGGGAGGGTTTTAAATAATGACTGCTATTCCTGTCTGCTGACTTGCCTTTCTGATTCTTCCATGACTTTGGTGACTTTTCTTCAGAATGCCCAAGACCCACCCATTATTAGCCTTCTCCACTGTGGTCACGCTCCCACCCAGTTTTGTAATCATTTCCTATGTGTGCCTGTCTTCATTTCTAGAATAAGAGCACCTTGAGGGCTGAGGTTATGCTTCTTCTTTGTTTCCTAGCACTGAATTTGACATAGAGCCGGTTTCTTATATCTTGGGCTCTCCATGTGAAACAACAAATATAATAAAAATATGAAAGAAATACTGAAACACACTAAGCAGGGAATAAATTTCATTTTTAGTCATTGGCATTCCTTCAAAATATTCATGTGACATCTTCTGTTGCATTTTTCCTGCCTCCTCAGAAAAATAAAGATGTAGAAACAGAGACAATTATGTTAAAACAAAGCAAGAGTGTTTAGGAGAGGGTTCTAAATTCATTATTTAAGGAATTATGCTATCACGGCCCTATTTCTACCTAGCAGTTCTGCTTCTTTCAAACTTACTAATTTGTTAGCTGCGGCTTGACTAGGCAACATAAAAAGATCCTCACACATTCCTGGACAGTATGATTATCATGATACAAGTATATCATCGTTCTAAACGTTACCGTTCATATTAGACTTGTTATAACTCATAAACCCAGAGATTTTTCTTTATTTCTCCAGAGGAAAAGCATGCCAGAATACATTGCATTTAAAAGATGTTTTATTTTTATTGGTGTTTCTTCCTTTAACAAATCACTGTTTTCCTATGTGAGTGCGTATTCTACATACATATAATAAAATAGCTGTTCTGCATGAGAGACGATGGACTCTGAAAAACAAACTGAGGGTTCTAGAGGGGAGGGGGGTGAGAGGATGGGTTAGCCTGGTGATGGGTATTAAAGAGGGCACGTTCTGCATGGAGCACTGGGTGTTATGCACAAACAATGAATCATGGAACACTACATCAAAACCTAATGATGTGGGTGCCTGGGTGGCTCAGTTGGTTAAGCGACTGCCTTCGGCTCAGGTCATGATCCTGGAGTCCCAGGATCGAGTCCTGCATCAGGCTCCCTGCACAGCAGGGAGTCTGCTTCTCCCTCTGACCCTCCCCCTTCTCATGTGCTCTCTCTCTCAAATAAATAAAATCTTTAAAAAAAAAAAACTAATGATGTAATGTATGGTGATCAACATAACAATAAAAAAGTCCAAAAAAAAAAGATAAAAGAAACAAAAAAAATAGCTGTTCTGTATTGAGTGTTTATGATAGGCACTGGGCTAAATGGCTCTTTTGTATTATTTCATTAAATCCCCACAACAAATCTATTAGGTAAGATTGCTATTCTTTTCATTTTACAAATAAGAAAATCAAAGCCCAGTGAGAGTAAGTAACACAATGTCATATGTACAAACACATACTAAAATAAGGATTCCAAATGAAGTATGCCTAATCCAAATGCCTGTGGAAAAATGACTCTCTACTCGACTAAAAAATGATATTGACTGATTGTCCAGCTCAAACTCTGACTTAAAAGGGACAATGATAAATTAGATATTAGTTAATATACCAAATCTATAGCACAAGGAGTGCGGATTTTTCTTTTGGTTATATAGGACGAATGTCCTGATTTAGTTGTCAGTGAGGTTGTAATACTATATATTTATTTCCTTATCTATTCCACATATTAAAATTATCTCATTCAATCATCTCTGTTCAGACTTTTGTGGGATTTCAATGTAATGGTTATTAATTGTGAGCGTGGAATGTTGAGCAAGATTTCCTGGCTTGGATGTCAGTTTTGTTATTTAGTAGCTCTTGACTTTAGGCAAGTTACTTCACTTCTCTGTGCTTCAATCTCAACATCCCTGTAAAAGAATAATAATAGCTCCTATTCTGTCGTGTTGTTTTGAGGTTAATTTAGTTTTTATATTTAAAGAGCTTAGAATAGTGCCAGGACATAGGAAAAAAATCAACAAATCAAAACTGTTTTTCTTATTAAAAAATAACCAAATCCTGTTTTTTACTATACAGCATGTGTAGGAGCAGGAAAGGATGGAGAATGGAAAGCAAAGGAAGGAACACAAAGTAGATAGAAAGCGTCAGCAGGACAATAGTTCAATGAGACCACAAAGACATAGATTCATTTATTGTAACTTTTTATTTCAAAGTGTCCTTGTCCCCCATCAGTGGCTTTGCCAGGAGTCAAGTCTCAATCATCAGTTTCTAGCTGTGGTCCAGTTAGCAAGGGTGCGTAGGTGAAAAGCCATTGCAGATTTTAGGTAACAACCCACCAATTTGTGAGGGCTTTCTCTTCTGCCTGGCATTCTCTGGTTGCCCTGGCAGACCTTTAGATGCCAAGTACTTCAGGAAATTCTCTCCTGCTTTTCTGAAGTTTGGCTTAGCTCTGTAGTCTCCTGCTCTATGCACCTTCAGTATTTATCAAAGGTCTTGAAGGGGAATCCAACTATATATTTCAGTACCCTCAATTTTCTAGTTTTGTCCCTCTAGCCACATAGCACTGTCAAAAACTCTGTTGTTTGCTGGGTCCCTTTCAGTGTGCCTAGAGCCCAGATTCTTATTCTATAGCCCAAACTACAATAAGAAAATGTCCCGTGGGGACGCTAAGAATCCTCGACTCACCTTTGTGAAATTTTACCCCCTCTAGTCTTTGTTTCTTTGTTTTTCTTTATTTATTTTTAAAGATTTTATTTATTCATTTGAGACACAGAGATAGAGAGAGAGAGAGCATGAGCGGCGGGGGTGGGGAGGGAGGCAGAGGGAGAGGGAGAAGCAGGCTCCCCACTGAGCCAGGAGCCAGATGTGGGGCTCTGGGGCTCGATCCCAGGACCCTGGAATCATGACCTGAGCCAAAGGCAGACGCTTAACCATCTGAGCCACCCAGGCGCCCCATATTTCTTTGCTTTTAATATCAAAATTTATCAGATTTTTCTAGTTGCTCTCAGTCGGAGCATTTGTGTACCATGACTTAGTCTAACCAACTCCTGATATTTTAGTTTTTTAAATTACCAGATATATATTTTAGGCAAATACTTCCCAGTTCTATAATTTTCTCTATGCCTTGGTTTCATATCTATAAAATGGGGCTAATTAGAAAAGCTGTCTTACAAAATTGTTTTGATGAAGGAACATGCTGATATGTACAAAATGCTTAGACTGGCGCTTAACACATAATATAGGATGAAGTAATATGTGTTACATATTATTATTGAATTTCAGAAGACAGGAAATCAGATTCTTCTCATGCAATCAAGATGATCTTTTATTTCATATACTAATTTGGAAGATCTTTGGTTTTTATAAATTAAGTTATCCTAGTAGTTCCTAATCCTATTAGACTTGCTGTCCATCCCCTCATTTTTTAAAACAATTTCTAATGACCCATTTACTAACTTGAAATGAAATACACAAGTAATATAAGCTACATCTAAATGTAATTATAGAAAAAAGTTATAGTGCCCTAAATTAAATATAAAATAAAAGGGAAGTAATTTAATATAAATTAATATGAATTTCAATATAAACATAATCAGGCATGAGTATGCTAGAAGACAAAAATGTGGTCAGATGTTTTTATCCACTTACAATGAGTGAATTTGGATTTAAAAGAAGATCAGGACCCTTTTCATTAAAGAATACAGAGAAAGAAAAGCAGAAGATAGTGGACTATAACTAGCAATGTAAGTAATAACATACTGCATTTAGAAGAGAAAGAGGAATATACTCCAATTGAAATAGAATTTTTATGTCAATTACTTCTGAAGTGGAAAAAAATGAGATACCAAATTCATACAAATGTGCTGGGTGGTATTTGTATGAGCAGTGGTTGCAGTAATAAAAATATATCATAGGGAACCCAAGATGAGCATACATCTGGTTTCTACAAGTCTGACAGGACATTTGAAAGTTAATACCGGTTGTGAAAATATTCCTTTGTTCAGTGGGTGAATAGTTAAATTCTTTGTCATTCTATCCAATCAGAATTGAAGCCACTCTTTGCTAGAGCTAGGTACAGGAGACTTTTATTAGGCCAGATATTACCCATTAAGTAGCTAGGTTATTAAATGCTGACAGGCCAGCGGTGGCTGGTAGGGGCATGCACATAAGAGACAGAGAAGCTTATATCCACACATAAGGGAAATTTCAGTGGAGCCAATACAACTGCACAGAGGTGAGCCCCCTGAATATTAGCCTTCATTATATGGCCTGTCCTGAGCACTGCAGGCATCCAGGGGCCTCATCCCCTGCCCTGAGAATGTCAGCAGTGTCTTCCCACTTACAGTGACTGAATGAACATGACCCCAGTAATTTTCAAAGTAAGCCTGGAGGGAAAGGGGGAAGCATAACACGTTTTCCCAGTTACAATAAAACAAAACCTGTATAATATCTATTATGAACTAAAGGCAATATAAAGAGTTGGTTGAGAAAGTACTATCCCTTTAATATAGAATCCACTGCTAGTGACACAAATGTTTATGAAGGAGAGGACTTTGTATTTCTTTTCATAAGAAATATTCATGTGTTCAAGTTCTACATATACTGATGTGTGTGATCTGGTGAATACAGCCTAAAAAAACAAACAAATACACAAACAAAACCTGACAATAAATTCAGTCTTGTTAGGTTATCTGAGCAAAAAATAATGTTACTAGGTACTATCTTGCTGTTGATGCTTGAAACATTGTGACCATAAGTTACTTCTTACAGAACAATTTAAAGACTGGGAAATAATTATCAGTGTACAGATTAGACACCCACAGTTAAAATTATCAAATAATTTTCAACGCTTTTCAACACAACTTTATTAAAAATTTACACATGGCATGTAAAATATGTTGTTTCGAATTAATTTCTAAATAAAATTTTAATATTTGAGTGATTTGCTTATTTTGACTTTCCGGAAAAAGTAAAGATTTTTCTTTTTCTTATCCTTTAATTATTCACCTGTAAGATGTAAATATTTATTTACATAAATATTCATTATATGAACTTTTAAGATAATTCTGAGAAATACAGATTACTTTCCAAATCTGTACATGAACACATCAGCTTTTTTTTTTTTTTAAAGATTTTATTTATTTATTTGAGACAGAGAGTGAGAGGGAGGAGGGTCAGAGGGAGAAGCAGACTCCCTGCCGAGCAGGGAGCCCGATGCGGGACTCGATCCCGGGACTCCAGGATCACGACCCGAGCCGAAGGCAGTCGCCCAACCGACTGAGCCACCCAGGCGCCCCGAACACATCAGCTTTATCTGTTGTCAAGCAGGAGGGAACTTGTCTACAATAAGTTCAATATCATTACCACAAATATAGAATAGGGCATGCTTTTTTTTTTTTAGGATTTATTCATTTATTTTAGAGGGGGAGAGAGAGAGAGAGGGCACGAGTGGCAGGGGGGATAGAGAGGGGAAGCCGACTCCTGGCAGAGCACGGAGCCCAACACAGGGCTTGATCCCAGGACCCAAGATCATGACTGGGCGGAAACCAAGAGTTAGATGCTTAACTGACCAAGCCACCCAGGCACCTGGGCATAGTTTTTATAAAAGAAAAATAATTTCAGATTTTCTAAATAGAACTAATACTTAAAAATTTTATTTATTTATTTATTTATTTATTTATTTATTTATTTTTAAGATTTATTTATTTATTTTAGAGATAGAGTGCACACATCAGTCAGGGAAGGAGAACAGGAAGAGAGAGAATCTCAAGGCGACTCCCTACTGAGGGCAGAGCCCTAGTCCAGATCTATCCCATAACACATGAGCTCACGACCTAAGTCAAAATCACCAGTCAGATGCTTAACCAACTTAGCCTCCCAGGTGCCCCAATACTTAAACATTTTAAATGAGTAATTATTTCTAGTTATAAAGGACATTTTAAAGGATCTTTATTTTATGTGTCTTAAGGTTATTATTATCTTATTCTGACTACTGTTAAGATTTACATAATTTTGCATTTGGACTGTGCAAAAACCTTATTTTATTGCAGAATTTTGGGCAATATTTCAGTGAATTTTGATAGAAATTAAAATTAAACAACAAAATAATTCTCTTGTGTGTTTTTAGAATAATAATTTGAGATCAGACAACAAAAAGAAATAAAAGGCATCCGAATCAGCAAAGAAGAAGTCAAACTCATTCCTTGCAGGTGATATGATACTTTATGTGGAAAACCCAAAAGACCCCACCCCAAAACTGCTAGAACTCATACAGGAATTCAGTAAAGTGTCAGGATATAAAATCAATGCACATAAATCAGTTGCATTTCTATGCACCAACAATAAGACAGAAGAAAGAGAAATTAAGGACTCAATCCCATTTGCAATTGTGCCCAAAACCATAAGATACCTAGGCATAAATCTAACCAAAGAAGCAAAGAATCTGTACTCAGAAAACTATAAAATACTCATGAAATAAATTGAGGAAGACACAAAGAAATGGAAAAACATTCCATGCTCATGGATTGGAAGAACAAATATTGTGAAAATGTCTATGCTACCTAGAGCAATATACACATTCAATGCAATCCCCATCAAAATACCATCCACTTTTTTCAAAGAAATGGAACAAATAATCCTAAAATTTGTATGGAACCAGAAAAGACCCCGAAGAGCCAGAGGAATGTTGAAAAAGAAAAGCAAAGCTTGTGGCATCACAATTCTGGACTTCAAGGTCTATTACAAAGCTGTAATCATCAAGACAGCATGAGTCTGGCACAAAAACAGACATATATATCAATGGAACACAATAGAGAATTCAGAAATGGACCCTCAACTCTATGGTCAACTAATCTTTGACAAAGCAGGGAAGAATGTCCAATGGAAAAAAGACAGTCTCTTCAACAAATGGTGTTGGGAAAATTGGACAGCCACATGCAGAAGAATGAAACTGGACCTTTTCCTTACACCACACACGAAAATAGACTCAAAATGGATGAAAGACCTCAGTGTGAGACAGGAATCCATCAAAATCCTTGAGGAGAACACAGGCAGCAACCCCTTCGGCCTCAGCCGCAGCAACTTCTTCCTAGAAACATTGCCAAAGGCAAGGGAAGCAAGGGTAAAAATGAACTATTGGGACTTCATCAAGATAGAAAGTTTTGCACAGCAAAGGAAAGAGTCAACAAAACCAAAAGACAACCAACAGAATGGGAGAAGATATTTGCAAAGGACATATCAGATAAAGGGCTAGTATCCAAGATCTATAAAGAACTTATCAAACTTAACACCCAAAGAACATATGATCCAATCAAGAAATGGGCAGAAGACATGAACAGACATTTCTGCAAAGAATACGTACAAATGGCCAACAGACAGATGAAAAAGTGCTCAACATCGTTCAGCATCAGGGAAATCCAGATCAAAACCTCAATGAGATACTACCTCACACCAGTCAGAATGGCTAAAATTAACAAGTCAGGAAATGACAGATGTTGGTGAGGATGTGGAGAAAGGGGAACCCTCCTACACTGTTGGTGGGAATGTAAGCTGGTGCAGCCACTCTGGAAAACAGTATGGAGGCTCCTCAAAAAGTTGAAAATTCAGCTACCCTACGACCCAGCAATTGCACTATTGAGTATTGACCCCAAAGATACAAATGTAGTGATCCGAAGGGGCACATGTGGCCCAATATTTATAGCAGCAATGTCCATGATAGCCAAACTATGGAAAGAGCCTAGATGTCCATCAACAGATGAATGAATAAAGATGTGTGTGTGTGTATACACACACACACACACACACATACAAACACACAATGGAATATTACACAGCCATCAAAAATGATATCTTGCCATTTGCAATGATGTGGATGGAACTAGAGGTTATTATGCTAAGTGAAATAAGTCATCCAAGTCAACAACATGGATGGAACTAGAGGGTATTTTGCTAAGCGAAAGAGAATTATCCTATGATCTCACTGATATGAGGAATTTGAGAAACAAGACAGAGGTTCATAGGGGAAGGGAGGGAAAAATGAAACAAGATGAAACCAGAGGGAGACAAACCATAAGAGGCTCTTAATCTCAGGAAAGAAACTGAGGGTTGCTGGAATGGAGGGGGGTGGGAGGGATGGGTGGCTGGGTGATGGACATTGGGGAAGGTATGTGCTATGGTGAGCTCTGTGAACTGTGTAAGACTGATGAATTATAGACCTGTACCCCTGAAACAAATAATACATTATATGTTATTAAAATAAATTAATTAAAAAATAATTTGAGATCAGTATTAAAAATTCAAACAGCACAAAATGTTTCTCTTCTATTCCTGAACCCTAACTCTTCATTGACCCTACCCAGAGGCAACTATCATTTTGGTGATTTTTAAAGTATAACTTCAGAAATATTTTATGAACATAGAGGATATCAATAAACACATTTACAGAAGATGACTATCCAGTTTTATCTGAGTTAAGCTATTTTCTTTTTCGGATTCATGGAAATTTGGTAAACCATTTTGTCAATAGCACCTTCTCCCTTTCAAAATAAAGATCATTGGATGAAGTCACTTGCTTGTTAGAATTTTTTTATATAAATGAGGAGAGGGAGAAGATGCACTGTAGAAAAACTAAGATTTGCCTAATTTCCAAGATATGAATGAATCCATATGAATAGAGTCATAACAGGAGGAAGTGAACAAAAAGGATATAGAGAAAAACAAGCTATATACCCATTTTTTTTATTCATGAAGCTGCTCTAAAGAATAACTGAAGCTTCAGATGCTCAATAAATATTATTGTATGAAGAATGAATGAATGAGTTGTTCTGAACTCCAAGAGAGGTTACTGAAACATTCTTCTTTCTGTCAACATCTGGTTCAAAATGTCTATAACTCAAATATACTCAAAAGTAAAATATTTCTCTGTGGATGAAGAATAGGAAGTTGACAAGATTAAAGCCTTAACCAGGCAAATAGAAAGTCAGAGATTTGTAATGGTCATAAAAGGCTTGATACTCAGGTTAAAAGCTGCTATCACAAAATATGTGAGAGCCACAAAATACTATTACTAGGTCTACATTTTAACTTATGGAATTTTTCTAAAATTTATGGCTGTCTTCAGGACAAGCATTTTCAGTCGTGATTTGTCCTCTTTTAAGATAAAGATTTTACATTTAATACCAAAGCACCGTAAGCTCAAATTTTTTCCCCGTTGAAATGATATTTGCAGATGAATTTATTGTACTTGCCAAGGACCATATTTATAGTCTTGGTACCAGAATCATTATGTTATACCTAGAGATAATACAGGTTTAACAGTAACTCTTACCCTTTGTTGATAGCATAGCACTATTTTCTGGAAGCACCCTATATAACACTGCTATTTTCTCCCAAATCTGCCAATAATCTACCCCTATCATTCTCATATACATGTGTCTACCTAAGAATAAAATTGGCCATCCAACAACCCCATTTAGTATTTTCACTTATGCTTAAAAAAATTCACTTTTTAAAATTTTGTGAACTTAGGGAGCCTAAGTGGCTCAGTCGGTTAAGCATCTGGCTTCGGCTCAGGTCATGATCTCAGGGTCCTGGGACTGAGCCCTGCATAAGGCTCCTTGCTCAGCGGGGAGTCTGCTTCTCCCTCTCTCTCTGCCCTTCTCCTCCCCCCTCCCCACTTGTGCTCTCTGCTCACTCTCATGTTCTCTCTCCAATAAATAAATAAATAAATAAATAAATAAATAAATCTTAAATAAAATTTTGTGAACTTCTTCAGAATATTTGAGGCAAAGCAAGATAACATTTTATAATCTCAAATTCTAAACTAATTGGACTTTTGTTTTTTTTCACTAAGATATGAATGGAGGAAAGGGATAGGTTATCTCTTTTCCATTGGTTCTCATTTATGATATAATCAAGATAATCAAGACAACTGGTAGAGTCCTATCTCCTGAGTCAGGAAGATCTAAATTCTATCCCAAACTCTATCACATGTTAACAAATATTTAACATCTATGTTTTAGTTTCATTATCTGTATAATGAGCATAATAATGCCTAATTCATATATGTTTTTGTAAACATTAGATTAAATAATCCAATGTGAAGTGGTTAAGAGAAGACGATACAAAATAAAGACAATAAAATAAATATGATGGTGTTGATGATGATGAGTTTATGGATGAGAGTCAATCTTACTTTATAACATATAAGCTAACATTGGATTTTTTGTTTTTTATTGATTGTGAAATATATTTATTATAACGTTTAATTACAAATGATGATAATAATAACCTTTATTAAGTACTTTTTTTTATTAGGTACTTTCCATCAGAGTTCTGGACTACCCAAATTTTTCATCAAATGTTTAGTGTTTAGTTCTGGATTGTGGAATATCATCCATGGTTTCTGGCTGTCTAGGTAGGAAAGGCCCTAGATAGCATCAGATTAGCAGGAATCATAACATTTTAGTATTTTTTTAAAGATTTTATTTATTCATTTGAGAGAGAGAGACAGAGAGAGCACAAGCAGGGGGAGAGGCAGAGGGAGAGGGAGAAGCAGACTCCCCACTGAGCTGGGAGCCCGACTCGGGGCTCAATCCCAGGACCCCAGGACCACAACCCGAGCTGAAGGCAGATGCCCAACCGACTGAGCCACCCAGGCATGCCCATTTTAGTATTTTTAACAATAAAATTGAAGTGTTTCAATATTTTTACAGTGGATATCAATTGAGAATGTCTGCTCTTTTTGCTATGGGATAGCAAGATTAGGATTGGTATCTTGGGAATTGAAATAAGTTGAGAAAATATCCAACCAATGATAGTTAAATAGAGGAAATATTTTTCAATCACTTTTGCCCATCTCTGTTGGGAAAGGAACAAATTTGTTGTGCGTTATGGACTGAATGCTTGTGTTTCACCAAAATTCATATTTTGAAACTCTAATCCCTGATGCGATGGTATTTGGAGGTGGGGCTCTTAAGGGTAATTCTGTTTAGATGAGGTCATATAAGTGGGGACTCCATGTTGGGATTATCTCTTATAAGTAAGAGGAAGAGACACCAGAGTTCCTTCTCCATCTACCATGTGAGGACATGGCAAGAAAGGCAGACATCTTCAAGCCAAAAAAGAGAGCCCTGACCTGGAAACAAATGGTCTGGCACCCTGATCTTGACCTTCCAGTTTCCAGATCTGTGAGAAATAAATGTCTGTTGTTTAAGCCACCCACTCTATTGGGGTTTTTTTTGTTTTTTGTTTTTTTTTGTGGCAGCCTGAGCTGACTAAGACACAATGGTTCATTTGAATGAGGTGATCTTTTTTTCCATTCGTGTCTGTGTCAAATTGCTCAACTTTTTTTCAAGAGCAGGTCAGTTTCCCAGTATCTGGCTGTTTAACACATGGCCCATACTTGACTGCAGGTGAGCAGCAATTTTAAACTCACTGCCTCAGAAGTTATGAAGGTGTTCCTGAAAGATGTGCCTTGTTTAATCAGCTGTTTTAACATCTATTCCATAGAAAGCCACTTCAAAGAGTGAATGCTTCTGGCCTCACTCTGGAATTACTCTTAAACAATTAAGGTTTGGGAGTATGGTATCAGGAAATGTTGAAATCTCACATGAAAAATACGTCTTTAAGACATATTCCTGCATTTGTCATTCAGATTGTATAATTATGACTATAATTAATAATTCACTCATTTATCCATTCATTCATTTCAAACAAATATGTGTTTGAACAGTTATTAAGGACTGGACCACAAGTTTGACCTTGAATACTGGAAATTCCTCTTCAATATCAGTTTAAACAATAATAGCATTGTCCTAAAGATTTAATGTGTGCTTTATATTGTAATTGATTGGTCTTTCCTGTGTTGTCTGCTAGAAACTCATACTTAAATACAAGGCTCACCTCAGAGGAGACTTTTGGTCTAAGGTCATTCTGGCTCTATTACTCTTTCCCAATTTTATTGTCCCTTTATCTTATTTTAAAATATTTTTAATTCTTCTTGGTAATTTATGAACTTATACAAATTCATCTATGGAAAAAGCCAGGAATAAAATAAATATAAATCACCTATAAGTAAAAATAGAGAAAATGAATGCCAGGGCATTAATTAACAATGTATGGATTCAACTGATGGATTGTTTTTTGGTGTTTCCTATCAAAATGTTGCTACTTTATCATCTTCTGACATTAAAACTTGAATAGATATAATAAAGGAATATTGGTCAAAGCTAATGACATGGGACAACTACAACTGGCTTAATAAACCGGAGCTGAGTCGGAATCATTATAGAAAAAATTAAGTAGGTCAAGATATAAAAAAAAGTAATGATATCATTTTATGGGTAAAAACTTGAAAATCCACATAAGGAAAGATGCAGTTTATGAGAGACATTCTGAAATTATATTAGCGACAAGATAAAAGTAAAAGAAATGTTCACATCGAAAAAAGTATTGCTAAAATTTAGTATTTTCTTTATATATTTACAGAAAAAGTCACTTGTTATCTGAAAAAGATGATAGGCAGCCCAGAATTTGTGAGGGCAAAAGAAAAAAAAAGTATAAATAAGGGAAAAGTGTATCCGGATTTTTTAATTCGGCTATAAAAATCTTAAAGAATAGAATATAAAAATAATGTCTGGTATAATTTTAGTCTTTAACTTCTTTCTTTGAGAGTTCTTGGGGACAATTCTTAAAAAGTCAAAAGGCCTGACTCTTGAAATTACAGCTGTAATAAAATTTGGAAAAAAAGTCTAAAATCCCATTTTCAAATACCTAGACTAGAATGATGTACTGGGAAACACACAGGGCTTTATAAAGAACAAATTCTGTCACAGTAGTAGCAGATACCTTTCTATTGACAGAATAATGGGATAGTAAATCAGGGAGAAGCATTACATGCAATTTATCTTGACTTTAGAAAGAGTTTGATTCAGTCTTGTATGAAGTATTAATCAAGAAAAGGGGAAAAGTATGCTGAAGGCCTCGCTGATGTCAAGTGGATCAGCATCTGGTCCATTTAGTCGATCTGAGGCACTCAGAATATTGCTATTAATAGCTCAAATATATCTGGAGGTATAGAATACATGGAATTGTATGCAATTAATACCATTATATAAATATGGCAGGAACAAAATAGAAAATAAATGGGAATCAATATCTGCCTTACCAATATTAAATACCAACATTAACATAAATAATTACCTGTGGATATTTGACTTTGGTGCTATGTGTTATCTATTTCAAGAGGTCTTTATATTATGCCATTTAAAAAATTGGAACAATTTATCAAGTTTATTGGATTACACAACCCTGGATGGAGATAATTGGTATGTTGAAAGAAGGCCACATGATATTTTTGCATGGTAGGAGTGATCAACAACAAAAGAAAAAACAAATTTATATCCATTTGTGAATTTAGCAGAGAATAACAGTGATAATCTTATCTAACATTAATTGAGTGCTAAATATCTGCCAGACATTTTATATATAATACCTCTGTGACTGCAAACAATAAGCCTATGAAGTAAAAGTCATGATCAAGTATTTCCTAGTCTCACAGACACCCAGATGACTGCAAATATAAACAGAGAGCTCAGAATTCAGAAAGGAATTTAATGATTATCTAATCCAGCTTCTTTCAAGGTGAAGTCACTCCTATAAAATTCCTTACACAAACAGATTTTTGAGACTCTGCACGACAGGGGATAAGAGACTGAAAAAAGAATTCATTGAGAAACATGTAATAAAAGTGTTTTGATTTTGTGGGTGTGTGACAGAGCAGAGTCACTGTCTGAATAAAATAGAGAGCAAAAGTAGGATGTCATTTAAAAATGTTATTAATTTGGCGAATGACCAGATGACCTTGAATAGTTCCAGTTTTGCGACTGGGAGTGGAAAAACATTTTACAGAGGTTAAAGGTGTGTGTGTGTGTGTGCATGCGTGCGTGTGTGTGTGTGTGTGTGTGTGTAGAGAACTGGTGTAAGGGGTATATACCATTTGAAGAGTATGGCCACAGAAAAAAATAAAGTAAAAAAACAAAGCATAAAGTAAGTGTTGTTTTAAGAGATATAAAAAACTTAAATGACAAGAGAGGGCTTGAATGATAAAGAAAGGATGAGAAATGTTTCGTAGTAGGAATCAAAGTGAGTATCAGTGCAGAATCCTCTTAAAAAGAGAAAGCAATGAGCTGTAGTGGCAGGTGAATTTTTCCTTAGACATGACAGGACAGATGAGACACATGCATAGAGAAGAATGTTGACATGAAGGAGATGGTTGGGGATAAAAGTGGCATGGATGTGGATTTAACGACATACTGTAGTAAGTAAGCTGTAGAATTGATGAGGGGTATAGAGTAGGACTGGAAAACTTTATTTTAGCGTACATATGCAGTTTAATAAGTGCTGCTCCATTCTTCTAGGTCTTCATAGCATTATAAGTAATGACAAATGAGGGGAAAAGACAAAGTCATTTCGCAAAATAGAATATACTGGACATTTTGAAAAAACACTTTCCTTGCTTACTATTCCTTAAAAAAAAAAAAACCCGCATTTTTCCCTATGGAATAATTTTCTTCCTCCTGAATCACATTCTGCGTAAGTCCCTTTAGTGAGGTTGCATGTGTGGTGAAGAGAGAGAAGGAAAAAGGGAGTTAAAGCCAAAACTATAGCTTGTCTTAGTCTTAGCACTGAAGATATTGCTGTCCTCACTGTTGTTTCTTAGAAATTTAATTATTATTTGTAAGTTGTATTTTGGTTACTTGTAATATATTGCATTCGCTCCTGACTTTCTACAATTTCGAAACATAAGTCTAGATAGAGGTTATGTGTTTATTACATATTTGAGCTTTTTTGTGTCTTCTCCTTAAACCAAAACCTTTCGCTCTTTCTTCAATTAGAAGCTATACTGCCTTCAAACAATATTTTCTCCACTCACTCTGGCTTTTTCTATTGGGACATCTATCACACTTATGATAGCAAGAATGCCAAATTAATCAAAAGTGTTTTAAGATATCAATATCAGCGAATAATTATTTTATCCTCTGAAACTACAACATCATACAAATAAAAAATTATTTATTTAGAAATGAAAATAACTTCTTTAGGTTTAAATTTGAGTGCCAAAATTTTTATTTGCCTCATGTCAAAGTATCTGAATTCCTGGACTTTTATCCGACTAAGTAATCACTCGTTTCAATAGAAATTAGTGACCAAAAACACTATAAATATTTTGAAAATCCTTAGTGCACAAATATCTGATGTTCTATGAAAAAATAAGAATTATGAACCTGTTTTGAAAGTAAATGGGACTTTTTGTGTTGTTTATTATTTTATAATATTTCTGTAACATCTAATACATGCAAGGGTGGAGGGAGAAAAAGAAAGAAAGAAATATATATATATATACTTTATATATATACTCAGTATATATATATATATATATATATATATATATACTGATCATCACTGCATTAATGAAGTTTAAGGAGATGGGAAAAACCTTTATATATATATATGTGTGTGTGTGTGATATAAAATCTTTTTCTTTTTTACTCTGGATGTTTATTATTTCTTTCTATGATCCCCTGTGAGAATCTTTGTACAATGTTGCCCTACATTTTCACAGCTAAGGAAGCCTCTTTGCCCCTCACAGCATGATTTCTAATACAAAGCTCAGAATCATGAGCTATATTCTGGTTTGACCCAGAAAGCTTTGACATTCAAAGTCAGAGTGGTCTGAATGGCTCAGTCAAGATGCAAGCCTAAATTAATTGGGAAATTTGATTATATTGGCACTTGAGGGAAGGGATAATATATTGGACTATTTTTTTGTACATTTTATTATTTTATTTTATTTTATTATGTTATGTTAGTCACCATACATTACATCATTAGTTTTTGATATAGTGTTCCAAGATTCATTGTTTGCGTATAACACCCAGTGCTCCATTCAATACGTGCCCTCCTTAATACCCATCACCAGGCTAACCCATCCTCCCACCCCCCTCCCCTCTAGAACCCTCAGTTTGTTTCTCAGAGTATATTGGACTTTTTAAATTAAAATTGTATCTATGTAATTTAAATGAATAACTGTTAATAAAATTACTAAAACTAAAGCGTGTTCAGGTTAAATAAATGAAGTAACCCCTTCAGCTGTTCTAGTGATTCAGAAATAGAGCCAATTGCTTCTGGAGTGAATTGGGCTTAAAATGACTGGTAGAAAAAAATACGAATGTGTAATTACAATTCTTAGTACAGTGATGAGATGAGTGCATATAAGCTTTTAGTTTTATATGAATTGAAATAAATCAGATACAGAAGTATCATCAGCATGCATGGTGATATTTAGCACACGTGATTGTGTTGAATTACATAGGTAGCTTTTATTTCCTTCTTGGGATATTGCTAAGTATGCTGTTCAGAGTCCAACTTTGCTTCTTGTTCCTATAAAGCACATCTAGGTCAAGAGATTTAAAGAATTAGACAAGGCAGGATTGAAGCTATTTGCAATAGTCACCCTGGATTATAATTCAGCATCACAATAAGCTACCTGATAATTTTTTGAAGGCAAATGTTTGAAACGTAAAAAATCATGTGAAACTTGCAAACTCCTCAAATTATATCTGTCTGTTTTTATGTAAGAACATTATTCATTTATTTAATCATTCAACACACACACATATTCTGAATTAGTCACTGGATTTAGAGCAGACAATAAGACAGACATTCTCCCACTTTCCTTCACAAAACTCACTTTAGTGATGAACAAATTAACTTTCATTATGCAATTAAGAATTTGATTTCTGTTCTGGTAAATGTTATATATATGAAAATATTGCCAAGAAAGTGTATAATGGGGAATTGTTCTTGAGGAAATGACAATTTAACTGAACGTTTGAGGAAGAATAAAAATTGAGTCCAGAGAGACAGGAGGGGTTGAAAACCTGGAAGTTATAGGAAACTGACTATAAAGGAGTCCTGAGGTGGTTAGGAACACAGCATGATGAAGATCAATCAAGGATCATGAGGCTAGTAAGGAGATAAGAGGTACATATGAGGCGGTGAGATTAGCTGGTCCAGGTCATGCTGAAGCTTGCAGGTTAATTTAAGGGTCTACTCATTATCTAATAATGTGGAGAACTAATGATGATTTTTAAGCAGGAGAGTGACACATTCACACTTTTCTTTGAAAAATGTCACTTCCCTGTGGAAAATGGATCCAAAAAGAACAAGAATAGATCTGAGAGGACTGATTAGAAGGGTCTGCACTGGTCCAGGTGAGCCATGATGATAGTTTGAACTAAAGTAGACATCATCGTGAAAGAGAAAAGTGGGTTCAATAGACAGTTAAACGGAATAGCAAGGCTCTGGGATAAATAACATATGGATGATGAAGGAGAGGGGACAACCAATGATCATTCCTAGTTTTCTAGCTTAAAAAACTAATACCATGTGATGGATGTTAACTAGACTTTGTGGTTATCATTTTGCAATATATACAAATATTGCATCATTATATTATACACCTGAAACTAATACGTTATATGTCAATTATACCTCAATAAAAATAATCAATGTTTTTTTATTTTGCATTAAAAAAAATACCTAATACCATTTACTGAGATATGGAGCCCTGAAGGAGAACCAGATTTAGTGGCTGGGGAAGGTGATAAGTTTAGATTTAAGCATGTCAAATTTGAGGGGCCTTTTCACATCTGCTAAGATGACCAGAATAAAAAAATCAGATAGTAAAAGTAGTGGTGAGGATGTGGAGAAATAACAACTCTCATACACTACTAGTGGGAATGTAAAATGGTGCAGCCAATTTGAAAAATAATCTGGCAGTTCTTCAAATAATTGCACATAGGGTATATATGACACAGTAATTCTACTGCGAGGTATATAGCTAAGAGAAATGAAAACCCACATCCGTACAAAAACTGGTACATTAAGATTTATAGCAGCATGATTCATAATAGCCAAAAGATGAAAACAAACCAATTGTCCAAGTAACAAATGCTAAACAAACATGGTATATACATACAGTGGAATATTATTCAGCCATAAAAATGATGAAGCTTTGATACATGTTATTACATGGATGAACTGTAAAAATAGTATGCTAAGTAAAAGAATCCAATCACACAAGGCTAAATATTATATGATTCCTTCATCTGACATATCCAGAATGGCAACATCTACAGAGACATAGAGTAGATTAGTGGTTTTATAGGACTTAAAGAGTGGATGGGGAAATAGGTGGGTGATGGCTAGAGAGTATACAGAATTTGTTTCTGAGATAAAGATGTTCTAAAATTAGATTGTAGTGCTGGTTGTTCATATCTGTGATTATACTAAAATCTATTGAACTGTGAACTATAGATGGGTAAATTGCATGGTATGTGAATTGTATCTCAATAAAGCTCTTTAAAAAAATTGAGGGGCCTATGAGAATCTCAGCTATTTGAACTCAGAGAAGATCTCTTGACAGAAGAAATATATTTGGAATTTGTGGATAGATTGTAACTGAGATTGTGGGTAAGGATGAGAAAATATGGAATTAGGATTAAATACGGCTAACAAGCAAACTTGCCAAAGTTTTAACATACATATTTTGGGTCAGTGCTGGCGGGTCAGTAGAAAAGACTATGAAGGAGGAGTAAGACATGAAGTGTAAAAATAAAGGTTGTGGGATTGTGGTTTCAAGGGTGCCAAGAGTGTGTTAAGAGAGTATTATGAATACTCTTGGAATGAAATTAAGAGTCAAGTAGGGTGTGGTATGTATATATCTATGTAAGTAGATGTGGTATGAAAAATATCCATCAGATTGAGTGACTCAAAGTCATTATTACCTCTGTTAGGGCCATTTTGTGCAGTGGCAGTGGAAAAGGCTGCAGGAAAAAACAACAGCAACATTGCAATTCACTAAGCAATGTGTGTAGGGGAGGATGTGGTGATAATGACAGTAAATCTCTTTGCTGAAGTAGGGCGTGATTTTAATTAGATGATAAGTCAGGATGAGGGATATTTTTGCCTTTAAATTCAAAAAATACCAGCATGGTTAAATGTGGATTGGAAAAATCCCATAGAGATGAATATGAGGAAAATCCAGGATCTATAAAAGAAGGATTATTATTCGAAGATTCCTGAGGAAGAGATACTTGATTTGGTTTAGATCACACATTAGGTACTGATCTTAAATGATAATGCTTACATACTGGGGAAAAAAAAAAAAAAAAAAAACCTCTACATATTAGGGGCCATTGGCGAAATAGGGTTAGACTGAGCACTCACTATTTGGAAATTGAATTGATTAAAGAGCATTGCCACTAAATATCTGTCAGCATTGGTACCTATTAGTTTCTTAGAACTCTATCTCATAAATACATAGATACATAAACACAGTTAAAAACAAACATCAACTTTGTAAGGGTCATCATGAAAGAAAAAAGGGTGGAGTACTTCCAAAAGAGGAGAGATATGGGTACTCTTATAGGGCACCATTTATCCCAGTAAACCATCTCTGATCTATACTTTTAATATAATATCTTAACTGCTCTTCATGTTTTCAACCTCTTCCATTTTCTGTCTTTGCCACCGCACCACGCTGCTTTGAAAATTGAATTCAAATGCAATATCTTCATCGCTCTGAGAGGGTTTTGGGTTTTTTGGGGGGGGTTCTTTTTTTTTATTATGTTATGTTAGTCACCATACAATACATCATTAGTTTTTGATGTAGTGTTCCATGATTCATTGTTTGCGTATAACACCCAGTGCTCCATTCAAGTATAATCATTACACTCTTCTGTTAAGACTTACTTCTTTAGCATCAGAATAAAGTTTCAGTGTATTCCTATTACATCTAAAGCCCCTTGGATTTGTGGTGTGGCCCTTTTCATTGTGTTTTTCTTGCTTACTACTATAGGGAAAGCAAAATCTTGGGGGCTCTTTATTCTTGTCCGTTAAGTTCTTTCTTCTGCTCAGAATGCTTTTCCACAAGTGATCCTCAGCACACCTCTTTTGTGTCCCCTTTATGCCTCCCCAATTTCCCTTCAAACCATATACTTATTTGAATGCATCATAAAAGTCCATCTTCCAAATACTTATAAAAACTTGACTAGATTTGTTCCTTTAAAAAAAAGAAAAGGTAGTAACTCTTATTATTTTAAGGGTTTGATTGAAAGGTGATTCTAACATTAGTTAAGAATATTTTATTTTAGAATAAAATTCAGTATAAGACATATTAATAATGATGACACCATAATAAACGAAAAACCAATGTTTAGGTTTTTTGTTTGTTTAGTTAGTTTTTATTACTTGTAAAGTTATATGAAATATATTGTATTTTTTACCTCATTTAATCTTCCTTCCTACATATGACCTCTCCATTCCATTGCTGAGCAAACTTAAAAACTCCCCCAGGTATTTAGTAGAAGAGGTGGTATTTGAATCCAGATAATCTGGCTCTAGAGCTTTCTCTCAAGTACTTCAATATGAATGTAAGAACCATTGTATTTATGCAGGCTTACATTTTGGACCATCAGGGCAGTGCTGATTATTCTCAATATCGTAACTGAAACAAATTCAATAAAGAGCCCTAAGAAAATTAATTCAATTATATTTAAATATGTCACTCTAATAATTAAGATTTCATTTAATGTAATTAAATAGAATTTTAATTAAATCTATATATTAATAGCCAATATTTATATAGTTCCTCATAGCTTATAAATTACTTTTGTAGGATCTCATATGATTGTCACCACAAATATGTGATAGAAAGAAATCTTTCTGTTTACCAATTTATAAATAAATGCATTAGACTCTTTCAAAGAGTTTAAGAAGCTGATCCACAGTGTTTGGACACCAGAATCCTTCTGTTGCTCAGTTTACTGTTTGACCGCTTTAGGAGCTGTGACTACTCAACTTTTTAGAAATCCAGCAATTTCAGAAAAGAAGTGAAGGAGAAATCACAATTCTTTTTACCATACTTCAACTTCTTTTTTATGCCTCTGTTCAGATTTAGCCTTGGCTATGAGAAAGAAAAAAGAGAACACTGGGGATGGTTCTACATTATGAGGGTAAAGGACAAGAATAGTTCCCAAGGAACAGTGATTACATTTGGCCCAAGGGGCGCTTGGACTGGTGTCTGCCTATCTCTTGTTTCAGTTTCTTTCAGATTTTCATGTGAGGTTCATATAGTGCACAATTCCATGTATTAGGTTCATATAGTCCACTATTCCATGTATTAGTGAGGGTGAGCCCCTTTCACTTTTGATCTGCTAGCTAAGCCAGTTATTGCAATTCATATCTGAAAACTATGGGGAATCAAATGTTTAAGTGCTTCTCTTTGGAATTAACTCATATTACAGACTCTCCTGAAAAAACATTATTGTTGATGGCATTACCAATTCTCTAGAATGGGAATTTTCAAGTTACCTGTTTTATTAATGTGGGTATTAACATATAACTCTGACTTAGAATTCTCTTAATGATTTCCTGAGCAAGTGGAGAAAAGCATCTCTCTATTGACCTTTCTTTTTAGCAGTTTAGAAATACCTCTATCTTTCAAACACAGCCTGACCTTGAACTACATTTGAAATATTATTTAAATGACATATTTATTCTTACATATAAATGGAAATTTAAAAAATAGTTTACAGGCTGCTGTAACAAAGTGCCAGAGTGGGTAGTTGAAATCACAGACACTATTGTCTCACAGTTCTGGAATCTCAAAGTCTGAAATCAAGCTGTAGGTAGGCTTGATTTATTCTGAGAGCTGTAAGGTAGGAACTGCTCCAGGCCTGTCTCCTAGCTCCTGGATAGTCATCTTCATGTTCACATGTGTTCCACCTGTATGCCAATCTGTCTGCAAATTTCCTCATTTTATAGTGACCTAATTTTAAGTTGATTCCTTCTGCAAAGACCAAATCTTCAAAAAGTTTCACATTCCGAGAACCAAGGGTTAGGACTGTAACAGAGTAATTTTGAAGGGACACAATTCAACACACAGTACCACCTTTACAATATTTTTCTATCTTGGCTTTCTTGTCACATTTTGTAATTCCTTTTTTATTAACAAGCTTTTTGTTTTGTGGTTAGAAAAGTGGTATACTATCTAATACATAAATGTTGATAGAAATTATAAGAAAAATTCTTGTTAATGCAATGCATTGAAGAATCAGAATCTATTAAAAACAGACAACATATATTATGTGAATAAATGACTAAAAATATAGCAAAATCAAAACCCACAGGAAATCAGTATATCTTACTACAACTAGAGGACATGTAATAATAGTAAAGAAAGATAAAAGGTTGAAACTTTTCCATGGATGTTGGGAATTTCGCTAAACATCAAATAAGCAAACTTTTTCTAACTGATGGAGAAATACCAATGAGGCTGAATATTCTTCTGATTATTCATCTCTCAGCTGGAAATATGATTCTTATAATTACCCGTTTGAGATGAAAAATTAAAGCATCTGTTTTAATGGTCTTCTCTCTTAGATGATTAGATTTACTAGCATGTTTCTGTATCTATGTTTATACTTTACTATAAAAAATGTTTAAACCTACATGTTTCAGAGTTTTTTTAACTTTGTTGAAAATTCTGTTTTTAATGAAATTCTGATGACTCTGAAAGTTTCAATGACTTTCCTTGGATGTTTATATATAACACATTAAAAGTAATATATTTTGGGGCGCCTGGGTGGCTCAGTTGGTTAAGCGACTGCCTTCGGCTCAGGTCATGATCCTGGAGTCCCTGGATAGAATACCACATCAGGCTCCCTGTTCGGCAGGGAGTCTGCTTCCCCCTCTGACCCTCCCCCCTCTCATGTGCTCTCTCTCATTCTCTCTCTCTCAAATAAATAAATAAGATCTTAAAAAAAAGTAATATATTTTTTCTTTCACTGCAGTCTATACTCAATTCAAATTTTATCTGGCATTTCATTCATTTATTCCAGAATTGTTTATTGAGCAACTTTCATGTACCAGATATTTTTCCAGACACTGGAGATATTGCAGTAAACAAAATAGAGAAAAAACATTGTGGAGCTCAAGTTACCATGGGGTAGACTGACCATGCACAAATAGCTAATGAATTAAGTATACAGCATATTGAAAGCTTTCATTTACTGTGGATAAAAATAAAGCCAGGAAAGTGGATAAGAAGTGCTGGTTTGTGGAAGAGGAGTTTATAATTTAAAATGGATTCTCAGGGAATTCCTTATGGAGGTATTTGAACAAATACTTAAAAGAGATGATAGAGCAAGTCATATGAAGATCTGGGGAGTAAAAGAGAAAACTGTCAGGAAAGGTCAAAGAGTCCAACTGGTGCAAAGGCCCTGAGGCAGGGGATCAGCATGGAGGCCACAGTAGTTACAGTGGAGCAGACAGAAGAAGGGAAAGAAACAATGACTGATGAGATCGAAGAGTTAATGGAGAAAACTGCAGAGTAGTATAGACAGTTTTAGACTTCTGCATAGTGTGAAGGAATTTCTAAGTTATACTACCTCAAGGAGATCAGCATCTTTCTCTAAATCTAAAGATAGACTTTAACCACCTTTATCTCCTACTCCAGTCACCACCATGCCACATGAAGCTAACACTTCAGAAAAGCCTTTTCCAGGTAACAGAATCACAGAAAATATTACATAAAGTGCAGAGATAGGGAAGTTAATTTCCTTAAGTTTTGTCATTGGGTTGATTACATTACTGCAAAGCATTATACACTTATCACTACAATTGGCAACAAAGAAAGAAGATTGCACACCTGAATCCTGAAGTTTGAACTATTGAGGCAAAAACAAAACTGAAGTTTCCCAGCTTTTAGAGCAATGATGTGACCAGAGGACATTTAAGGCAATTAACATAAGGCAAAATTAAAAAAAAATGAGAAGCTTTATTAAGAATTGTCATATACAGATAAGACTCCTTTTTATCTTAGTGAGTTGTATTTGGTTGTTAATATCAAGACAACATTATAGTTATATATTGATATTATATATCATTTGGTATGCATATGCTTAAGTTAATTAGTACACTACATGCAGTTTATCTCATAGATTTTTTGTTTTCAGTTTTATTTTTTTTTAATTTTTTAAAAGATTTTATTTATTTGAGAGAGAGAGAGAATGAGAGAGAGAGAGAGCATGAGGGGGGAGGGTCGGGGGGAGAAGCAGACTCCCCACTGGGCAGGGAACTCAATATGGGACTCGATCCTGGGGCTCCAGGATCATGTCAGTTTTAAATGGTATTTCGTGGGTCTAATTTGAAATCCCAGAATGAAGAGAAACCATTCGTATATTATTAAAAAGTACTTGCACAGTTTTAACTAATAACTGTAATCAGAGTGGTGTCTGGAATAACTTTTGTGGAAAGGTTTTCAGTTAAGGATTCTTCAGTCCATGTGGACCTGCTACTGGCTACAAAGACAAAATAAACCGCCCAGTTTAACAAACAAAATGTTATTTGTTAGATTTGCATCTTGAAAACTTTTGTAGATGAAAATGCACTCTCTGGAGATAGCGGAGGTTTTTTTATTGTGTGGAGCAATTTTCAAAGGACTTACTAATTTTTGAAGAGCTAGAATTCTAGAAAGATACTTTCCTTTCCTTCCCCCAAATTAGTGAAGCATTAAAAGAGACTCAGGCCAATTTTATTGGGTGGGTATTATGCTAGTAATGAGAACAGAATTATTTTTCCCAAATTGAGAAATCAGTCTGTAGTGAGTGCTTGAACCAATTAAGCTAGATAAGAAAGACCATATATAATGCCTCATTATATTACATATGTACTACTTGCTAAATTCAGCCTCTTTTAATCTTGTTAGTTGAAAATATCCCTCCCATTAGACAATTTATTTGTTATATCTAGTCAACATTTTTATTGAAACACGAGTTAAATGCAAAGAGAGTGCCTTTTCAGCAAGATTTTAATGTAGTTCTTGCCTTGGAAGAATGAAAACCACACAATTTACCTGATACTGAGTACAATTAAAGTATAATTAGAATCTAATGGATTTGCTAAAACATTTAATGATGAATAACATTTAATTCTGCATACTGTAAAAGGTATCTAATTGAATACTCAATTTTAGTAGTCAAATGAATATACTAATATGGGGTAACATTTAAGGATTGTCATGCAAACCACCAAATAATATGATAGTTTCAAGACTGATTGCGTATGCCCTACATAATCTTTTTACTTATACTTCTATAATTTAGGATGGAAACTATAATTCCTAGAGTAGGAAGTAATATTATCTACCATAGGTTACCTCTGGTTTTATAGCAAAAACATTACAAATGCTAGGATGAAATGTTTATTAAAATCATTTAAGACCTTCATAGGGAGACTGAAGTTATTTGTAATTTTTGTTTGATTATATTTTATGTTATAAATTGTGAAAATCATTTAATCACTGGGGTAAATGAAAAATATATATAAAATACACACAAACAAGACACTGCAGGTTTACAATTTTGCAATGTGAAACTGTAAACATTCAAAACTACTTAGCAATATGTTTCCCTTGGTGATAAATTCAAAGAGTTGAAGTTTTATGCTAATTAACATGGAATAATGGAGTTAAAGGAGGAAACTGTTTGGAAACATATCCCTTCAATTGTATTTATTAATACTATTTTAGTGATATTTTTGTTAATCAGAACATGAGCTATTAGATTTGATACATGTTCCAGGTATAAGGTGACCTGTGTGGAAATTGTTGCTGTCCCTGGTGCTCAGTTGAAATGAAATGCACATATGGTCTCTGTATGAATCCTTTCTCATAAGTTGGAATATTCAATTTTCCAACATGTTCTGACCTTTTCAGCTTCTGACCTTCTGAGTAATGTTTGCACACATGATCTGAATCTACCCAGGATCAGTCTTCTTATCATCACTCTCTTGTGTTACAGACTTTGGATCTATGACCATATTTCTGATTTTACAATCCCATGAGCAAAGACCACATTCAACTTAGTTGTTGCCAGGATGTTTTGTCTTGATCAAGCCCTTGTGAGATGTATCTAGCACTTGTGATTGGCAACTGAGCAATAAGTGGATCAAATAAGTTAACCGAGGCATATCAATGATGAATAGCCAATAGTTAGAATCCATTAAGAGGTGTGAAAACAAGCAAACAAACCAGTAGACTAGAGTTCTATTTTGTTCTTAGCCACAATATCAATTTTAACAAAACAAAAACTTATCATTTATAGTAACTTTCAAGAAGTATTTGTCGTTTGACATCAACAAATTGTAGTTAGGCTTTCTTCATGCATTTACTTCATAAATACATTTTGGGTGTATATTACGAAGAAGGTGTAATGGTGGTTTCCAAACAGCATGTCATACTTCTGACCTAGACAATATGGCCTAGATATGATTTCCCCTGCTCTTCCCCATAAAGGTGAAATATAAGCCCTGGAAACAAGGTAAGAGACAGCTAAGTGAGATTTTTGAATTGCATAAAGAGGAAGATAAGGATGACTAGGCACCACAGACTGAGGAAGAACAGAGCAGCAGGGTGCCTTCCAACCAGAATAAGATAATGTAGGCATGACTTTCCTGACTTCCAATTTATCAAGAGAAGGCAATCCAGATAGGCTTGTTTCTGCCCTGGATCTCTTAGAAGTATTGTCAAAAACAACAGGTAAACTTAACAATACCAGCAAGAGGCATCACCTGGGAGTGCTGCTGATCATGTAGCAGAAATATAAATACATCCAATAGACTATCCTTTTTCTCATGGGTGTTATAAATCATATTTGATAATTCCAACAAAAATATAGCAATTCCTGATATTTAGACAATGTTATTTAAAATTGGGGAAGGTAAAGGGATCAAACTGCAAGTAAGATGTCAACAATTTATTTGAAGTGGTAAAATATTATACCAGTATACTATGACAAGCCGCATATGTATATTGTAATACACATAGAAACCAGTAGGAAACATATATAAAATCAATGCAAAGAAAGCAGTTACATTTCTAAATACGCTAACAATGAGACAGAAGAAAGAGAAATTAAAGAATCGATCCCATTTACAATTGCACCAAAACCCGTTAGATACCTAGGAATAAACCTAGCGAAAAAGGTAAAGGATCTGTACTCTAAAAACTATAGAACACTCATGAAAGAAATTGAGGAAGACACAAAGAAATGGAAAAACGTTCCACACTCATGGATTGGAAGAACAAATATTGTGAAAATGTCTATGCTACCCAGAGCAATCTACACATTCAATGCAATCCCTCTTGAAATACCATCCACTTTTTTCAAAGAAATGGAACAAATAATCCTAAAATTTGTATGGAACCAGAAAAGACCCCGAATAGCCAGAGGAACATTCAAAAAGAAAACCAAAGCTGGTGGCATCACAATTCCAGACTTCAAGTTCTATTACAAAGCTGTAATCATCAAGACAGTATGGTACTGGCACAAAAACAGACACATAGATCAATGGAACAGAATAGAGAGCCCAGAAATGGACCCTCAACTCTATGGTCAACTAATCTTCAACAAAGCAGGAGAAAATATCCAGCGGAAAAAAGACAGTCTCTTCAACAAATGGTGTTGGGAAAATTGGACATTCACATGTAGAAGAATGAAACTGGACCATTTTCTTATATCTATACAAAGATAAACTCAAAATGGTTGAAAGACCTAAATGTGAGACAGGAATCCATCAAAATCCTAGAAGAGAACACAGGCAGCAACCTCTGTGACCTTGGCCACAGGAACTTCTTCCTAGAAACATCGCCAAAGGCAAGGGAAGCAAGGGCAAAAATGAACTATTGGGACTTCACCAAGATAGAAAGCTTTCGCATAGCAAAGGAAATAGTCAACAAAACTAAAAGACAACCAACAGAATGGGAGAAGGTATTTGTAAGTGACATATCAGATAAAGGGTTAGTATCCAAGATCTATACAGAACTTTTCAAACTCAACACCCAAAAACAAATAATCCAGTCAAGAAATAGGCAGAAGACATGAGCAGACATTTCTGCAAAGAAGATATCCAAATGGCCAACAGACACGTGAAAAATGCTCAACATCACTTGACAACAAGGAAATAAAAATCAAAACCACAATGAGATACCACCTCACACCAGTCAGAATGGCTAAAATTAACAAGTCAGGGAAAAAATTGTTGGTGAAGATGCAGAGAAAGGAGAACCCTCTTACACTGTCAGTGGGAATGCAAGCTGGTGCAACCACTTTGGAAAAGAATGTAGAGTTTCCTTAAGAAGTTAAAAATAAAGCTACTCTATGACCCAGCAATTGCACCAGTAGGTATTTACTGCAGAGATATCAATGTCGTGATCCAAAGGGACACCTGCACCACAATGTTTATAGCAGCAAGGTCCACAATAGCCAAACTATGGAAAGAGCTCAGATGTCTATCAACAAAGAAATGGATAAAGAAGATGTGGTATATATAGATAATGGAATATTACTCAGCAATTTTAGAAAGGATGAGATCTTACCATTTACGATAACATGGATGGAACCGAAGGATATTATGCTGAGAAAAATAAGTCAAACAGAGAAAGACAATTATCATATGGTTTCTCTCATAAGTGGAATATAAGAAACAGTGCAGAGGATCACAGGGGAAGGGAGGGAAAACTGAATGGGAAGAAATCAGAAATGGAGATAAACCATGAGAGACTCTTAACTATAGGAAACAAACTGAGGGTTGCTGGAGGGGAGGTGGGTGGGGGGATGGGTTAACTGGGTGATGGGCATTAAGGAGGGCACGTGACATGATGAGCACTGGGTGTTATGTGCAACTGATGAATTATTGTACTCTACATCTGAAACTAATGATGTATTATATGTTAGCTAATTGAATTTAAATTAAAAAAAGATATGTTGTTAGATTTTAGGTCTTCTGAATCAAACATGACATATTTTATTCTGATACCATCATTTAGAAGGACTTTGGTGACCTATAAACATGATAATTTGAATTTTAATATATGTAAATAAAATGTTTCATAAATACGATAAAAAAGAAACATATACAAAGAAGTATACTCAAAAACACCATAAATAAATCAAGATGGAATTCCAAAAAAAGTTTAAGTAACCTATAACAAGGTAAGAAAAGTGGAACAAATCAGTATTTTGTTTCCTTTAGGTAAATACCTAGTAGTGCTATTGCTGTCTTTCTGTCACTGATTTCTAGATTGATTTACTTTACACAGCTTGTATGAAATCAATTCAGGTTTTTTATTGCTCAAGATACGGTCTTTCTTAGTGAAATTTCCATGTACATTTGAGAAAAATATGTAATTTCATTCTTGCTGAATGGCGTTTCTACATATGTCAATTAGGTCCTTTTGGTGGATTGCCTTGTTTAGATCTTCTGTATCATTGCTGATTTTCTGTTCAATAGTTCTATAGTTTAAGAGTTAAGATGTTGAACAGACACATGAAAAAATGCTCAATATCACGCAGCATCAATGAAATACAAATCAAAACCACAATAAGATACCACCTCACACCTGTCAGAATGGCTATAATTAACAAGTCAGGGAAAAAAAAATGTTGGCGAGGATGTGGAGAAAGGGTAACCCTTTACACTATTGGTGGGAATACAAACTAGTGCAGCCACTCTGGAAAGTTTTGAGTTCCTCAAAAAGTTAAAAACAGAACTATCCTAGGACCCAGCAATAGCACTACTAGGTATTTACCCAAAGGAAACAAAATACTGATTCATTACACTTCACAGACAAAAGTAAAAAGAGAGAAGACACAAATCACCAATATCAGGAATTAAAACTGAAGATTTCACTAGAGATAATGAAGTCTATAGAAGAATATTAAGTCAATAGTAGGGATAATTTTATGCTAATAGATTCAAAAACTTATAAAAATGGACCAATATTTCAAAATTCATAAACTACTAATATGTAAGCAAGATGAAATAGATAATCTAAATTGTTTTTTTATAATCATTAAAGAAATTGAATTTGTAATGGAAATACTGGGAAAAAAATCAGCCTCCAAGCCCAGATTATTCATTGGATAATTCTACCAAACATTTATAACAGAGTTAACACTGACTCTATATAATTCTTTCTATAAAATAGAAGAGGAGAGGATATATCTGGATTCATTTCATGAGCTCATCATTATCCTGATAGAAAAGTCAGACAAAGGCAATACAAAATAAAGAAAAGGAAAGAAAGATTGAGAGAGAGAGGATAAAAAGAAGGAAAGGTTGGAAGGAAGAAAGAAAGGAAGTGGGGGTGGGGGGAAGAGGGAAGGAAAGAGAGAGAGGAAACTACAGTCTAATACCCCTCATAAACTTAGCCACAAAAATATTTAAAACGTTAAAAACAAATCTAACAATGGATAGAAAGACATATCCACCTTGATCAAGTAGAATTTATTCCAGGTGTGCAAGCAAGACTGGTTCAACATTTAAAAGTCAATGTATATGCTATGGTGAGCGCTGTGAATTGTGTGAGACTGTTGAATCGCAGACCTGTACCTCTGAAACAAATAATACATTATATGTTAAAAAAAAAAAAAAGATAGTAGGAAGGGAAAAATGAAGAGGGGGAAATCGGAGGGGGAGATGAACCATGAGAGACTATGGACTCTGAGAAACAAACTGAGGGTTCTAGAGGGGAGGGGGGTGGGGGGATGGGTTAGCCTGGTGATGGGTATTAAAGAGGGCACGTACTGAAGGGAGCACTGGGTGTTATACGCAAACAATGAATCATGGAACACTACATCAAAAACTAATGATGTATGGTGATTAACATAATGTAGTAAAAAAAAAATCAATGTAATTCACCATGTAGCAAGCTAAATTAGAAAAATTACGTGATCATATAAATTGATAAAGGAAAAACATTTGCCAAGTCCAAAACCCTTTCATGATAAAAAATACTGCAAGTTAGGGATAAAAAGAACTACCTCAACTTGATAAAGAATATTTATTTACCAAAGAAATCATCATACTTAATGGTAAAAGACCAAATGTTTTTTCCCTAAGATCAGGAACAAGGCATCAGAGGAAGACAAATACCATATGATTTCACTCATATGCAGAACTTAAGCAACAACTGATGAACATAGGGGAAGGGAAGGAAAAAATAAAATAGGTTAAAAACAGAGAGGGAGACAAATCATAAGAAACTCTTAACTATACATAACAAATTGAGGGTTGCTGGAGGGGAGGCGGTTGGGGGGATGGGGTAGTTGGGTGATGGGCATTAAGGAGGGTACTTGATGTAATGAGCACTAGGTGTTATATGCAACTGATGAATCACTAAATTCTACCCTAAAATTAATAATACACTAAATGTTAACTAACTTGAATTTAAATAAAACAAAAAAAAGAACAAAGCAAAATGCCTATTCTTATTCTTATTTGATATTGTCCTAAAAGTTCTACCCACTGCAGCAAGTCAAGAAAAATTAAACATGAAAGACAAATAGATTAGAAAGGAAAAAATAAAACTGTTCCTATCTGCAGATGGCATGATTGTCTACATTGAAAATCCAAGGAATTTACAGAAACTCCTAGAATTAATACATGAGTTAAACAGGTTCCAGGATACAAATCAATATATAATTATCAAGTTCACTTCTATATAATAACAGTAATACTGTAAAAACCAAAACTGAAAACACAACACTATTTATAATTGTTCCTTAAAATGAAATATTTATGTATAAACTTAATAAAGCACATCCAGTGCCTGTATACTTCAACACAAAAATATAAATATATATTTTAAAATATAAATCATAAAAAATGATGAAAATATTCAAGAAACATAAATAAATGGAGAGATGTGCTAAGTCCATGGTTCAAAGATGTCAATTCTCCCCCAATTGATCCACAGATTTAACGCAATTGCTATAAAAATCCACACAAAATTTTTTGTAAACATAGGTAAACTTATTCCAAGTTTATATGGAAAAGCATACTACTGGCGTAGTTCAATCAATGTTGATAAAGAAGAATCACTCTACTTAATAATAAGGCTTACTATTAGGTATAGCAATCAAAATTGTTTACAGTATTGTTGGAATGGTAGACACATACATCAATGAAATACAACAGAGAACCCAGAAACAAACCCATAGCAACATGCCCAATTGACTTTGGCAAAGGTGCAAAAGCAATTACTTGGAGGAAAGATAGACTTTTAAATGGACCTTGATGAAGCAATTAGGCAATAAGGCATCCATAAATTAAAAAATAAACCTGAGCCTAAACTTCATATATTATGCCAAAAATTAAGTCAAATGGATCATAAATTTAAATGTAAAGCATAAAATATAAAACTTAAAAATTCACAAAGGAGAATATCTTCAGAATATAAGTATGGGCCAAGAGTTCTTAGACTTGAAACCAAAGTTATGACTAATAAAAGAAAAATTTGATAAAATGAACCTTATCAAAATAAATGTTTTGAATCGTACATTTGTGATGGGAATATAAAATGGGACAGCCACTCTGGCAAGCAGTTTTGCAGTTTCTTAAATAAGTACACATGCAATTTCCATATGATCCAGCAACTGTTTCCTTGGGCATTTATTCCTGAGAAATGGGTATTTGTAATCATACAAATATCTGTACATGAATGTTCATAGCAGCTTTATTCATGATTGCCCAAAACTGAACAATCCAGTTGTCCCTTAATGGGTGAATAGTTAAACTGTGGTACACCCATACCAGGAAATACCAACCGGCAATAAAAAGGACTCCAGTACTTACATACTTAATAATTTGGACAAATCTCCAGGGAACTATGCTAAATGGAAAAGCCCATCACAAAAGGCTGTACTACTCTACAATTCAACATTAACACCGAAAAGGCAAAATTACAGAAATCAAAAATATGTTAGTGATTGCCAGGGATTAGAGGCAAGAGTGTATGTGCGTGTGGGAGAGTAAGAAGGTAGAGGAGGGAGAGTAAAGTATCTCCCAAACTGAGAAGGCACTTTGAGATGAGAAAAAGAATCAGGACACTCCATACAGTTTATAAAAAGTTTTATTCAGGATAACTTACTGACATAGGGTGATCCGGTGGAGGATGATCCACGGCAGCTGCATTGTTATTCCCCACAGAGCCCAGACTTTAGTCCGCAGATTTTATAGAGCAGGAGGCATTGTAGTGAGATCAAAGCGTTCACATGCACCTCAAAATGTTTGCCTGCACTTAATTGGAAGCTAATCTTTAATTAGATCTTGTGGCACCACTGCGCATTAGGAAGGGGCAAGACTTCATTATCTCTAACAGATTCATGGAAGGTGAAAACAAGCTTCCCCACATCCCAACCTTGGAAGGCATTTCTAGGGTACGCATGTTAATACCCAAGGCCTGGACACATAGCCCCAAGAGAGTTCACTGAGCAAACATGAACAAGATGGAGGGCCAATGATGGAGTCAGTATTGGCAGCACTCCTACAGGGAGGATGGGTAGAGAGGAGGGCGGAAGGTAAGAGAAGTTGGGTATTAATGGGCCACATGAGGAATTCTTGTGGCAATGCAAGGAGTCTGTATCTTGATTATAGTAATGAATAAACAACTGCACATTTAATAAAATTTACAGAATTAGATACACACAGGCACAAACATACAGGTAAATACAACAAAAATGGGGCCATCTGCGTAAGATCAGTATATTGTATCAATGTCAATACCCTGATTATATTGTACTAAAGTTTCACAAAGTGTTATAATTTGCAAAACTCTATAAAAGATAAATGAGACCTTTCTGTATTATTTCTCAAAACTTCATGTGAATCTATAATTTCCCTCAAAATAAAATATAATTAAAATACATGCGAGAAGCTTATGGTCTAGAAAGGAATACAAGAAATGAATAATGCTATTATATACATAAATAAAGGAGAATGTGTTACAAAATGTTGTGTAGAAAGAAATCTCTTCCATCTATGTCAACTGGGTGATGATTTTTGAATGTCAGGGGTATTTTGCTATTTGGAAGTTAGAGATGGATTAGAAATACAGATAGAGAATAGCCTGAGAAAAATTGCATTGGGAGTATAGTGACTTGCATAGATTATTTAGTCTGAGGTGAGTATCACAGATGAAGTAGTGGTCAAAATTAGGACTAAAGAGGGAAGAGGATATTAAAAATCAAGGTTTTGTCTTTTGAAATTTAGACAATTTAGATTACCTAGGGATAAATATGAGGGAAGAAAGAAGTGTGAGCAGGAATGGAGGAAAGAAGTAAGAATTGTGACCAGGGAGGGGGCAAAAATAAGAAGTACCAGCAATTAGAAAAGTTATGGCATAGCCCATGAGTGTGCAGTGATTCTCTACAAGGGAGAATGGAAGATGCATATGGGAGCTGTTGTGGTGGTTGAATCAGATCTGATGGGGTTTTTATTGAGAAAAACAGAGAGGTAGTTCTTACATTTGACTCTGAGGTTTTAAATCTTAATGAATGATGAGAGTACTATCAAAAACAGAGTTTCGGGAAGAAAGTAAGTTTGCTTTTAGTTGTGTGATTGAAATGCTTGCAGTACATCCAGCTAGCATTGTCTATGGCAAGGTTTCTCAACCTTGGCATTACTGACATTGAAGCTGGATTATTCTTTGCTGATGGGGTCTGTCATGTACATTGCGGGATTGTTAACAGCAACCTTGGCCTCACTTGTCACCGAGAACCACTGATCTAAGTTGGGGGATGTTGGCAATTTATGATTTGGTCTTAGCAGTGAGGATTGCTTAGTATTTATTAATGATATGTATAACTTTTACTAATACTTTCCAAAGTTGACCTTGAAATAATTGAGATCAGTAATTCAAAATTTGGACCATTCAGTATTTTTCCCAGTGGATACACGTTCACAAGAAAATACATTTTTAAAAAGATAAATTGGATGAAATTGAATGACCCATAAATTATAATAATAAGGTAATTACTTTATGAAATCATTCCAGATCAGGGAAGAGAAAAAAATGTATTTGCCAACTTAAACTAAAAATTTAAAAATTTCACCATAATGCACATGTTTGGGACATTTCTATGACATACTTTTAAGTTACATTACACAGAAGTATGTTCTTAATGTGATTTGAATATTTACCTTTTTTACAGCCCTTAAGGCAAAGGAAGAATAATAATGCCACATTATAGACACTATTTAATCCAAGATTTTTTTAAATTTTACTTTGTCCATAACTTCTATTTTGTTTTCTATTAGTTATTATGAGGGAAAAATTATTGTTTCTTCCCAAATAATATTAATGTTTCCTAAATTCATACTATTTAGGCTGTCAAGGATCTGAAATATCTACAACTTAGTTATGCAGCCTGGAAATAAATTTCAAACGAAAATAAAAGCTTCAGTAAACACTCAACATTTTTAAGCTTTCAAAATTAAGGCATAAGACTATTATAATTTTTTAATAAATGGACTAAATTTTATAAAGTGTGTTAAAATGAATATTGGTCCATTTAAAATATTGAATTTAGGAATTTTCTAAGGAGACAAAGGACTTAAGCATCTTTTATAGTCTCTGCGTTTCTCTGTCTGTGGAACAATAGCCTCAACATTCTATAAATAAACAAACAAACAAATAAATATTTTTTTAAGAGGGAGGGAGTGGAAATACCTCACACTAAGTCTGGAGTTACATGGTGTAAATTAGTATATTAGCAGTTCTGAGGAGTTTTATAGTAAAGGAATATGTTTAGGTTTGTTCAAATCACTGTGTTGAATTCTTTAAATACACCCCTAGGATTTTGTTGCACAAGTATGTGTATGTGTATATATATATATATATATATATATATATATACACACACACACACCAAGTATATATACATACTTGGTCCCTAGTTTCATGTTATTTCTCTTTATATCGCTTTACATAGAAAGGGGTGCCCTTTATGGTGCTCAATCAGTGTTACTAACAGTTCTTCATGATAACTGAAAGTAATTAACAAATGCGCTTGCCATTTTGTATTTTAATGTATTTGTTTATATTTCCTAAGTAGACAGTGAAATTTTTAAGAGAAGGAGTCATCACTTATTCACCCTTTTTTTATACCACCCTACCACAAAAATGCATGTGGTAGAGTATTATTCAGACATAAATATGTCTGCAGCTTTCAGGTGGTATCCAAAAAGCACCTCTAACTCACCAATGAAAGAACGTTTTCAAGGTCCTTTCATTTTTTCAGTAGATTGGAAGATTGGTAGATTGAAGCAAAAAGTCTTCTATACAAGTAGAAGACTAACAACATTCAAAAGTACTACATTAGTAAATGGTTTTGTTTTTTTTTTTAAGATTTTATTTATTTATCTGAGAGAATGGGAGACAGAGAGCATGAGAGGGGAAGGGTCAGAGGGAGAAGCAGACCCCCCGCTGAGCAGGGAGCCCGATGTGGGACTTGATCCCGGGACTCCAGAATCATGACCTGAGCCGAAGGCAGTTGCTTAACCAACTGAGCCACCCAGGCGCCCCTAGTAAATGGTTTTGAAGACAGCACAGAATTATGTGTGTGTGTGTATGTGTGTGTGTGTGCATGCCTGCATGTTTGTGTGTATACTTTGTGTTTTCCTGGTGCTATTACCTAACACATTGCTCAGTCAATCTTGGCTGAAATTATTTTCATTATTATATTTATCAATGTTCTTACTATGTTTACCAGTGACTCTATACAGAAGCATAGAACTCTCTTCTACTTTTAAAACATCCTAGTAGAGGGGCGCCTGGGTGGCTCAGTCGTTAAGCCTCTGCCTTTGGCTCAGGTCAAGATCTCAGGGTCCTGGGATCGAGCCCCACCTTGGGCTCCCTGCTCCGGGGGAAGCCTGCTTCTCCCTCTCCCACTCCCCTTGCTTGTATTCCCTCTCTCGCTGTGTCTCTCTCTGTAAATAAATAAATAAAATCTAAAAAAAAAAAAAAAAAAAATCCTAGTAGAAATTGAAGCTACCTAGTATGTTAAATGTGTAGGTCTAATCTCTCAAAACTAAAGAGCACAAACAAGATTTCAACTTTACCGGAGTCATTTGGAATTTCAACTTTAAAAAAAGAATATGACCACTCCGAAAGCCTTTACTCCAAAAGAGAAAATCTCTTTTAAAACACTTAGATGTACAAACAGGAAGTTATTTTATTGACTTCCATTTTTTTCATTTAATGAAATTTTCACTCAAAGAATGATATAAAATGTTAATCTAGGAAAGAAAAGTATTATATTTACTGGCAAGAGATTTAAAAATTAATGAACTTAATTACGATAGTGGTCTACCCGTGAACATGTATATATTTTCAGTGAGGTTATAAACTCTAACAATTGAAGCTAGTGTTAACGGAGTAATTAATGCCTTCTAGAACACAGACTTTTGTATTTGTCAGTATCATGTTTTTGCATTTGCAGTTTTCATATTACTTTAGTTGCAGTTTCATATTTATTTCTATAAACACATATTTCAAGTAATGGGTGGAAATTAAGGCAGCCAGATGGCTCAATGAACTAAATGAAAGAATGGAGACTCAGAGATACAATTTCCCTGCTTTTTTTCTCTGCCACATAACCTCAGATATAGGACAGTAATCTCAGTTTTATAGGTTCCTGTTAGGTAACTGTTCTAAGTTCAGGATTTCTCTGTGACATCATTGGAGTTATTTAGTAAATATCATAGATAAAAATTATGTCCAATCTATATTTTGATGCAGAGAATAAGCAGGAATCATAGGTCCATACGTAGATGGCCCAGCACCAGCACCAACATCATTTAAACATCTCTATCTATGTGATTTTTTTTTTTTAAGATTTTATTTATTTATTTGACAGAGAGATAGACAGAAGAGCACAAGCAGAGGGAGTGGCAGAGGGAGAGGGAGAAGCAGGCTCTGCACTGAGCAGGGAACCCGATGTGGGACTCGATCCCAGGACCCTGAGATCATGACCTGAGCTGAAGGCAGACGCTTAACCATCTGAGCCACCCAGGCGCCCTGATTTTTTTTTTTTTAAATTATGAGAGCTGCATAGATGCAGCAGCAGTTGGTAGCCCCAGGTTGGCAAATTAGTAGGCCAAGAAGGGCAAGAACAAGAAAGTATAATACCTGGGTTTCTTAAAAGCAGTTTCCACCCTGGAACAATGAGAACAGACACAGATGCAGGCAGTTTCCATGGCAGATTCCATATAAAGCTATGAAAAGCTGTCATTACCCTTGAGATACATGGAATGTCTTTAAAGTTCAAGGTTAGCATTGTAATCCTACTTCAGTGCATGATTATAGGCAAGTCTCTTACATTTTCTGGGCTTCTGTTTCCTCCTCTCTGAAACGGTTAAGAGAAAGCATGATTCAGAGGATTGCTGTGAGGTTTTAATGAGATAACACACTTGATGCAGCTGGAACATAAATTCACAGAATATTAGCTCAGTGGGTATATTTACGTGCTAGATACTGTGCAAGATGATGGGACACAGTGTTGAATATCTGTGTCCCCTTGCTTTGTAGTAAAATAATTCCTGGGTTTCAGCTAGGTTTATAGCCTCCAGAAAGAAAGATCATCTTTCTTTGTCTCTTGCTCTTTCTGCTAACTGGAATGTTGATGATAGCTGGAGCTCAAGTAGCCATATTGGACCATAAAGTGTATTACAAGTACTGAGAATGGCCAAGCAGCAAGATCAAAAGAGCCTTGGTTCCCACAACCGTTGTGAAGCCACGGTACCCGTCACAGACTAATACAGAATGAAAGTATTCTATAACATAGAAGAAAAATACACTATCATTTTTAAGTTTTCTGGGTTTTCTCTCACTTGGTGAAGCCCACCTAACCTGGTGTTGTGAACCAGATACTCTCTGTCTCTATGGAGCACATCTGGTGAAGAAAAAAAGAAATAGAATAATGCATCCTGCCTATTTCTAAAGCCCTGGAGATCTGTGTGGTCTGGAGCTCTGTATTAGATCCTGTCTTTGATGTCTAAAAAAAACACAAAAAAAACAAAAACATTTTTCAGGACTGGATATAAGACCCTTGGAATCCAAACACTTCAGAACAGGACCTCAGAGAATTTAAAAGTTTCACAAGACTCCAGTCTTGGGCACCACACAACGTGACTCTCTGCTGCCTCCCCTGGATCTGAGTGAATGGGCTTTTGCAGTTCATCCCACGAAATGCAATGGAGGCTGTCAGACATTTGAATGTGATGAGGGTTTAACGTAGGTAAGGACTGGCAATACTTGAAGCCATGAGAAGTAGCTGTGGATCAAACTGCAAAGTGCTCTGTATTCTTTTAAGAGGCGCAAAGAGTGGGCAGAAACGAGTAAGTTGATAAGTGATATACCCTGAGTGTTCTATTAACTGAGCACAGATACCGTGAAATGGGAAGGGAGCAAAGTTAGTTACAGGTAGCCAATAAAGAGACAGTACTCAGGGCCACTTTTGATGGCTCTCTTTCCCATGATATTATAAGGGTCGACCCCCAAACTGACTTCTAGAAGAAACCAGTTGTATGAGAAGTAATAATTGACTTTGCAGAAGGTAATTACAGTTAATTCTCAGAAGGAAAACAGTACCAGATAAATCCTTGATAGGTTGTTCAGGTACAACATAAGTACATACAATCAAGCAAACACACACTAGTAATCTTTCAATATAGAAAGAGGAATAATAGAAGCAATTCAAACATTGGACACCAGAAATGGAGAAAGCAATCACCAAATAAACATCCGTCTCAGAACTTATACGGAAAGTCTTAAAAGTGAGCCAAGCTTTGTAGGTCATGGGCTAGGTACTGATTTGCTCAGGTTTTAGGCAATCAGCTTGATGACGCTGATGATAGATTCCTGAGCCCAGCCAACAAAGTAACGCATGTTTTCATTCAGAAAAAGAGCAAATTTCTCCCAAAGTCCTCCTGAAGCTTGATTTTGTACTCTAAGGGCCTGGAAGGAGAAAGGATGTTACCACTAATTCTCTTTTTCTCTTTCTCCTTTTTTTTTTTTTTAATTTATAAAATGATGACAGAGGTAGGTACACAGATATTAAAAATAAAACAGCAATAAACAACTGTTGAATTTAAGGTTTCCAACACATTTCCTTCTCCAACCTGATTTTGTGCTCCATTCCCCCTCACTTACTCTTTTTTATCCTGGCCGTCTTTCAGTTTCTTCAACCATTCAAAACGCTTTTTCAATGTAGAACTTTGCATAAGCTGTTCACTTTGCCCAGAATGGTTCTTTCTCTGATTCTTTCCTTTGATGCCCAAACTACTCACTGAAGCTTTAGCTCACCTCCTAAGCATTAGCTTACCTCTGTATCTCTTATTTTCCTTTACTGCACCTGTTTGATTTTTTTCTTTCTTTTTTTTTTTTTTTACTTACTCCTTATAGAACACAATACTCTGCTCTCCATTTGACTTCCTATTTTTATTGGCACTCTATACTCAGGACTGAGCACAGGGTCAGCAGAGAGTAGTCTTCTAGGGTTATTGGTTGAAAAAAATTATCGAGTAAAGAGTATTGCATTTTTCTTTTCCTTAGCTTTCCTGAAAAGTACAACTACAAATCTATAAAACCATTTAGGATATAAATGATTAAAAAGTACCTTTTGTAGGACAAAATATTAATTGTGTTGTTATTAGGATGATCCTAAGGTGTAGATGGAGGGGTCAGTATCTTTTTGAGGAAACTGATAGTTAAAAAAAAAAGGTGTTTTTTTCATTAAAGCAATGCAAATTTGTAAGATTTGTTTCTGGAAAGAAAGTATTCTCTTTAATGAACTCTTACACAGCAGTCTGTTTGCAGCTGAACATGGTTTACTTCTAAGTTATTGAAGTAAATAATTTCTTCTCTTGTTTGACTTTAAATAAACCTATAGGCAAATGAGTGAAATAATGTTCTGAAAATAATTTTCTATTAAAATGAATTTGGTGTGTTCACTCTCTATGCATTAAATGGTTATCATGCAAGTTAAAGAAATATTTCTAATATCTGAACAAATAAAGTCAGGTTCAAGGAAAATGTAAGTAGTTGATAAATGTCATTAGAGAAATTAAAATGAGCATATAACATTTAAAATTTTTCTTTAATGTACATGCCTAGAAAGTAGCAGATGATTATATCAATAATTTCAAGGCTCTTAGGGACTGATGTTTAATAAAATTAATTGCACATAATGGGTATACTTTAGACAATGGTTTTAGGTGTTGTAGGGGCCATGGGCAGGCCGGCCCAAGGTGGCCACTTTGTTTTTGTTTTGTTTTTTATGTATTTATTTTTATTGTATTGTATTTATTATTTATTTATTTATTTATTTATTTATTTATTTTTTCAAGGTGAGCCACTGGCATGAGATCACTTTCGTGTTAAAAGCAATCAAAACCCAGCTCCTTCCCTACCCCTCAACTGCCTGCCAGAATTTAGGTAGAGGACTCCAGGAAGAGAGCTATCACCATAGATAACTACATTACTACAAACTAGGTACAGTAGACAGGAGGAACCTACCAATTCCTCTCTCTCCCATTGTTTCTGAGTGGCCCAGAAAACATTTGTGTACCAAACATTGCTCTTTTTCATCTTCTTGTGAATTGAATCCCTTGCTTTGAAATCCCAGACCCTTCTCCCTTTCTCCTCAGTTCAAGAATGACATATGTACCTCATTTTGCCTGACTGTCTTTGGAATTTCCATGTCTCTGTGGATTCCCTATATGTATGAAATTAAATTTGATTTTCTCCTGTTAATCATCTCATATCAATTTGATTCTTAGGCCAGCTAGAAGGACCTTGAGGGGCAAAGGAAATTCTTGTTCCCTGACAGTGTCATATTAACTTCTAGTCATTCTATAATATGGCTTTTATTTTTTTATTTTTTTTTAAAGATTTTATTTATTTATTTGAGAGAGAGAGAATGAGAGACAGAGAGCACGAGAGGGAAGAGGGTCAGAGGGAGAAGCAGACCCCCCGCTGAGCAGGGAGCCCGATGTGGGACTCGATCCCGGGACTCCAGGATCATGACCTGAGCCGAAGGCAGTCGCTTAACCAACTGAGCCACCCAGGCACCCCTATAATATGGCTTTTAAAGTTATTAAAAATAAGACAGATTTTGTGTCAGGAAGCCCTGAAATACACATTCAATGTTTAATTCACAGTAAAATATTTCATAAACTTTAAATAGAAAGCCATATTGGCAAATACATTCTTTACCTAGGCTATAGTCTGTACTGAGTAAGTATACTATAAATAAAGATGATAAACCCCCATACTGTAGAATTAGTGGGCTATGTGTTTGGCAAATAGAAAATTATTCATAAAATAGTCAGAAAATATATATATTGTTTTTTTCTAAATATCTGCCTCTAATGCAAACCCCGGAAAGCCTTAGTATTGTGCACTAAAACTGCACATGACTGATGTCAGCCTTCTGTGATCGTTTCAAGTGACCTCAAGGAGATAGCAAAAACAGGAAGGCCCAGAAAACCAGTTAAGTGGAGGCATACAAGCAATATTTTTGAACAATCAGATATGATACGAACATAATGCATTGAGAAGACCTAAGACTTCTTCATGTGTCTATATGAAAATCAGTAAACCTTAATTTTTATAACTGATGGAATTATACCTTGTGACCCACATTTGGAGAACTGTTTGGAAGCATGTAATATAATATGGGTGTATAATCTGCTGTGAACTAACAAGTTTTGGAACTTTCTTCTGTCTCTTTGCCATAGTCCTTGATAAGACAATGAATAAAGTATTTACTAACCAATTTTTGAGGTTGACCTTTTATTCAGTTGACAGTATTAGAAACAACAGTACTTACTTTAGGAAGAATGAATGGTTTGAAACATTAAACATTTACATGTTCAGGAAAGTCTTCATAAACCCAAATTACATCATTAAAATCTGCAGTTTTACTCTAAATTAAAAAGTTGATATAGATGCAAATTTATTTTATAAACAAAATACATGATGGTAAATGTAACATAAATAAACAATGTAGAAAAGTATTCTAAGACTTATTTCTTGGGGAGGTTCTTTGTAATTATGTCATCTGACATTCCACAAGATTCTTTAAATCAGAATAATGGAATCATCTAGAGAATTAGAAATTTCAAGAAATGACTACGTTACCAGAAATGCTTGAGTAACGCCCTTTCATGGTTTTTTCTCTTCAAAGATGGTGATTCATGCTAACTGCATGATTGAAAGAGGGACATTCTGTACCACAAAGTCTCTGGAATGCAAGGAGTCCTCTGGCATACTTAATAACATGCTTTGTTTTGAAGATAATGAGGACATCACAAGCTGTTTGGGTCTTTTGTCTAAAAATTCCCACCAGAGGCTCCTGTAAGCCACTGTCGTTTTCAGGGCCTGATTCCTGCAGAGCCCAAGTCTGGTTTTGATGCTGCATCAGCTGTTACTCATGCCACTCAGGGCAAAGATACCTGATGTGGTGAGAAATCCACTCACTTCAGTTGCTCTCCACTGGGGGCAAAATTTTGATCAGCTTTTCACACTAAGATACTTTCTGAAATCCTGAGCAAGATGACAATGTTCACTTGCCTTGCCCCGACCTGAGCAGAAGTGAAACAGAGGTAATAACTGGCATATGGTAATGGTATGAAAGACCACATTACACGAATAGCATGAAATATGACACTTTTTAAAGTTTTAGAAGGCCAGTAATGTTCCATCAGGAAAATTATAGTTGAGTATTTTGATTGAGGTGACAAAGTTTAGTCTTTTATAATGAACCATAATGGACAACTGGCTTGAACAAGGAATTCCTTTTTCTTAAACATGTCATTGCCCTGCAATTAGAACAAGATGATATATCAAGGGGAAAACATTTCAGTGACATTGCCTTACCTATTGTAAATGTGTCCAGTAGAGTTTATGACTTGATAAGCACAGATAAGAGCCAACGGAATTTTTTGAAGAACTGCTGGAGAACACAGAAGAAAATTATCTCAATTCTGAGCCTAAAGTCTTGAAAATATTCAGAGACAAACACACTATTGTTACAAAAATAGAAATAACTTGGTATAGATATAAGAATGGAATGGCCAATTTCATATTAGATACGGTTTTCAAAGCTGACAGGAAAGTATTTTTCCATATATGTATGTAGGCATAAAAGCTTAGCTAAAGTAAAGGACTATAAGAATTAACCGAACATCATCTAGGAGGCTCAAATAATTAAAAATACAGGGGAGAGGGATATAGGGTCATTTGGCAACATAGTTTTAAAAATTAGTGCATATATGGAAGTGAGCAAATAGTTTAATGAGCTTTTAAATATCCAGCATCTAAGTATCTAAGTTAAAAAATTATTAACACTTGGCCAATATTATTATCTATACCACTTCCCACATAGGGCCACCTGTCCCCATATGCTTTATGACACATTTATCAGGATACTACAACTCTAATGACTACATTTGGTGCTTTCTTCTAGTACATAGGACAAGTTAGATGCAAATTTATATATATGTGTATATATATATATTTATATTTATAATACTATATATACACACTATATATATAAAAAAACACTACATACACACATTATTATGTACTCAATACTGTCAGATAAAGATCTGACATTAGAAAAACTTCAGTGTTTTAAAAAAAAGCCTTTTAAATTACTTTAAATAAATAGTAATAAATAATAACATAATTATGCTTTTGACGTAGCTTAAAATAGCTTCTTCTTTATGAAATTTGTGAACTTTTCTATTCTAATTTGAACTTAAATGTTAGATATTCCTTACTCTTACAAGGTTTTTGAGGAATACTTAATGGGATTATTCAGGTATATTTTAAGTCCAGGAACAAGAAAGGACCCAATTTCAAATCCCAATTCAACTTGCACGAAAGATTTCTGTTATTTCTAACATTTCATAAGGCAGATAAAAGATAAAGAGGATTCTAAATGTTAGGAGGAAGGCTAATACAACAACATCTGTTAACTGATTGATTTAAATAAGTTAATAAAACCATTATGCTATTCCAACAGCATTATTCCTTGTGCTCTACTCATTAATGGAACATATATTGCTGAAGACTGTGGATGGGTCAGCAAATGATTAAAAAAAAAAAATGAAGCCATTAGCCAGTCACTTGGCTTAGTTTAATAACATGAGAATTGTTTCTGACCAGGAAGTAAAAATGAAGCCCATGGTTTACTCAAGATGGTACTTGGTTCTCTGAGAATCTCTAGAGGTGTCTAGAGAAATTATTCTTGATTCTATTCATCTTGAGGTAATTTCATACTAGGAAGAGATTATTATGGTTGGAGAAGAGAAAATATTGGCTTGAACTTTATAGTGAATGTTAAACATGTTTTACTTATGTAGTTAAGTAGATATAAATTTGCTTGCAAAAACACAAATCCTCAGTGTGGTAAGTTTTTCAGTAAAGTAAATGAAAGGCACAGTAGTGTGACCCTATTCAATGACAAGTAAAATTTTTTTTTTTAAAGATTTTGTTTATTTATTTGACAGAGAGAGACACAGCGAGAGAGGGAACACAAGCAGGGGGAGTGAGAGAGGGAGAAGCAGGCTTCCCGTGGAGCAGGGAGCCCGATGTGGGGCTCGATCCCAGGACCCCGGGATCATGACCTGAGCCAAAGGCAGATGCTTAACGACTGAGCCACCCAGGTGCCCCAACAAGTAAAATTTTTCAGTATGTAAATATTATTCTTAACTTGCCATATAAAGCATATAACCACCTTGCTGTTTTACAAGGAACCTTACAAATACAGAACAGTCCCTTATTTTGTAATTAATACTAAAAATGACGGTTGCATTGTCTTTAACGCCTTAAAGATGAAACGTTACTATTGTTTATAGTGGTTTCAAAACCCAAGAATTATTTATTTAAGAAGAAGGGAAGAGAGTTTGGAAGGGAAAATTGCCTCAGATGAAGGTCAACCAAAGAGAACCTGCACTTGAATTAGGCTTCAGGGAGAGATTGCCAATGGGATTTACCCTGAAGATACTAGAAGCATAACATCTCTGAAGGCCCTGGGGACGTATGGGTTTCCTTTTACTGCAGATGGCATCCTCTGCAGTCTTGGGATTTTGGAGAAAATATTTCTTGGTTTAATTTCAACACTATGCTAAAGAGAGATTAGTAGAGCAGAAGAAAGAAAATTAGGAGGAGATGAGGCTGCAAAAAAGCAAGAGAAAAGAAATGGGTGAGTATAAAGTAGGATATAGGGAAAGGAGCTGGTATAGGAAACTTCTGACTTTGGCACTAACAAGCTATGTGACTTTGGAGGCATGATTGATTTTATCTGCAAAAAATATCTTTGTTTCCCAAAACAGGGTTCAAACAGCTGCCTCCCAGGAGTTCTTTCTTAAATTAGACCATTTGTGTAAAGTACCTATACACGGTAGGTACCCATCAAATAGTAACCGATTACTATATGCATATTCCAGTATTCAAAAACACTTTTGCATTTTTAAACACTATCTTTTTCTTTTAAGATTTTATTTGTTTATTCATTTTGGAAAAACAAAGAGAGAGCGTGATCGAGGGGAGGGGCAAAGGGAGAGGGAGAGAGAAAATCCCAAGCCATCTCTGCACTCGCAAGAAGCCCCGCGCAGGGCTTGATCTCATGACCCTGAGATCATGACCTGAGCTGAAATCAAGTGTTAGCCACTTAACTGACTTAGCCATCCAGGTGCCCAACAATACCTTTGAGTTAACTAATGAACCATAAGAAAAATAAGTCCTGTTAATTTATAATAACAATTCATGACTATGAATTATGTGTTTATGACACAGAGTAAAGAAACTTCATGGCTTTGAACTTTTAATTATAGATACAATTTCATGTCATGGTTATATTAGCGGCAATCCAAAATTATTTGACATCTGATTATTTAGATAATTACTCTCTATTGCAATTTGAGAATTTATACATGTTCCTTGGACAGAATTCCTTAAGTAAGGAATTGCCAGGAACGTAAGTCTTAAGCCTTTAGCGTACTAGTAGGAAATTACATAAAATATGTCCTTTTTTCATAAGTTGATGCCAAATCTCATAATCCATATAGTTGCTTAACAATTACTATTTTAACCTTATATAATCCTGAAATATAGATGAGGGAGATGTTCTCTTCCCCGCATAGTCTGCTTTCAGATAACACAGCTGGAGTGCTCAGTTGCTATGGTGAGCACCACTTCAGAAGTACCTCCACAGGAAGTGCAATATGAGACCACCCAGCCTCTCATCCGAATTATGAAAATTTCTCAGAACCAGCAAGTACAGTACTGATCAGGCAATGAGAAAAATGCCTCTAGTAATCCTATATCTTTAGGATGTTGCTCTGTGAATCTCTGGATTCATTGCAGTTTCAGGCTCTCCAAGAGGGACGAGTCATTTCAACAGTGGTTCTACGCTTTGTTTAACAGCTGTGGGTGTTTTGTTTTCTTATTTTCTTACTGTGCTTTGGACATTTATTTGAGCAACCACCACAGTACCTGGAGAAGTACAGTCCTTGAAGTAGCTTAGTTTTAGTAGTTTTGCTCTTTCAAGTGCTTAAGTTATTCTGACTGGCTCTTTGAGTCTTCAGCACTAACGCTTCTCACTAAGGGGCTGCTTGGCTGATTTTGGTTACTCTGGTCTGGCAACATTGCCATGTGAGGAGAAGAAAAGACGTTTATATGGCCCAAAGTGGCCCGCTTAGTCTGCATTTCTCTCAACATGGATTTATTTATTTATTTATTTATTTATTTATTTATTTATTTATTTTAAAGATTTTTTAAATTTATTTATTGAGAGAGAGAGAGAGCATGAGAGAGAGGAGGGTCAGAGAGAGAAGCAGACCCCCTGCTGAGCAGGGAGCCCGATGCGGGACTCGACCCTGGGACTCCAGGATCATGACCTGAACCGAAGGCAGTCACTTAACCAACTGAGCCACCCAGGCGCCCCTCAACATGGATTTAAAACACAAACATACCAAGATATTCAAGTGCATGTGGAAGGGGGTGGGGGCAGGGTGTGTGTGTATGGGTGTATGGGAAACATAAGGGGTGTAGTCACTAGGTTACCTCCAAAAAAAATGATCCACTTTTTAACCTTAAACCGGAAGCTACACCATGATATGTTTATTAGGAAGTTCATGCTGAGGCATAGTTTTGCTCCGAAGATCATAAAAGAACTCTCCTGAGAATTGCAAAGCAGATTGTATGAGGATTTCAAAAGGTTATACAGTAAAATCTGGGAAAGTGTCCTAATCGTTGTCCTGACGACTCTCCATATTCGGCCTCTCCCTTCCTTTCTCATTGCTGTTAATGTTCATTTTATGTAAAAATCTCTACTGGAACTAACTAGGACATCTTTAGGGTAATGTTAGTTTCTAGGCAATAGTAATTTTCAATTAAAATTGCACAGTGTACCAGTGAATTGAAAGTCAGATACAAGGACTCCATATTATGGAGTTTTTGGTTTTGCTAATCAGCCCCACACCCCATGCTTTTCTCAAAATTGGCAACAAGTTTCTGGTTTATTCTTGGGTTTATGGCACAGTGTTTGTAGAGAGGAGACAAAATCTTCCCCTTAGGCTCAGGTCTCCTCAGGCTATAGAGAGGCCTGCACAGTTCAAGATAAGAGAAGAAAGCACTTCAAACAGCTAGGAATTAATCAGCTGGTCTGGCTTCAAGCTCAGTGTTATAACTGAGCAATTCTGTTTCAGAAGCTCACTTACATTAACTGAAATTAAATGAGACAGGCTCATTTAATTCTTGTGTGTAAAAGGCTCTTGAAGCACAGTTTAAACCAGTTACTTTGTGATGTCATAAAGCAAAGGGGCTAATTGAGCTCATTGGAAAGGGGAGGGCCCCCGGGTTTCTATCAAAGAGGGATTGGACTGGCCTTTGAAACAATTTCCTTATGTCTTATTCATACCTTTATAGTGTTACACTTTGTGCCATCCATTATCATATAACCAGAATGTTCAACCTCTCCTCTTGTGTCAGCGCTATTTGTAAGGGAGGAAGCTCTTTATGGAATACATCTGATAGTTTAATTGTTCTGTGAACCAGTATAACTTAAGGCCTTACTCCTTGTACCTCAGAAAGACATTTCTACATTTGAGCAATAGGATTAATTATCATGTTAAATAATTCTAGAAAACAGACTTTTGTTATGCTCATGGATTTTGATGAAGTACTCAAACACAAAGTAAACACAATAAACCAAAGTATTTCTTTGTTTTCAAAGTTTTCTAATCCAATTCCTAATAAAATTTCTAATTTTATTTTCACTAATAACACAATTGTGTGTGCATATATTTCCTTTATATGTTTCTATTGGAATTAATTATTTAATAACTTTCATGTAAAAGCAACACTAAATCTCATTTTCAGATTTCAAGGACTTATTTGCACAAAATAGGTCTACTCAAATTTCGAGAACTGTCTTGAATAAGTTTATTAACAAATGTTATCTATTTCCTAATTAAATGACTAGTCAATCAGAGTAATCAATGTATACTAGTGGTAAGGCTAAAAGTAAAGTCCCAAATGGGTTTAAATCTATGACTCTAAACTCAGAATCATCTGTTGTAATGATTAAACCATTTGCTCTCTATATATCAGATACTTGCCCATTAGCTTAGTTAAAGATATCGAAAGCTTTTTCTTCTACAGGTTGTTAGAAAAGCAAATAAAACATTTCTCTATGTTATTGACAAGCTCTTAATGGATTTATTCATTAGACACAGTGACCCTTCAACTAAGCTTTAGCCATGCAGAGACAAACATTAAGAGCATTTGAATATCTCTGGTGTTGATTAATATATGATCCTGCATGAAGGTTAAAGTTGTTCAATACATTCAAAATATATTTTGTGTCTGGCTAACTCAATAATAACAATTTAATTGTGACTTCTTTAGTCATTTTCATGGAAAAAAAACTGGATTTAATAAAAAGCAAAATTGAAAATCTATAACGCTTTGCAATGTGGTGGAAACATTTTTCGTAAACATGGATTTAAATGGAGAAAGGTTTTTAAATAGGTGGTCAATACAGAAGGATTTAAATATGAAAGAGAACTGTGATTCAGTAACTTACTAGTGTTCCACATTAATTGAGAGGGCATTGATAGATCATGCTGACCACTGCATAGACACTCTCTGTCTAGATGTTGACCTTAAATGAACTGATATCACTTTTTGTAATACAAAAATTTAGAAATAGCCCAAACATTTATCAACAGGAGAATGGGTTAAATGATCATATGATATATTATATGACAGTGACAAAAGAAAAACTATACTATTACATACTAATTTGGGAGAATCTAAAAAATTTTTGTTGAAAGATAAAAGCAATATACACATTAACATACATAGTATGATCCCATATCTATAAATGTTAAAACCAGTTGAATTTAAAGAATATATTTTATAGAGACCCATATGAAAATGTTAAACTAAGTAGAAAAGCAAGATAATAATAAAAAATGTACCTAAAGCCCTTAAGTAGGTGCAAGATACTTAAAAAATACAATATATATTTTTACTATTAATATGATTCCCAATTATAGATGGAAAATGAGATACAGATATATTTCTACTCAAACTTTCAACTGATTGGATAAGGTCCACCCATATTAGGCAAAACGATCAATTTTACTCAGTTTCCCAATTCAAATGTTAATATTACCCAGAAACACCCTCACAGACACATCCAGAATAGCAGTTGACCACTCTTCTGGGCATTTTATAGCCCATGAAGTTGACACAAAATTAACCATCACCCCATTTATTCCAGCCCCGTTGTTGAAAAGACTTTTCCCATTAAATGTTTTGACATCTTTGCTGATGGATCTGTTTCTGGGTGAAAGAAATAATATTTTATTTGTGGATACATTGAATTCAAGGTGCTGACTCTTGCTTCTTTCAAAAAGTTTTTAGTCTAATGAGGATTCACAAAATTCAGGGATCTTACAAAGGGATTCACAAAATTCAGGGATCTTACAAGTAAGATTCACAAAATTCAGGGATCTTACAAAGGGACCAAACCTGACTAATAATTTAAATAAGAGGTTTGCAATTTTTTTTATATAAATGGCCAGAGAGCAAATATTTTAGACTTTGCAGGCCACACATGGTCTCTGTCACATATTTTTCTTCATTTTTTTTCAAGCAACTCTTTAGCATATGGGATATTGTTTGCTGATCCCTGATTTAAAGGAAACAGGTAATCACACGTCATAGAAAACGAACTCTGAAAACTTTTAATACAACTCTTCAGGTCTGTATTTCCTTCAATAAAATATACTTCAACCCAGATTTAACATATGGGATATCTGAGTTATCTATGCATGGCATCACTCACACAAAGGGGACTACTTTCTTTATTAAAAAAAATCCTCTCCATTTTATACTCTAAAAATTTTATACTCTGATAATTATATAGTTGACAAAAGAATTTCAACAGACGAAGGGGAAAAATTACAACCTAGATAGAATACATATATTCTGCTAAAAGCATTTTAATAAATATCACCAAGAGGTCTGGTTAGTGTGTTTGCAAGATGTGTTTGGGACATTTTTTTCTTTGTCCAGATTCTCTCCCTACGTGTGCCCGAGGTGGGAAGAATGAATTACAGACTAGCTGCTATTCCCTTGCTTTCTAGCAAGATTGAAGACAGTTGGTTATTAGTGCTGAAAAGACCTGAGGGTGGATTCAAAGGATAGAAATATAATGGAGGTCAAATGAGAAATTACGAAAGTGAGTAAAACAAGACCTTTGAGAATGTATGAGTGGGTGAGGTCTTAGCCTTGAGTTGGAGAAGGTTTCTTTTTCTTTTTTTACATTTTTATTATTATTATGTTCAATTAGCCAGCATATAGTAGTACATCATTAGTTTTTGATGTAGTGTTCAAGATTCATTAGTTGCGTATAACACCCAGTGCTCATCCCCATATGTGCCCTCCTTTATACCCATCACCCGGTTACCCCATTCCCCCACCCCCACCCTTCTGTAACCCGCAGTTTGTTTACCGGGGTCCATAGTCTCTCATGGTTTCTTTTTCTTCAGAGACTGACCAAAGGGAGAGTGGGTGTTTAAATATAAAGAGATGCTCTTGCATGGATAAAATGTGACAAAGGTATATTCATACCAGATAACCTTAATTGGAAAATAACAGTGGAATTTGGGTATCTGCTGCAAATGAAGAGGGAAAAATGAATATGGGACTTGAGAGAAGGAGAAAAGTTTGGAAGAACCACTCTAAGGTATGCGGTAAGCCACCAAAAAGCTAAAAAAATTAGCGGTTGTAGTTATTTTATACTAGTAATAAAGCAATAAATAATAGTCACCTATTGTGATTGAATCACCTATTGTCATTAATGTGTGAGAGGTGATGGGTAGGTTAATTTACAAACATTATGTAGAATAAAACAAAATTGTATCATTCACAAGTGTTAGTTTCTAAAGTCAGCTGATAAGGTATTTCATATATTCAAATATATTGAGTGAGAATTTCTGAGTAAGGACAGATCAACTATGTCTCCTAAAATCTAATGTAGCCACATTTTCCTTCAGCACTGAAACAGATTGCTATTTGTGCTTAAAATGGGAATCTCACATTTTGGAAATACGTTGCATGAAAACAACCTTTGACTAAGGTCCCTCATTTCATGTTTCCTCCAGGGCAGCTTGGTAGACTTACTTGGTAGAATGGCTAAATGGGATCATCCATTCCATTTACATTATTCTTCCTTTCTCAAGCAAAAGTATTTCATTTTGATTGGGTTAAATTCCCAGGTAATGTGACTCCATGATTCACACAAAGACTCTGAAACTGATGATATCATTCTGATTTTACAGATGAGGAAATTCAGGCTCAGATAATGTCAGTAGCTTGAAGAAGGCCAAATTATTAACAAGTAACAGAGCTGGGATTTGAGCCCAAGTTTCTCTGAATCTAAAGTGTGTTTTTTATGTTGTTTTGTTTTGACTTTTAAATATCCCTGGCTAATATTCTGCAGCTTTTGAGTAAAGGAAGAGAAAATAGAGATGACTTTGACTAGTGAATGATGAAGAGAACTTAAAATGACATTGGTTTTGGAGTGTTCAATATACTGATGAAAGAGCTTATCTTAGAATCCTGACTAGTTGGGGAAAAAAGGGAAGACGAAAGTGAACACATATTAGGACAACTGGAAAGGTCCAGAAACTAAGGTTCAGTAGAGTTCAGTATGTATAAATTGAACTCACACTGTGTTTCCATGGGAAGTTGACGAAGACAAACATAAGAAGTTGAACTAGAGAATGCGTGTAAGTGAAGGTCAGTTTTAGTCAGAAGGAGTTGAATGAATGAAGTTCAGGGTAGTTATAGTGGTACTTGAAAAGCTGGATTCATCCATGAGGACAATTAGAGTTGTACATATTTGAGGTTATGGAACTGAGTCTTCATTTGGTGGCAAAGGACAGAAACACTCTAAAGCAAGTTTATGAGAGCTAGAGTTTTAGTGAAAGGCTTATGAGGAACATCACAGCCCCCTACTACAGAAATTATAGCCAGAGCTCATGGGGACTAGAAATTCTGAAATGTTTGTTGAACACTTCACTACATAAATGTTTACATATTTTGACACTATATATATATATATATATATATATGTATATATATATATATATATATATATACACTCTTCCGGCAATGCAGTCATTAAGTGAATAATATTTAATACTTCAAAAGTTATTTCTTTGAGATTTCTGATTGGTGGCATTTTACAAGTTGATTCAAATAAAAAGCTGTGAAACAACTTGTCATCTTCAAAGTGTTCTTTCCTGACAGCTGTGTGGTAAAGGGGTGTAATGCTGAAATAATTAGCAAGAGTTACAAATTAAAATCAGAGGGGATTGGTGCTCTCTCTTCAGAATGTGTGGAAGACCAAAATACACTGTGGATTTAGCACAGTTTTCAAAACACTCAAGGTTACAAAATTGAGGAAGAGATAAGAAAGGAAATTTAAATGCGTCTTTTTAATATTACTAATCTGTTGGAGTGTTTTATTTCAGGCAGGCTGTGTAAAAAAATGAGAGAATATAGGGATGGGCAAATGGTATTTTTTTTAGTGCATCTCCTGCCTCGAAACTATTCTAAGAGAAACGGAAAATACATTTCTAGTCACAGCTGAGTACATTTTCAGGAGTGATTTTCAAAACTTGAAAGAAACTTCAAAGAGATGTAAATACCATGCTCTGTGCTCTCCCAGTCCCCCTAAGGTCAGTTTCTTGGCAGTGTTCTTTTCAGTCAAGACCGTTGTCTTTGCCAGTACCAGTCTGCTGGGAGACAATTGTGTGTTGGGCAGCTGCCTTTTCAGTGAGAGATGTGTCTCTTCTGCAAACCGTTTTCTTGCATCTTCTCAGGAATGAGAAACCAGCCATCTAGTTGTCACTCCATATGCTGTGCCATATGCTAATTTGACATGAAGCTGCATTGCAGGCAAGTTTGTTTCTCCAGGACTTCCCTCCAGAACTGGACAAGACAATAAGGCCACTCGACACAGGATCAATTTCATACCCATGAAGTGGGACCCACTGGCTATTTATACTGTTGAAATAAAGGGTGAGATGATTTGGGCTGGTCAATCAGAGTCTTGTCTCTGGTCTAATCCCTGAAAGCAATCAATATGGTCTAGTGATAGATGCAATACTCACTTTCATAAAAATTCTTTGTTAGAATTCTGATTTCAAAGGAAAGGCTCCCCTGATAAGAGTGGATAAGCCATTTTATAGCTTTTTATAGATGGATACAATTTGGTAATCACTTTAGCCAAAGGTCTGCTTATCAGGCAAGCTTGAAATGTCATTGTGGAGTTGTGCTTTTTTGCAATGGATGGAAAATAAGATTTTTTTAAATTTATTATTTTTTTTGAAAATAAGATTTTTTTAAATTAAAAATAAACAAGAATGAATTTCAGAAGTGTTTTGAGAAATTATCCGTGATGCATCTACCTTGGTTGGGATAATAATGGATGATATTAAAGGAAACACAGAAAAGCAAATCAGGGAAGAAGTCAAATGAATCCTTTTCCTCCTCTAATGCCCAAAAACGTCATTAAAACAGCTGGAAGCAGAATGAAATTTCAAGAACAAGGACTCATGGCGAGCTCCAAAGAGAAGTGATTGGCTCCAAGGAAAACAAAACGGACTTCATTATTTTAATCCCTGGGGAGATTTTGAGAAAAATTGACCCAAAATGATAGAAACAAAAAATCACCCAAAGTTTTCCCCTTTCACTGTTAGGAATGTGAGAGAGTGACTGCATTTGATTTCATGCCATACTAATAGAATGGTGAAGATTGTGACTATTCCGCTATAGGCCACCATCATTTTCTTTGGAGAATTTCTGTTGTAATGTATGTCCTTGAGCAGTTGGCCTCAGACACATCTGCACTTGCTCCTGTGTCAACCAGGCATTTTGTCACAGGAGCTTGGCATTGAAAGTCATATTTGTGGTACACATATTAGAGGTAGTGGTGTTTAAATAAAGCAGGATGATGAGGATAATGATGCTGATGTGTGTGATTTCCTTAAGTTGGACGAGGGAAGTTGGCTGGGAAGGAGGCGGACTGCTGGTTTTGTTCTACATGTTTCTACTTCAGGGACGACTCAGCCTCATAGATTCCGAAATTCAATTTTTCTGAGCTCTACTAGGGCTTATAGGCTTTGTGGATTCAATGCTGACTAAACTCTCAAGGGACCGGTGATAAACGGCAATGTCAATTTATTTACAGTGGAATACCTATCTGGCCTTCTGTGGCTTCTCCAGTTTGTCCAGTGGGAATATTAGCAATCCTCACCAGGAAAATATGTACCAGAATTAAACTAGACTGTTCAATAATTTGGCCACCTAAGGGGAGGAATTACAGTATCCGTGTACTTTTAACCCATTCAAATAAGTCAATGTCCAACGCCACAAGTGTCATAGTTGAAACCTCTTAAATAAAATGCTGGGAAACAGAGGCATTTGGGTGGGGAGGCTCTCCCATCTGTCTTACCACCATCAGTCTTTCTCATTTTTTATTTGATCCATTTGTTCCTGTACCACTGGGTAATGCCTAGTTCAAAATGCCCCTTCCTTAACCCATCCTCTGGCCTGTACCCTTTGGCACTGCAATACTTAACTCCCCTCACAAGATTCCTCGGGGCTGTATCTAAGTGTTAGGGCAGAGACAGAGCAATGGCCCGGTGGATTCTGAGGTACACAGCACTAGCAACATCTCAGTCTATTTCAAGTTATCTTTAAAGAGCTGGACTCAATTCAGAGGATGAAATTTAAGGTCTTTCATGTGTAAACAACTCCTCGTATCTGAAGAAAGGGAGATTTTACTCAGCAACATCAGGCAGTAATGCTGTAGATACAGAATTCCTGTGGGGAAGAAAAGAATTGATCATTCCCCTCTACTCTGTATGGGATAAACTATTATTTGAGTATTTTGCCCATTTCTAGCAGTTCCACCTATTCATTCATTTGTTCATCCAAGCATTAAGCATATTGTGCATTCCAGTCAAAAGCATTAGCTTTGGGTGAAACAAAAATTAAAAAAAAAATAGTTTACACCAAAGATCTTACAAGGTATGAGGGGGAAAGACAAAAATGATATTAAAATAACAACCATAGGGCGCCTGGGTGGCTCAGTGTAAGGTTAAGCCTTCGGTTCAGGTCATGATCTCGGAGTCCCAGGATGGAGTCCTGCATCGGGCTCCCTGCTCAACGGGGAGTCTGCTTCTCCCTCTGCCCCTCACCCCTGCTCTTGTGCTCTCTCTCAAATAAATAAATAAAATCTTAAAAAAAAATACAGCTGTTGCAAAATCAGTCTTCTATTAAAAAAATAACAACCATAATCATCATAATATCTACTCTTTATTTATTGGTACCTACTTGGTGTCATGATCTGTTTTCATTCTTTTTATAACTCATTTAACCCTAACATTTAACCCTAACACCATATACTATTTTTAATATCATATAATATGAAGTATCATTATCCCCATTTTACAAATGAATCACAGAAGCTGAGAAAATTGCCCAAGGTCACACAGCTTTTAACTGACAAGGTTTGGGTGTTAATTCTTGCCTAACTCTGAAGCTCATACTCTTATTCACGATATTAGACTTTTAGAAAAAAATATAATACAGTGCTATGTAAAAGATATGAAAAAGATGCTTTGCAAGAAGAGAAGGAAGTGGTAAGGGTTCCGTTCAGGGAATTTTCCAATCAGGAGACATGACAGGAATTGAAGCTTTGAAGTGCCTTGGGGGTCAGAAGATAAAACAGGGCAAAGAACAGGGAAGAGAGTCTAACTTTTTAAGAAAACCACAAATAGTTCTATACTACCGAACTTTAAGGAAAGTAAAATAAAAAACTGGGGAGTTAGGCAAAAGCCAGATTCTAGAAGCCTTGCATGTTTCCATAAGAGGCTTAAACTTTGTCCTGTTAGCAGTGAGGAAACATTAAAGAATTTTAAAGCAGGGAGACATACACTTTTTTAAGTGTTGTATTTATGTCAACACTTAAGATTATCCCCTACTTTCACGGTTGGAAAATATAAATATATAAATGCAAAAAAGTATTTTAAATTATGTTTTTCCCACTCTTGGTTAAGTAGGTATATTTTTATTAATTTAGATACAAGTTTATACACTATAATTTTATGTTTGATAAATTAATTTAGAATCATTGCTTTATTACACTCTATCATTTCTCAACTCTTTCTTCAGTATCTATGACATTAATAGCAACCAGATCACTTGAGATGCTTTTTGAATTGGCTAACATATTTTCCACAGCACATTCCTTCTATAAAAGTTGTTTGAGATAAAACACATTGTGAATCCATATTTTAAGGTGTCATTGGAAATTATTTTCCAGCTACAAGAACCCAATTTCTTAAAAGAAAACATCTTATAAGCTAAGATTGAAAATACAGCTCAGTGTATATCTAGAATTACACACTTATTTATTGTATTGTTTTTATGAATGATCATAAACTGACTTGGTTACAATGACATAGAACCTTGTAAATGATATATCAAAACTTCAGGAAATATTATTTTTTATTTATTTATTTATTTATTTTAAGATTTTATTTATTTATTTGACAGAGAGACAGTGAGAGAGGGAACACAAGCAGGGGGAGTGAGAGAGGGAGAAGCAGGCTTCCTGCTGAGCAGGGAGCCCTATGCGGGGCTCGATCCCAGGACACTGGAATCATGACCTGAGCTGAAGACAGACGCTTAACGACTGAGCCAGCCAGGTGCCCCCAGGAAATATTATTAAATCTACCTTTTATTCAGTACCTATTGTGTGCTCCGCATTTTAAGGATTTCTCTATACACATTCTCTATTAACTCCAAAGTCATTGTAGATTTAGGTGACGTCTACTATGGACTCTGTCGTATAGAGTGTACTCAAAGAATCTTTTATGACTGAACAAATGATTCTCACAGATAAAGTTTCTACTAAGAGTTATTTTCTCAAGTATTAATGTATGTTTAATTGCATATTTTTTACTGACTCGTCGTTCTGTAACATCATGAGCTAGCAGGAAGCAGTGTGCGGGATTCGAATGTTTTGCAGCTCTGGGAAACTTTGGTTTTGTTAAATTTTTGTCAGACTTTATAACTTGGATCATTTAATGAGTGTGAAATGGTATTTCTGTATTGCTTTAATACCTTAGTCCCTGCTTCCGGTAATACTGGGCATATTTTTCTGTGTTTGTTGGCAATTTGGATTTTCATTTCTGTGAATATTCTACAATCATTTTTTGTTTAGTTATTTTTTTCTTTCATCACTTATTTGTAGTAATATGTCACATATTTTGGATTTCGATTCTATGCCAGTTATGTGTTTGAAATATCTCATCACAGGCTGGGCTTTCTTTTTTAACTTTGTTCACCATGTCTTGTGTTGAAGAGGTGTTTCCACTTCAATGCAGCCAAAGATGCAGAATGTTTTCCTTTGTAGATCCATCAACATTTCAATTAACTGGCCAATTACTAGAATCTTATCATATGGATACATATGGGTAGACAGAGTGAAAAAAGTACCATGTGCATTGCAGATTGAGGGATGAAGAATTTCATATAAAGATGACTAAAAGGGGATGATACATTTTAATGGAGACATCATGGGATGATTTAAATAGTTTTAAAGAAACAAGCCATGTAAGTGCAAGGTATTGTTAAACAGAAGGATAAAAAATGCAATGCATAGTTCAGAGTGCACACATTAGTTACCCTTTTCGTTTTATATATTGAGTACCGGGGTTCTTGGTTGTTTAAATGTCAGATATTTTCTTTGATGTTCTTTGACATTTTCTATAAACCTAGAATCCATTTTTTTTTAACAGAACAAGCTAAGATTGTGAAATGTCACTTGCTATTACTTTTTTGAAATACATGACTGAATATAGAGTCTATCACTGTGATGGTATATGTAATATTGCAATGGGCACTTGCAAAACATCTTTCACAAAAAGATAATTAAATTTCTTGGTACCTAGATAAAACTGGTTTTTAAATTTTTTTATATTTATTAAATATAAATTAAATTAAATATTAAATTAAATTAAATTAAAAATTAAATATAAATATAAATATTTATTATTTTATATTTGTTAAAATTCATTTCTTATACAGGGAAAAATCAAAAAACAAAGAGTCTGTATTGTTAGCTGGTAAAAACAAATCTGACAAAGATAAGAGTATAGTTACTATTGTTAGGCAAAATGAGGATGGTTTTCCTCATCTAGCTCACCTCTAAGAACAAATTTTTATCTGCATCACAGAATTCATAATACCTTTATGTGATTTACCTCTTTGGATTCTAAAAGCTTTGTGTGATTGGTTGTATAATAACCACTATCCCCATTACAGAGATAGGAAAATTGAGGCTCAAAATTAAGTGACTTGGTCATAGTTAAGGTGCAGTTAGCTTTTAGCTGGGCACATCCAGAATTAGTATCCAGCTCTTTAGAATTCTGGTCCAGGTTTGGTTTTTTGTTTGTTTTTATTTTGCTTTGTTTCATTTTTCCCTTTATCTTACCAGATCCCTAATCTATATTGGGTTCTTCATGCTCTCAATGAGCATATCCCTATATTCAACACACCAGCCTGGTATAGATGCTAATACTGATTGGTAGAGAAATGCACAATGGTTTCAGAACATGTGTGCAAATTCATTGCCACTATTCCTATCAAATTGTGAAGTCTGATTCCCCTCTACTTAAATATGGATGAGCCTGGGTAATCACTTCTGACTGGTAGAATGTGGCAGAAGTCATGCTGCATGACTTCCAGGCTAGATCATAAAAGGTCATACAGCTTCCTCTTGTCTCTTTCCCTGAGGACCATTGTTCTTGGAACCCACTGACCATGCTGTGAAGAAGCCAAACAGCCACATGAAATATACCAGTGGAGGATTTCTGGCCACAGCCCTAGCAGAGGTCCAAGCCAACAGCCAGCATCATAAGGGGATCGTCAAATGATTTCAGCCTCTGAACCTCTGAGTCACTCTAGTTGATGCTGAGTGTAGCACAGTTAAGCTGTACCCACCAAGCCCAGCCCAGATCACAGATTTGTGAACAAAATAAAAGTTGTCACTGTTCTAAGCCATTAAGTTTTGAGGTGATTTGGATACAGTGAGTATAACAAACAAGTAGATCCATTCTACATTTAGTTAACATTCCCTATATGCTGACACTGTGCATGGTGCTAGGGATGAAGGAGGAAGCAAAGAATAAAGGAAACCAACGTTTGCAGTTTGCACATTATGATCTAGGAACTGTGACTGTGGAAACTTACATATATCATTCCTAATAATTTTCAGACTAACCCACAAAGAAAGTATAATAGTTATCTTCATTCGGTCGAAGAGAAACTGAGGGGGAGCAAGGTTAAGAGATTTGCTTTGGATTATATAAGTGGTAAACTGTAGAACTAAGGTACAAGCCTACGTTTTAGAATTCCGGATTCTCTGTCACAAGGTAATTAGAATGAGCTTGCTGAATCTGAGGATTCTAAATTTAAGATAAGTTTATAACTGATCATTAAACAATATAAGAAATGCCATTACAGAGGTATATATGCACAGTGCTTCAGGAACACAGATGGTAGAATGATTCTTTATTCTAACCTCTTTGCCAGAATGAATAAAGATTTCTTCACGCATTTGCATACAAGGTAATAGGATTTGGGAGGAGAAGGATTCCAAAGAGCACTCAGATCAGAGGGAAATATATGACAAAGTCATAGAGATGCAAAGGACCTGGGGACAGGAAGGGAAGGACTGCAGTTTGGGCTCCTGGGAACCTAGGGAACAATGCGGGGGGGCAGGGGAGCATAGGCAAAGCTTCATAAGAGAAAGGAGCCAGGGAAAGAGTTGAGAAATACCTTATTTCTCAAGCCAAGGAATTTTCATCTTATTCTAGGATTTAATAGGGAGCTGGGGATGTTTAAAACAGGGAAGCACTAGGGCACCTGGGTGGCTCAGTTGGTTAAGCGACTGCCTTCGGCTCGGGTCATGATCCTGGAGTCCCGGGATCTAGTCCCGCATTGGGCTCCCTGCTCAGCAAGGAGTCTGCTTCTCCCTCTGACCCTCCCCCTTCTCATGCTCTCTCTATCTCATTCTCTCTCTCAAATAAATAAATAAAATCTTAAAAAAAAAATAAAACAGGGAAGCACTTGATCAGATCATTAGTCTAAAAAGACTGTTTGGGTTGCTATGTGAAGATGTCATTTCAATGTTTAAAACCATCTGGGAAGCTAATGTAATAATCTGTGTGAGAAATGAAGAGGCATCTAAATAAAGGGGAAGTAGTTGGAATGAAGAGGAAAGAAGTGATTCTACAGAGATATAAAATAATGATTTTGAATTACTCAGGGTATGATGTGGACGATAGGTTATTGACCCTGGTTTGGATGGATGGTCCTTGATTCCAAACAGAAGGTAGAATGAGGTATTTATGTGTAAGTGGGAGATTGAGATCATGTTTCAAAATGTTGAATGAGGGAAATTAAAAAAAAATAGTCAATACAAAACTAAAAGTTTAAATCCATAGCTCAGCCAAAAGGTCAAGTCTGAAAGGTGGATATTTTGGAGTCAGTGGACGGAAAAGACAGGGAAAGAATGACAATGAATGAAATTACCTAGTGAATACTAAGGGGTGAAGGCAGAGAATATGAACGTGGGGCATGGGAGATCGGGGGCTCATACTAGAAATGAGCCACTGGAAGAGATATTAGAGAGGAAAAAGAGAAAAAAAGAACGACTTTCTTGAATCCAAGAAAAATGATGCTTAAAACAGGATACGACACCGACAATTTAGGTAGCATACATGTCAAAAAATAGCCATTGTCTTTAGTATGTAGGAGATGAATATGGAAGTTAAGTTGTAGAAAAGTGGGAATTTGATGAGGCTGCACAAAGGTGGCCTTGATACTGCAAAAACGCAAAAATTGAGGAAAAATTTCAAGAGCAGGAAGTTGCTTTTGTCAGGTGCATGCAATTTAGCACATCTAAGACATAACCTATTCCCTCTCTCTCACATTGTTAATCCTACTGTTTGAGCTTGAAAGAAATAAGTAAGAAACATGAGCAGATAGTATCAAAAAGTCAGATGAAAATGAGGCTAAGGGAAAATGGGAAGAAATCCTGACAACATATACAGATATCTCTTAAGGAGTTTGCTAAAGAGAGGAAGAAAAATAGGGCAGTAGCTCATAAAAGATATGAGATCAAAAACTTTTTGAAATTAAAATTTATGTATGCTAACAGGACTGATATCACATTATTTTTTAATATAAGTGTATATGTGTATGTATACATGTATATATATATACATATACACACATATAATATATTTTACACAAACATATGTAAGTATATGTTATATAAACATATATGTATATTAATATGCATTTATAAACTACATATAAATGTATGTACGTATCTGCATATAAGTATATTATATACATATTGCAGTAGACTGGATGTTTGTGCCCCACCCCCCCTCAAATTCATATGTTGAAACCTAATTTCCAAAGTCATGGTACTTAAAGATGGAGCCTTTGGAGGCAATTAAGTCATGAGAGCAGAGCCCTCATGAATGGATTAGTGCCCTTATAAAAGAGACTCTAGAGAGCTCTCTGGTCCCTTCTACCACGTGAGGGCACAGCAAGATTGCTATCTATGAACGAGGAAGTCAGATCGCATTAGACTCCAAATCTGCCAGCACCTTGAACTTTGAGTTCCCAGCCTCCAGAACTGTGAGAAACAAGAAATTGTCATTTAAACCACCCAGTCTATGATATTTTTGTTATGGCAGCCTAACGAGTTTAAGACACACATTTATATGTGCACATATGTGTATATATATATATATATATATATATATAAGATTAAAGCTTTTGGGTGGAAATAGCACAATAGGGTGGGGGAATTGATGTGAGAGAGAGGGTAGAATTGCTGGAATGAGAGTCTTGAATAGTTGACAGAGGATGGGATAGGTTATTCTGCATAAGTGGAGGGTTGGGCTTTACATAGGAATAAAGACAGTTCTTCCAGGTCATAGGGAAGGAAAGAAGGAGACGTAGGGGCACCTGGTGGCTCAGTTGGTTAAGTGTCTGCCTTTGGCTTGGATCATGATCCCAGGGTCCCGGGATGGAGCCCCACAGCTGGCTCCCTGCTCAGCGAGTCTGCTCCTCCCTCTCCCTCTGCCCCTCCACCCACTGGCACTCTCTCTCTGTTAGATAAATAACTAAAATCTTAAAAAAAAAAAAAAAAAGAAGGACAGATGTATAAATGGCAGGGAGGCTGGCAGATGTGGTGGCAGATGTGGAAGTTGTCTTCCGATTGCTCTATTTTCTCAGAGAAATTGAAAGCATGGTAATACCTGGAGTGAGAAAGGGAGAAATTTTAAAATTTGAAAAGAAAGAAGAAGCAATAAAATAGTGAACTAGAGGAGTGTGAGTGTGCACAGCCTGGAGAATGTAGATAAATTACTGGGCCTTATCCCTCAGAGGAGCAAATTCTTTTAGAACAAGGACATGCAAAGAAACATCAGAGGTAGAGGATTCCGTAATGATTGGCTATAAATTTCAAAGACTACTCTGGACTGATTTTAAGAGTTTGGATAGAAAATGTAGAGATCCTTATGGAATGAGAATCCTCGTGATAAGAAATGATCTAGAAATGTGAGGTTCCTAATGATATGTTATGAACTAAAAATTGTGTGTCCCCCAAAATTCATATGCTGAAGCATCAGCCCATAATGTGACTATATTTGGACATGAGACCATTACAGAAGTAATTAAGGTTAAATGAGGTCATAAGGCTGGAGCTCTGATCCATCAGAATTAGTATCCTTATAACAAGAGACACCAGAGTGTTTGCTCTCTTATTCTCAGCCCCCAAGTGATGATACACGATGAAGACAGCCACCTGCAACCCAGGAAGAGAGAACTCCTATTGAACTGAATTGGCTGGCACCTTGATCTTGGACTTCAAGCCTTCAGAACTGTGAGAAATAAATTTCTGTTGTTTAAGCCCCCCCACACTACCGTATTTAGTTGCAGCAGCCTGAGCAGACTGATGCATGATCTCTGAAGTAAACAGGGATGAAGAATGGAATGAGTTTCAGATAGACCATCTCCACGCAGACTGTCTTTGTTTTGCTTTGTTTTGTTTTGTCTATAAGAAATTCACTTAAAAAAAAAAGATTTTATTTATTTATTTGAGGGAGAGAGAGAGAGAGTGTGTAAGAGCAGGGGGAGGGACAGAGAGAGAAGCAGACTCCCCACCGAGCGCAGAGCCCAGCTACTCTAGGCTTCATCCCAGGACCCCAAGATCATGACCTGAGCTGAAGTCAGATGTTCAACTAACTGAGCCAACCAGGCACCCCTATAAGAGATTCACTTTATTTTTATTTTTTATTGAAGTACAGTTGAAATATAATATTTCCTTCAGGTGTACAACATAGTGATTTGACAATTGTATACATTACAAAATGTTTATCCTAATAAGTGTAGTTACTATCTGTCACCACATGAAGTTTTTATAATGTTATTGAATATATTCCCCACACTGTACTTCTCATCCTCATGGCTTATTTATTTATTTTAAACTTTGAAGTTTGTTTCTCTTAATCCCCTTCACCTTTTTCTCTTATCCCCCCCACTCCCCTCCCCTCTGACAACCATTAGTTTGTTCTCTGTATTTATGAGTATGTTTCTCTTTTCAGTTTTGCTATTCATTTGTTTGTTCATTTGTTTTGTTTTTAGAGTCTACATAGAAGTGCAGACTGCTTTGTGAAGCTACGAGTACTGTGGGCAAGAGAGAGGTGGGGCTTTTTTTAAGATTTTATTTATTTATGAGAGAGAGAGAGGGAGAGAGCATGAGCGGGGGGGGGGGGGGGGGGAGAAGCAGAGGGAGAAACAGACTCTCTGATGAACAAGATGCCTCATGCGGGGCTCGATCCCAGGACCCTGAGATCATGACCTGAGCCAAAGGCAGACGCTTAACTGGCTGAGCCACCCACAAGCCCAGAGCCGGGTTTTTTGAGGAGCAAGGAGTCTCGGTTTCTCAGCTTATTTCTGCTCCTGCCAATGTGAAGGCAGAAGAAAAAGACAGATGTTGTAGGTGCTTCCCTTATTTCTCTCTTGCACTCACTCTTGCTGTGTGTGCCGACCCAACAGATTTCTATTGCAAATGCCCGACTCTCTGCTTGTAGGGTTTCTCTGAGCACTGGAAAGCACTTGGCCCTGTAGGAGTACATCAGTAGTACTAGGATGTTCAAGTTCCTGGGAGCATCTCTCAACCACTGACAGGAGTTGGTGAATAAATACCCCAACTTTTGTCCCTGTGTGAGGCAACTCTGAAGACTTTTCTGTGCAGTCTCCCAGAAACTCCGGGGGGACTGAGCCGGAGTTGCGCAGAATGACAAGCTGCTGCTCATTAATGCATCTGTCCCAGCTTCCTCTCCTTTTCTGGCTTGTTTACCCACTCCCCCTGTGGTACTGCCTGGGATCACTACTCAGGCAAGCTTCTTGCACTCAGGTTCTGCTTCTGGAGAAGACACCATTTCATATTAAGACACCATTTCATATTAATCTGTAAGTCGTGGAAACTGTTTATCAATCATCAGTGAAAAGTTATATAAGTTATTTCCCTTTTAATCTAGCTTCACCCTGCTTCACACATTAGAATTGCAGGCACAGAATATTTTATAATCTCCTTCTTTGCTTAATATACTATGAGTTTCTCATTATATACTATAAAATACGTCAGCAAATGAAAAAAGACAGTTATAAATCTGGTAAAAACAAAAGAAAAAAAGAAAATAAGCATAATTTAGCATGCTACTTGTCCCAGAAGTAATTAATATCTAGTTACCACAATAAAAAATTAATATCGATCTAATGAAAAGCTGAGTTATAACTGCAGGGGAAGGATGGGGAAATCCTGGAGATCTCATATAAGAGCTCCTGTAAGACAGCCAAATTTCCATGACCATAGTGACAGTCAATAGATGCTGCCTGAATTGATCAGCCAAGAATGTTTCTTTGATTGTTATTTAAAGTCAGAGAGAGCTACTAGAAAAAAAGAAGAAGAAGAAGAAGAATTCAAAATGACTATTTCCAGGGGCACCTGGATGGTTTAGTCAGTAGAGCATGGGACTCTTGATCTTGGTGTTGTGAGTTGGGTGCGGAGATTATTTTAAAAATAAAGAAAATTTAGAAAGGTAAAATAAAACGACTACCTCTAATGAGCAAGGCTGGGAGGTAGACAATGAACAAAAGGGAGAGAGTGCTTAACTTTTTCTATTAACCTATTAACACTTTGATTTCTAGGCACTAGGTGTGTGTGTGTATATATATATATATACATATATATATATTCATGAAACAATTGAAGTACATAATAAAGATTCCACTGCCATATGTATTTGTACTTTTTTATACCACTTTCATATTTGTACCATGCCATCACAGAGAAAGTGAAGTTGTTTCATAAAAATGTAGACTGGAAGAGGAAATGGGGGAGAGAGAGAGAGGGGAATCCAGAGGGAAAGGAAGAGGAGACATGAAACGAAAATACTTTGTTCTTCTGGAGCTTTTCATGGCTAGCATTTTTTCAGTTTTCATGTTTCCCAAAATTGATTATTCAATTCTGTAGTTGTTGAAGACAATTACTTCTTAGGTATCCAACTAGTTGGTAGGTTCCTTCAGTCAAGGGCAATGTTACTGTTTGCTAAGTAGAGAAATCATCACTATTTCTTAGATCATTGACCTCTCTGACTATTACATCTTACTCTGATCTTCTTTTTTCTGCAAAGCAGTTCTAGGACTAAGGGAAGAACTCTGACATTTTTCTACTTTGTGTTGAAATGTGTGCACCTCTACTTTTTAGTCTATCATTGACGTAGCTATTTCAAACTGCTCTTTTTCTCCTGTAAGCAATTAAGCCCAGCAATTTTTTTCTTTCTTTTTTATTTTTGAGCCACTTAATATCTCCCAGGTTTTCATGTCTCTTCTTCCTGTAAGCCTTTTTCCCAATTATTGTCAGATGATGATAAGTGTGGGAAAACCTTTCCATAATAATCAAGAGAGATTTCTGAAGTGCATAGTCCTCTTACACTAATTAATGTGCTTAGTTTAAGAAACACAAAACTATACTCTCCATACTTAAGAAATGCTTCAAACATTGTCTACACAGCAGAATTATTTAATAATAATTTTAGCAGATCTGCAAGCAGAACATTCCCATCGCCAATGAACACCAATGAAGGATCAGGAAGGACAGGAGAGATTTTTCTCTTTTCCTTCCTCTCTTTCTCCCTCTCTCTTTTTCTTTCTTTCTTTGGCTATGTTTCAGCATTCAGGGCTAATATAAATGTCAGCACTTCTAAATACATACCAAGAAAGCTAATATGTATTACAAATAACACTTCTGTGATAAATGAATGCAAAAGCAGTGAAAGAAACCATTTTCATATCTAATTTATGTTTCTTTAAACAGGCATTATTAGAGGAGATTAGAAAGTTGCTTTTTGAAAAATGGATGTTTTTCGCAAATTCACCCCTGCATAAACCTGACTTTTATTAAGTAAACATTTCCTTTCTTTCATTTTTTTACCATTTTAACCACTTTTTAAATATAAAATTAGCTGTAATTAAGTACATTCACAATGTTGTGCAGCCATCACCTCTGTTAATTTCCAGAATGTCCTCATCATCTCAAACAGAAAGTCTGCATCAATTAAACAATAACTTGATTTTTGTTCTGCCAAACTATCAGAAATCCTAATATAAATATGTGGAGTTTGGAGAATTTTGAATGATATCTTCACGAAAAGAAAGTCATAAAAATAATTTAATCAAAGAGAATTTTTTTCCCCTTTGGCAAATTTCAGAATTGAACAGATATATTCTGTTAATACGGTTAAACTCTATTCTGGTTTACATATCTTATATCTATCTTATTAAGAACTTTTCTTAATGGAAATAAGTTGGCTGTACTATTTAGCTCTCAGTTTTGAATTCTTGATAACAATTACCATTTCAATGGTAACAGAAGTCCTAGGAAGCCTTCATCAATTGTTCTTATGCCCATCCAGGAGATTTATTTTTCTCAACCGACCTTTCAAGGTAGCCTTTAAAAGATAGAATGGAGCAAGTGGATAGTATCATTCAAGGGGACACAGATGTGGAGTTGCAAAGACGTGTACCTTATTTTCTAATGGGAAAGACAAGTTTTTCTCCAGTCAAGATGTGATTTAGAAAGATGTTTACTCTGTTAAGCAATGCTGAGTGACATGTACGGTGATGCTTGACTCATATCCACTATTGCACAAGGACATTGCATTTTTAAATAATCTGTGAACAGTCATTTCCCCAAGCAGAATAAGTTAGCTATGTCTTTACCCGAAGCCAGATACACGTGATAAGGATTTTCAGAACCAAAATTTCTTTCCATGGAAAGGGTTTATTTTTCCTGAGTCCTATCTGGACTTAATATCTATAAGGCCTCTGTAGCTAGGGATGCCTGGGTGGCCCAGTCGGTTAAGCATCTGCCTTTGACTCAGGTCATGATCCCAGGGTCCTGGGATTGAGTCCAGCATTGGGCTCCCTGCTGAGCGGGGAGCCTGCTTCTCCCTCTCCCTGTCCCTCCCCGTGCTTGTGCTCTCTCTCTCTCTGACAAATAAATAAATAAAATCTTAAAAAAAAAAAGACCACTGAAGCTTCTCTGAACTTTATTAACTGAGAATGGTTTTATTTTAGTAGACCATGTGATTGACTATTTCAAGGCAGCTAATGACAAGTGAGACCATTTTACCACTGAAAATGATTCATATGCATAAAGATGTTTAATATTCTATCTTCATTTCATTATTTTTCTCTGAGTGGAAAAACAAAATTCTAATTTCTTTTTTTTTTTTTTAAGATTTTTTTCATTCATTTGAGAGAGAGAGAGAGCACAAACGGGGAGGGGCAGGGGAAAGAGAGAAGCAGACTCCTGGCTGAGCAGGGAGCCTGATGTGGGGCTAGATCCCAGGACCCTGAGATCATGATGTGAGCCGAAGGCAGACGCTTAACCGACTATGCCACCCAGGTGTCCCGACATTCTAATTTCTTTCTATCAGGTATCACAAATTATATTTAAGGTAAATAAATGATAAAGGGGTATTAGATGGAAAAATATTTCCATGTGAACCTGAATATTAGATTTAATTATTCATTGATGCAAATATCATAATATATGTGTATATTTATAGTTATTGATGCAAATATCATTATATATGTGTATATTTACATAATATATGTGCCTGTATAAATATGTAATTAGTAATGCACATTTATATAAACAAATATATTAATAATATCTACATGGGAAGCTTTTGTGATCCTGAGAATTTTTTATTTTATATCTAGGCTAGATGTTTTCTATGAGTTGTATTTAGTCATCTTTTAGAACCAGTGTTGTAATGGATGTTACTTTGAGTGCATGGAAATTAGAGTCATAGGTAACATCTAACATGTTGGTTGTATAATACTTTACAATTTATAGTGAATATATTTTATGGATGTTATATAATTTATAACATAACCTTATCCATGTCAATAGAATTAAACACTTTGAATATGAATGCCATTAATTGACAATAAAACACAATTGATTTCAATTTAATTCTTTCAGTTTTGCATTTTGAAAACCACGAAACACTTCTTGATTTTTGCAGTTCAACACATTAGCATCTATTGTGGTTGAATGAGCACATTCTCAATAAGAGACAATGAATTATGGAGCCTTTTCAATGGTGACTTACAATAAGCAATAATTCATGAAATTTATATTCTTCACAATCTGTTTCCCTCCTGTGAAATGTGGGTTGGTTGACATCTCCTACAGCCTGCTTAATCTTCTGTAAATATTTGCAAGTCTGAATTGTTGGTATGGATTTTGATGCTACTCAAGAAGAAGAAAAAGACCTCAAATGATAAGGAGAAAATATGTAAAAATTAATAGGAAAATAGGTTATTCTGCCTTTACGGTATATTTAATGCTTTGTATTTGAAAAGATAACTCTTGAATATAGATAGCTAAGGGTTTTGTTTTTGTTTTCACTTTTGTTTATTTTAACAAACCTTTTAGAACCAAATGAACTTTTAGAGAGGAAAAAAAATAAAACCACTACCTTTAACAATTTCCAAATTATACAATCTGTAATGTCATATAAGTTTCTGATGCTCACCCCTTCAGTGAATATAGTAGCATATTTTTATTTAATATTTGAGAAAGTTGATGTACCATTTGACAAAAGTCAAATTTGTTTGTATAATAGAAATATAATTTTCTAAAGAGGAGGAATCTCACTTCTCCTTTCGTGAGGAACTCAATCACACTGATCCACCACACAATCACAATTGATCATTCCTTCCTCTTGCCAATATCTGGTTTAAGTATCTTCATTAGTTATTTCATGTAACAGTTTATTAACAATTACATGTTCATGGGCCTGAGTTTTCTACGAAGAATACCTTAAGAGCACAGACTGTGTTTGTTCACGGCATTACATAGCGCCTATTTTCTTCAGCCTGGGGTATTGCAAACCCTCCTAATCAAGTTCCTGGCTCCCACCCTGTCCCCTTTTCAATTGGTTGAAAAGAAAATTGGATCATCTTACTCTCTTCTCAAACTCCTTGTAATGGCTCCTCCCTAAGACTAAAAGCCATATTCCTTATCATGTCTTTAAAACCCCTTTTTAATGTCACCCTGGTGTTGCTGTGCTGTCACCTCCTCTACTCTGTCCCTCACTCACTTTGTCTCAGCCATACCCTCTTCCACCTATTTCCTGAATAAGTGCAGCATACTCTCACCTCGTGGACTTTGTATGGATTGTTCTTCTTCCCCCAAAGCCATTACCCCAGGCATTGCTATGGTTAACTCGTTACTTGAAAACTGCTCAGATGTCACATTTTCAAGGAGGCTTCTCTTGACCACCTCAGGACTTGCAATTCCATCCCTCACCTCCCCCCCACCCTCCACGGCCCACCACCTCTCCTGGCCGGTACTTCGATTCCTCAGCGACACTTTTCATTTTTTTAACAATCGTATGATGGATTCATGCCTGCCTTTTGCTCTCTGTTTCCCTTTCTAGGACAAGGCTCTCTTAGCACAATAATTTTTTTCTTCTTTTTGGTCTCTTTTGTTTTCTGACATATCACCAGCCCTGGTACATGTTGGGTTTTCCATAAATGTGTCTTCACTGTCTGACCAACAGAAAAAATGAATAGAAGATGTCAAATAATGGTCTAAAATAAATGATTTAACTAAAAGTGCTAGGAGTCAAGAACTCCAAGAAAAGCTTATATCTTTTATAAATATATCAGCAGTAGTATGAAAAGCCTAATTTTACATTTGAATCATCTTATTATTTGTTTATCTTGCATAATGTCTCTTCTTCCTAATTTGTAATTTTTACTTCTACAAGTTAAAAATATTCTGTCATATGTGTTGTTTCTTCTCAAGGACGACACAACCTCTCAGAGGAAAACTCAGGCCCCCGAAGTAATACTGTTTTTGCCACATCAGAAAATTGTGGGGAAATAAATAACTCTGGTTTCATCATTATGATAGCTAATGGCTTCAAGGATGACCTGAAAGCAGACAATATGGTCCAAACGTCGTCTCCATCTGTGTCTCTCCTGTCAAGGGAAATCGGTTTACATCATTTCTTATTTCTTTCTTGGTCCAAATGACAAGGAGCTCATGCAGTGTTCAGCCCTGAACTTCAATGGCTGGTAGAAGATGATGGACTGTGAATTGATAAGTGAATCTAACATTCCTTCAGAGCCACCAAACTCGCAGAGCTGCCCTGCCTCCATCAATTGTGCTCTGTGTGTTTGAGTGTCTATGCACAGAAAACATGTGTGTGATCTCCTCGGGAAACCTGTCAGAATAACTTGAAATGTTGTTTTCATCATGATTCAGAAACAATTTGGAAAACAGGAAGACAGTTCGTAGGTAGAAATGATGGATTAATGGGCTGTCATAAAGGTATTCTATCATGAAAAGACCTTAAAGATTTTTCATAGAGCAGATGATTGCCACAGGAAAATTCTAGACAAAGCCAAACCTTATATCATTGGTATTTCATCCTTTGCTTCGGTGTAAAATTTCAGAAGATTTTCATGCTCCAATTCTGCAGTTAGATATGTGGTCTGAACTATCTTTAAATAAAAATCTTCATTATTACTAGCATCATCATCAGCAGAAATAGCTACTTAAGTCCTCAGTTGTGCATGGTCCTGTGAAGGCTGCAGAGTGGTGTGGTTCTGCAAACTTAAAAAGCGACAATAAGGCAAATGGATAAAAGTGTACCTGTGCATAATACAGAAAATAATAGTGCAGGGATGCCTGGGTAGCTCAGTCAGTTAAGCATCTGCCTTTGGCTCAAGTCATCATCCTGGGCTCTGTTCAGCAGGGGAGTCTGCTTCTCCCTCTCCTTCTGCCCGTCCCTTGACTTGTGCGCTCGCGCACGCTCTCTCTCTCTAAAATAAATACAATCTTTAAAAAAAAGAAAAGAAAAGAATAGTGCAAATTCATACTTATAGCTGGGTTGGAAGGAACAGTTAAGATTAATTTTTAATATATCTTTAATTTGTGTAGTGATATATTTGAGTGGGGTTGATGATAACTGAAGTCATTATAAAGTAAAAGTATCTAATAATGTCCAACATGCCTAATACTATCCAAGAGTTCATATTGTTCTGCTGATACATGATTTAAATTTAACTTCAATAGAGAAAACAAAACCCATAATCTAAAGAGGAAAAGGGAGACAAGGGAGTCTATTACAAGAAACTATATTTATAGACTCAATAGTCTTCATTTACATGTAGAGAAATATGGAGTAACAAATACTTTTATAAAAGTGAATAGTTTGAAGGAATTTGAAGTGCTGTACCAGGGAATTATAATCATGCACAGTGATCTTTGTTAAATAATTTGACGTGGCTTTTATTCATATAAATTGCTAGATTAGTAGCCAAGTTGAGAAGGAGCACAGGTTTTATACAATCCACTGAGATGACTCAGTTCCATATTTTGTATTATATTAGTAACAAAATATGATGTTAATTAAATTTTACTCTTAGAAATAGATCTCTGAAATAATCTTTACCAGGAGTTCCTTTCCTATGGGCTTTCGATGCCACAGTGGTCTTAAGCTGTGGCCATGAGGCTGAGAAGCCGTATTATAACCAACATTGTTTGTGGACTGAATAGGCATATTATGATTGCTTTGATATGAGGTCCATGACCTGTTCTGACAATTCCTCATTTACATACGGGAAATACAGACATAAAGTATTTAAATGATATATCCCTGGTCACACTTCCAGTCAGTGACAGAGTACTTTTCAAATATTCATTAGACCAAGTATCCTTAGATGAGCATGCACATTACTAGGTCTCTTAGCTAATGACAGAGGAGCTGTTAAGTATCTGGTGTTATGCATTGTCTTGGTCAGCTCAAGCTGCCTTAACAAAAAATTCTGTTGCTTAAACAACAGAAATGTATTTTCTCAGAATTCTGAAGTTTGGAAGTCTGAGATCAGGAGGCCAGCATGGCTGTGTTCTAGTGAGAGCTCTCCTCCTGGCTTCAAGAGTGTTTTCTGGCTATGTCTTAACACAGATAGGAGGAACTCTTCCTCTCTTCCTCTACTTGGAAGGCTACAATAGTAATAGTACATTTGGATTAGGGCCTCATCCTTATGACCTCCCTTAACCTTAACCATCTCCTAAAGACCCTATACCTGATACAGGGCATTGCGAGTTATGTCTTTAACATAGGTATTTGGGGGGGGGGGGCACACAATTCAGTCCACAGCACCCCTTAACTTCTAGAACTTTGACTACATTGCACTTCATAGAAATTTAGTTAAAACTCCATCTCACCACGTTTAGACAGCCGCTTAGGTTAAATTTACATTTTATTTCAGAGCTAAAACTCAGATTTGCTGTAAAATACATTGCTGTAGAGTGAAGTCCTCAGGTGGCTTTTTTGGTTTATTTTGTTTTTTTCCAGGGGTAGTCATGGTTCTTATTTATAACAATTTTTAAAACTGTGGAAATCTATAATTCATGAATTTGCTTGGTAGCTGAAAAAATAAATATATTTGGCTATGTATTATATATATATATAATATATATAGTTTAAGATTATAATTTTTAAAGTATCTTTACTTTGTGTGGTGGTATATTTATATGGGGTTGATGATAACTAAAGTCATAATAAAGTCAAAGTATCTAATAATACAAAGTATCTGATAATGTCCAACATGCCTAAAAATATCCATTCATTCATATTATTCTGCTGGTAGATGATTTAAATTTGACTTCAACAGAGAAAATAAAAACCATGATTGGAATACATATATATATATATTCACATATGGCTTTGCATGAAGTCTTTGGCTTGGGTTTTATTTTTAGAGATAGTAGATTTCTATAGATATGGTGGTAGTACATTTTGATTTCTCTAGGTTAGTTATGAACACAAATCACAAAATATTAATATTGAGATAGGAGATGCAATTACTTTCCCATCCTGAATTAATACTGCTAGCATACATGAATCATGTCCCTGAAACTGTATTTTGTAATGTTCTTTCTGCAGAATAAAAAATTTAGAGTAAATTTGGTACTCTTGCTCTATAGAAATGGCAAGAATTCTAATATATGGATTTCATTAGATGTTCATTCAGAATTCCTTTTACGCTGCAAACAATTTCTAGAAAACAATGCACTGTGCTTTTGCCAATGTAACTGAAAACCTATGGAGGAATTATAAGAGCACAGGAGTTTGACCTATTTAACATGGTAATATTAAGGCTCTGGATATAACATGATTGTACTTGGGGCATTTTTTATTGTTACAGAAAAATTGAAATTTAATAGGATAAGGACATTTGCATTGTTATTCTTAATAAAACAATAATTATTGTAGTGCTAATAAATGGATAATAAGATTCAAAACAGAATGAGTAAGCTATATAAGGACTGTTTAAAGCTTCTGTTAATGTTCATTCAAATACAAATCAAAATCCAGCAATAAAAGATAAAGTAGCTAGGTTATCTATGATAAACAAGGAACAATAGACATTGTTTTTCATTCAGCTGGGTTTGGCTTGTGATCAAAGGCAGCCTTGAAAGAAACAAGCTGAAGTGCAAGGAGTCTCCAAACACATTTCAAAGATTATGTTTGTCTATCAAGGAATAGAATGGTGCTGTCAGAGGTTTGTCAAAATAAATACAGAAATACCATACCATCACTCTCTCTGTCTTCCCGGTGCATTTCAACTGCCCATCAGTGGAAATAATTTTCCTATTTCTAATACTTAATGTTTCTTGTATGCCTTCTTTACAGGTGTTGTCTGGCACAGAATATATTCACAGAATTAGACTGGTTACTGCTTAGTACTCTCTACAAATGGAAATTTTTCTGAAAGCTTGCTTTTGTCATTTTGTCTGAGATTCTCTTTGAATTTTCAATTAAAATATTAGAAAACATTACAAAAATTACTATGAGGTCACTTTTAAAAATGAGATAAATATGTTATCAAATTCATAAATAAAGTTTATTTTCGGTGAAATATATTAAGAGAGTTATTTATTTATTTACTTATTTTTTTAACAGGAAAAAGTGAATTTAATTTTAATAATTATTATTTTTTTAATTTTAATAATTATTTTTAACACAAAAGTAAAGAAATTATAATTTCCACCTGGGAACATATATTAGGAGATTTAAATGGACCCAAAAAGATCCACTAAAAATGTAAAAAACATTTTTCTAATAAATTACTAATAAAGCAGTTTACAATTATTTTTAAAAATAAATTCTGAATACATATTTTTTAAAAATTTAAATAAACATTTTCTACATATATATTTAGATTTGAGTTGAGCTGCATATATGCAATGTTTTTTCTTTTCTTTCTTATTTTTTTTTTCCTTTTCTTTTTTGGTGCCTAAAATTTTTGGATCAACCAAACTCCACAAAGTTCATTTAACTTCTTTATAGAAACATTTAGCAGTATCCCACAAGTTTTTTATTCTTAAGTAAATTCAGTATCATTTTTAGCTCCTCAATAACCTCCCCCCACCCAAAAAACCCACCTCATCTTAGTTTTATATTGAGTTGATTGACTGCTTAAGTAAAATTTCTTCTTTCTCTGAAAAATTTCATTCTTCTCAAATTTGAGTCAATTCAGGTATGAACATAGCTACTTCATTGGTTACATGAACACAGCTATATTCCCCAAAAGGGATGAGCCATCCGTTTTAAGAGAAACAGCAGATAGTACTAGATATATACCTTTTGTATTAGTCAAATAGATCTTAAGTGATTTTGAGAAGTAGCATAAGTTCAGGAAACTCTGCAGGAATTGTTCATATTTAAGTGTATTCATTTATATTGATAATTTCAAGAAAACATCTCTTTCAATGAGATTGTTATTCTTATTCATTATTTTTCTGTTTTTCCTTATTGCAAATTTTGTTTAAAAACATATCCAACTTCCATTTCTGGCCCAGATAGAATAACAGGGACCAGACACATCCTCCTACCCAAAACAACCGAAAGACCGAATAAGTGAAACAAAGGCTTGCAATTCTATTCCATTGGGCAATGAAGTACAGAGATCCAAGAGAGCTAAGAAACAAACCAGGTGAGCCATATGTTGCTCCAATTTACTGTCTTGAAAGAGTTTTTGGGTTGGTGTTCAGGAAAAAGAAGCCCTGGCAGAGGCTGGAAGAGCTGTGACTTGAAGGCAGAGCTGAGTGTTTGGGAAGGACCAAGGCAACTGAAGTTCTCCACACAGAATACCGGAGAACCAAGAGAGGCACAGAAAGAGAGCACTGGAGACCTACAGAGAGTCTTTTTTGATTATTCGGCTGAATATTGCTGAAGGAATGGGTATGAGAAATTGACTTTATGCAGGCAAGAACTAGCTAAAAGGATGAGACGTGACCATGCCCAGCAGGTCCACGGGGCCAGCAATAGTGCCCATCCCCACCAGCCAGATTAAAAACTTCACAATTCATAGGGAGTTGGGTAAGAGTCTTCAGAATAATCAATATAGACCAAATGTTGTTCTGCCCCACATCAAAAACCAAAAGCAAGACCCAAAGTATCAAATTCTTAACAAGTAAATTAACTGCATCCCCGTGGGTGGGGGGGGGGCGAGGCAGGGGAGTTCAAGTATATTCATAGAAATACAAAAATATCCAGTCAAAAAGATAAGGTTTTCAGTGTTTAACATTGAATAACCTGGCATGTAAAGGAGGGGGGATATAATTTTCAGAATGAGAACAAATCAAAACACACCCAGAACTGACAAAGATGTTCGAATTAGCTGAATTTTGTCAGTGACAATCAGCTGACAAAAACATCATTAACAGCTATTTTAAGGGTATTCCATATTTTTAGGAAGTTAAGTGGGGACACAGAAGTAATAACATGACCCAAGTCAAACTTCTAGATGTGCAAACTATCATGTCTTGTATTATGAAAAATACATGGGTTGGGACTAAAAGTAGAATATATACTGAAGAATCAATGATTAGTGAGCTTGAAGACATATCAGTAGGACCTTTCAAAATCCAAACACGACAAATGACAATGAAAAAAGGAACAGAGCATCGGTGAGTTGTGGGTGACTTTATGTGGCCGAAGATGCGTAGCTGGAGTCCCTGATGGGCGATGGAGGTGGAGAGTCAGACATGGCATTTGAAGAAGCATTGGCTGAACATTTTCCAAATTTGATGACAACTATAAATGCAGAGATCCAAGAAGCTCAACAAGACTTGTAAAACAACAGTAATAAGACAATGTATCATTGTCATATGGGTAGACAAATAGATAAATTGAACAGAATAGAGAGGAGCAGACTACAAAAAGTTATGATGACACTTTTGGAAATAATGGTACATTTATTATCTCTATTGTTTCATGGCTGTAGATAAAATTTCATGGGTATATGCATTTGTTAAAATGTATCACAATTTATGCTTTTAGTATGTGCAAGTTATTTCATGTCAATTAGATCTTGCTAAAGTTGCTAGCAAATAAGATATCTCCTCAAGTACAAAACACTCTTAATATAAGGTTAGAATGACTTCAGAAATTAAAAAAAAATACTTTCACTGCTTTATGACTTAGTTCTCAAGAAGTTAAAATTCCTTTAAAATATTTTCATATTTCATATTAAATTATGCCCAGTTTCACAAATGGCATATGGCTTATTCTTGTTTTTTTAAGCAAAGTGCCATCAGCAAAGAAGTATTTATTGAGTATCTATGTTTTACATTGCAATGTGCAAAGACAATAGGAGTAGGCAAAAATATGAGGTGTGCTTGCTGCCTTCAGGTATCTAACAACTTAATTGTGACCCCTTTATTATATGCACTATTATTATTTTGTATTCCTTTGTCTACATACATGTGTTCTTTATTCAATCAAATACCAGAAGGATGACATATTCTAATTTAATTTGGTCTGTTAGAATAACATCTTTACCGGGTCACTGAGACATTCTTATTAAAATATACCTCTACCAAAAAAAGACCAAGTTTGTTATCAAATGGGCTAATAACATACTGTCAAGGTTGCTACAGTTTGTAGCTTGAAAATCATTCTTATTTTAGTCATGTGACCCCTGTAGTCCCGAGTCCTTCCTCATTTCTACAATAATCTGATAGTACCTCGAGTTTCCATCATTGGAGGAATTGGTTTTACACATTTTCATTTTCTGATTTTGAAGAGAAATTGAAAAATACTATGCATATTAATAGTAAACTGAACAAACAAGGTTTATATCTAAGTCAAAACCTAAATATGCAAAAATAATCAAGTTCAGAAGGAGAAAAGCACTTAGAGAGCTCTCACTTTTCTCCAAGCTCTCCACTCTTCTATAATAAATGATCCCAAAACTTATAAATATTTCTAACTCCTATAGGGACCTATTATGAATAACTTTCTTTGTAAGTATTAAGTATTTAACCCACAGTATGCCATTTTGTTCATTTATTTCACTGAGAATTGGTTAATTCTGTGGTTAAAATTATTTTACAACTTAAATGTCATACTGTCCAAAAGATATTTATCACCTCTGAAAAGGATAACATTTAATAATGAAGGGATAAAATGAAAATAAGATTTTTGAAGGTGAATGACAAACTCCTGTTAGTGGGAAATTAAGATAAAAAGGGAAGACAGGGATAGTAGCCCTTATCGGTAGAGTACTTTGGTATTTACCAAACACTTTCACATATATTATCTCATTTAGTCTTCACAAAACAGCTATATGTTAAATCTGATTTGTGTAAGAGCAAGCTGTTTTTCAGAAAATAAATTTATTTTTTTATTATTGACGCCATGTTTATTCCACAAAGGATTTAGAGTAACAAGGAAAATGATTTACTGAAACCTGACTAATAAGGGGCAAAACTGGGATTTCAAGCCATGCTTTCTGACTCCAGTTCATTGTTTGAGGTTGACAAAGCACATTGAAATGTTTGCTTTGAATAATGCATCATTTCCCAGTGGTGAACTATGGTGGCTTGGACTTTTGGTGCATTTAACTGCGTGAGAAAGTTGATGATCAAGGGGCACTACAAATCACCCAAAGAGCAAGTATAGCCTGATATGGCTAATTTGGACCCATGGGAGACAAGGATGTTAGTGTAACTGGGAAGAGGGTATAATAACAGATGATGATCCACTCCATTTCACTTAGCATAGGCTGAGTCCCTGAAGCTTCAGAAGATATCAAGTCATATTTTTTACATGATGGTGAAATTTATTAGTGCACCAAGTGTTAGTTTCTTTCCTCTTCAAAATATGATTAGCAATCCTACCTATTCCCACCATAATATTTGTCAAATCTATCTAATCACTGCAAATATTTACCATGGCCTCTCCTGGAGAGCAGATGGTGGTCAAGTCACCAAGGCTAGAAAAAGAACAAACATCACTTATAATGAGAATGAATGGTCTGTAAGAGAAATGACACATTGTGATAGAAGTAGAGCCTGGCCCCCAGGCACTGTGTGCCTCTTCCCAACTGAATTATCTTAACTTTCCCCAAGAAATAGCCAGCATCCTGAATTTGAGTTGATCATCTTTGCTTACTTACATTTTATGACTTTTTTTTATAAATAAGTAATGTATGTCTGTGACTACCTCCTTTAAAGGACAAATTTTCCAGAAAGAATATGAAATGCAATGCATTGACTATTTTAACAAATCATACATTTAAAAAATTTAAGGACAATTTGAAGTGAAAAGAAAGTAGGATTACTTCAACTAAGAAGTCACAGTTTAAGTTTATTCTTTTAATTTTTAATGTTAAAAAGTACAGCTACTCACAAAGTAATTGTTATTTCCCTCTGGGGATACCATTTTAAAATGTACAACTTCACCAAAACAAGAATAATTGAATGTTAGACTTGTTGCAGATTTCATCAAATGTGATGTTCTGCCCAAAGTTCTGACAAAGCTCAAACCTTGACCTCTTCTAATGAGAGCTCATTACTTTATACAAGTTAACTTAATGATAAGCTCGATGAATCCAGGAAATACTCTTCAACTGACCATTTATGAAAGAATACTGAAGAAAAATTATTGCCTTTACAAAATATCATTGTTTTCTTAAAATGTTCTTGACTTTTGAAAATGCTTACTCCTTAAACAAATCCATAAGGTGCTTTTAAAAATGAAATTATAATGGTATATTCCATTTTCTTCAGTTGTTAGCACATGAGTGCAATCATAAAAATGTTTCTTTACACTTTATATCTATATGCTAAGCATTGATACTAATTGCACTTCAATCAAATATGGTTTATTTCTCACCTAACAATAATAACAGTAATTACACTGGGGAAAGACAAGGTGAAGATGCCCTCTGGATAACTTAAATAAAACCTTGATGCGGAGACTCATCCTTGAATTGAAAAGTCAGTACTTTAGGGGAGCCTGGGTGTCACAGGTCATGATCCCAGCATTGGGCTCCTTGCTCAGTGGGGAGCCTGCTTCTCTCTCTCTCCCTCTGCCCCCCCCCCCAACCCTGGCTTGTGCTCTGTCTCTCTTTCTCAAATAAATACACAAAATCTTGAAGGGAAGAGAAGGGGAGGGAAGGGAAGGGAAAGGAAAAGAAGAGAAGAGAAGAGAAGAGAAAGAAGAGAAGAGAAGAGAAGAGAAGAGAAGAGAAGAGAAGAGAAGAGAAGAGAAGAAAATAAAAGAAAAAAGAAAAGAAAAATCAGTACTTTAGAATATGTTTTTCCAGCCAGAAATATACAGAGCCATCACACCCAAAGAAAGCACAAAAAGTGTTATTTTTGGATCTGAGAGTGTAATGGTAAAAAAGATATAATAATTAGTTGTCCTATATTTGTTCTTATGTATTGCAATCATACAGAATTACACTGAGGAGATCCTGAAAAATGTAAGGCAATGGTATTTCAATAACATCACTAAATCTCTTACCTATACTTTTGCACAAAGTTCTTTTTGTAAAAAAGATGGAGGTGGCATAAGATTATAATGCTATAGTATGGTAATGTGGAGCAAATAATTCTTTTTATTGATTCTAACAAAATTTTAAATTAAATTTTGAGGGAGAGGGAAGGACCTTGAACTACCGGGTTCAGATAATTTACTACAAAATTAGAAAGCTTAAAAAAAAATCCAAAGTTGATATCTAAAGGTTTTATTTTTTCTTCTTTAGTTTCAGCCAATCTGAAAATCTTATTGATCATTTCCCACACCCTGATGTAAATCATCGTCAAGGAGCTTAAGACAATGGAGCAGCAAAACCTTGGCAAAAGGAACAAGGTGTGTTGTAAAGATGATGCTTGAAATAAGCACAGAGGAAAGGAATTTTGAGAAATGGCAGAAGCATTCAGCAGGTAATAAACCAAGTGGAATATTGTGTCTCCACTATTCTTCTAATTCCATCATGTAGGTGAGGAAGAGGTCTGTATAATGGATGGAGCCAGGCTTTCCTTACTCACCATGGGATGGGGAGCAGGAGCAGGGGCACCATAGGATTTTGCTTATAAAGGACACCTCTTTCTTTTTATACGTGATTTTCCCTCGGCTGCCAGGATGCCACAATCTCCTGGCTTTCCTCTAACTCACCAGACAGGCCTGCTCAGCTACCACTGTTATTCCTCTCCTTTCAGACCCTCCCTCCATGCTACAATGTTCCAAGTCTCAGTCTTGGCCCCTCCCCTTTCCCCATTTACATTCAGCTCATCACCCATGACTTCATCTAATTCCATATCTTTCAATCATGTGTATATGTTGATGACACTCAATTTGTCTTTTTATTTGTTGCCTCTCAACTCTCTCCCCTCAACTATAAACTCATATAGACTCATGTACCCACCAAGTTTCCTGCTTCTATTACTCCTATCCTAATTCAAAGCATAACATCGTTCTTCTGGATATGTAGTAGCTTTCTAACAGCTATCCTTGATTTGACTCCCATAACCTACCCCCAGGACTTGACTCTATATTCAACCCAAGAAGCCAGAGTGATCTTTTAAATGCATTAGTCAGATGATGCCTCTTCTCCATTCAAAACCCTACGGTGGTTCCCCATTTCACTCCCTGCAGAAGCTAAATTCCTCATGATGGCCTACAAGGTCCAGGTCATCATTGCTTTTTCTGACTGTGGATCCTAGTCCCTCCCCTCTCTCACTTCATTCTAGAAGGATAGCCTACATAAAGCTCTAGGAGTATGTCAGGTAAGCTTTTGCTACCAGGTCTCTCCTCTAGCCCTCAGCCTGGAATTTTCTTCTGTTAGATATCTTGAGTTTGGGCTAAATCTTTCTTTTCTTTTTTTTTTTTTTAAAGATTTTATTTTATTTTATTATTTTATTTTATTTTATTTTATTTTATTTAGAGAGAGAGAGTGGTTGAGGGGGGGGATAGAGGGAGAGGAAAAGAGAGAATCTTAAGCAGACTCCCCACTGAGTGCAGAGCCCAACGCAGGGCTTGATCCCACAACTCTGAGATCATGACCTGAGCCAAAATCAAGAGTTGCTCACTCAACCGACTGAGCCACCCAGGCACCCGTGGGCTAAAACTTTAATCTCCTTCACACTTCCACTAAGGTTTGCCTTCCCTCAAAAGTTGATTTTATATTTTATTCAGTATTACAACGGCCCCATCAATCCATTTGTTCTGATTATGTTTCCTAGCACTTTATCTCCTTAAACACAGTATAATCTACCTCCTAATGATGTTTATGGTTTAACATCTGTCACCCACCACTAGAATGTAAGCCAACCAAAAACAAGTATTTTTTTTTTCACGGATGTCCAGGGACTGGAACAGTACCTTGCCCATAGTAGACATCCATCAATATCTGTTAAATGAACAAAAATGGACAGAAAGATGTGAGGTGGAACATCAGTATATTTATAAAAGTTTTCCTACATGAGCAAAGAAAACAAAGGGAATATTGCAGAAGATTCTCATACAGGAGAAATATCGCAACTTCAGCATTTGTGTGGTTGCAGTTCTAGAAACAAAAATAGCTATACTAATTTTAATACAGTCGATAAAGACTGTGTGATTCAGAGAAAAGGTTAAATTTTCAAAGAATATATTTCAGGCAATTATAGAGATCAAGAATTTGCATCTTAGCCATAAGATCTAAGTGGGACACAGAAGTGGAAATGTGTGGAGTACAGAATGAGATAAAAACAGAAAGAAGCAGATAGAACATCACACTTCTGATGAAAAAGAAGAGCATATGTCCTAGAACTGTAACAGAGATGGCTATAGCTAATCTCCGATAGAGGAGATACTATTCATTTTTTGAGAGGCCGTACATACAGAGCCATAATTTCTGGAACCAGTCTACCTGGCCCAGCTGCTTATGAGCTCTGTGATCTCAACCAGTCACTTCACCTCTCTGTGTTTTAGTGTCCTCTTCTCTAACATGAAGATAATAATAAAGCATGAACCTCATAGAGATGTCACTAGGATGAGTAGAGTCCATATGTGTGGAACACTTAGGATAGTATCTGGCACATCGTGAAAGTCATGTAACATTAATGATTAGCAGTAGTAACAGTAATTATTGCCCACTGTCCTGATGCCTAATATAATGACATCCAAAACTGTAGCTCTTGGCATCTCTGCCCATAATTCTAGACAGACTCACATATTCAGTGGTAATCAAAAGTGATTCCCAAATGTCCCAGCAAGAGACACTGTCAAAGGAAGCACTGTGAACACATAAACTTGAGAAGCACTACATACCATTACGCAGTTTTGGAGATTTGTTTTCACAAAGATCTGCTTTGCCCCATACTAAAAAAATCCAACTAACTCTGCTTAAACAATTTTCCACAAGTATTTGCTTGTGGAAACTTTAGTTATGAAACACCTACTAACACTCTCTATATATGTTTAATAGGGAGCTGTCACATTTATATTTGTAATATATTGGTACCCTTACCACTGACATTCTTATATCTAATTCACACTTTTGTAGTATTACCTTGTTAACTAACAACTTTCTGATTTTGTCAGTGTTGGAAATTTAATCATATAGAAGTGCTTTACTCATTATATTAATCTCTTCAATGTGCTTTTGCTATAAAAACAAGTGTTAATCAAAATGTATTTATGCAACAATAATTATAAATAAAAATCTGCGTTGCAATGATAAAAAGAAATTCCAAATTATGCTGAATCATGAAGACAAAGCACTGGGTTTGCCCAAATGGCTAATTTTAACCTCAGATGTTAATTCAAATAAATGTAGTCTGATCTGATTAAATATGAAAAAAGAAAAACAGAACATTAACACAATTCAGGTCATGCAAACGTTAAAACGTACACTAAGGTTCTGAGATGTAAAGAAAGGGTTCAGAGAAGACGGTACTTTTACAGGACAGATTTTCATCATATTTAAAATGAAAATTATAATCCCCATAATTCAGCCTCCAGCAAAGGTATCTGACCACATTTGCCACTACTCTTCTATTACTTTGCTGCAGTCACCCCAGCCTGCTCGCTGTGCCTTGAATGCATTGGACTTCCTCCCACCTTAAAGCCTTAGAACATGCTGTGTCCTGTGTCTTCTCTTCCTTATCCCCACAGGTCACTCCCTACCCACTTACGTCTCTGCTCAAATGACCCTTGTGTCATGTGGCCTTCTCTTGGCCCCCTCACTTCCATGTGTCCATTTTTTACACATCCTTCAATGTTGACACATAATAAGTTTATAAAAATTGAATATATGAAGAACATTTTGTTCAAATGAGACCACTTTCATTCATGTCATATTGGATAAATTCCCTCTTCTTATAAATGCTATATAAACTCTTTCATCTCCAGTGTTCCTTTGATACTATTTCTATATCTATAAAAGGTCACGCTTTCTCCAAAGCTAAGCTTTTGAAAATTGTAAAAACTGAAATACATTTTGCAACAAAAACATTTTTCTTTCAAATCAGTGAAGAGCATAGGGGAAGTGTAATAATTGAATAGTGTTCATAATTAAATACCTTAATTTTCCTTGTACACTTAAGTCCATTAATACCATAAAAATGCTTCTGGTGTAAGTTTCACTTAATTGCATTATATATTTAAGGCTTTTACATGCATGCATCACAACTTTTTTTTTCCCCAAAAAAATATAGCTATAGTTAGTCATAGGGCCTCAGAGTCTGTTCTCTTACTGCCCCAGTCATGATTTCAAGGAAATGCAGTGCTTTGTTTTTTTGCGTTCTGTTATGAGACCACAGGGAACTACAGATGCACAAAGAAGATCAATTAAGAGACAGATGATTCTTTCTGATATTTTGGGAACATGGTCTCGACACGATTTTTAATTCTGTTTTTTAATCAGTCTTCAGAGAACATTCCATTTTTATTTATTTTTGTGGCAGCCATGAAAATGTGCCACTCAGATCTCCTGCTGTGGAGAGTATAATGGACTGACTGTTGGTCCCAGCTGCTGCCTGTCTGGATCCACCATTTCATTTCTTGCCAAGTTCTGCTTCCCATGGCCTGGTTCCAACCAGTGGCTAAATATGCACTGATACTAATGCAGGCTTATCAAGTGAGATGCAGGACTCCAGCGAATGACTTTGGCTGGAAGCCTCCCTATAGGCTTGACCAAAGCTTACTCGCAACTATGCTGGAGTCTGAGACTCTTCCTACCCAATCCTCCTTCCTTCCCTCTCTCATTTCACGGGCATCAGACCTGCACTGCAGCATGAAGTCTCCCGAGTTTTCCCTTATTTAGTTCCCAGTAAATATTTTGTACACTTAATCCCCTCTTGGTATTTGTTTCTTGGCAGACCCAAACTGATGCCCCTTTCAAGTAAAGTTGATGATACTTGTCACAGAAAGACTGCAAAATAAAAGTGGAGTGAAAATATGGTAGGATCAGAATATTGGTATAATCTTTTCTCAAGGTGATTCAACACTTCCATATTATTGATTCATTCAATCATTCATGCATTCAACTTTTCTTGAATGACTACAACATATAGGAAATCTTCAAGAGACTTAGGATCAAAAATAAAAGTCCTACACTTTTTCTTTACTGTCTTTTCCTTTCTAGTGTTAATATAATTCTTCCCTATTCTTACAGTCTGACTCATCAATATGGAGCTATCTCCCTGACAAGTTGTTCCTCTGCTTGGAAGATCTCTTTCTACTCTTGGCTGCCCATTTAAATGTGTTACCATTCCCAGCCTTCACCCGCTTAACAAACACCTTCCTATTCAGTTTCTAGGTCTCTGCTCAGATTCTGTCTGCCCTGTGAAGGTTTCCATGATGCTTTAAATATGGATTCAAATGCTCCTGGGATTGCCAAGTATCTAGTATTTAAACTAGCAGTCCAGTAAAGAGTAATCATTAAATACTAAAAAAATCATAAATTGAAATATGGTTGTTTTCAATATTTCATATCATGCCTCTTATTTCTTTGTTGGTGTTCTACAGTTCTTTTTATAAAATATGTTTAAGCATATTCTTGCAACTATGGATGCTCTCTTCCCTACACTCGCAATGAACTCTAATGAACAAAGAAGATCCCATTTAATGAAGGAGATATATACACGCACAGATAATTTTAATGCATTTAGACAAATTCTTTAATGGAATATAAAGTACTTATGGTTCACAATAGTAAGCAATGACATCTCAAGAAAAGACATCTCAGGGTCTTAGCAGTCTAATATTTCCCCCAGAGATCAGTGGAGTTCAAATTAAGTAACTTTTCTCTCCTCCAATATCTTTTTATTTCAGTAAACTTCGATTTATCTTAATAAACTGCTATAATGAATTGGGTGAATTAAATTGGAAGTCTTTGTGGGGCTCATGGGTGGCTCAGTCAATTAAGCGTCCAACTCTTGATTTTGGCTCAGGGCATGATCTCAGGGTCATGAGATGGAGCCCTGTGTGCGAGAGCATGCAATAGTGGAGGAGCAGAAGGAGAGAGAAAAGCAGCCCACCTGAGATCATGACCTGAGTCCTGAGTCAAAGGCAGATCTTAACTGACTGAGCTTCCCAGGCACTCCCTTAGTTTTCCTTTTAAACTAAATAAAATGACTGTGATGATGTGGAAGCCACTTCTAGGGTTAACCTCCAAGGCCTGAGCCACTGAAATGGCTGCCGGGTTGCTGTGAGTGAGGCTTCTGGAAAAGTGCAGTTGAAACTTTCCCACCCATTGCCCTGGGACGCTAGATTCAGATCCAGGCTGACAAGCCTACGGGTATTTAGGCCTGTGACAAATCTGATTTATTTGGGTGTTCTTCCTCTGCTTCCATAAAGGAATTGCTGATGTGGTGACATATTAGTCATCTCGCCTCTAGAGCAGTTTCTTCTGCTGGTAGTGGAACCTCTGTTCAGCAGGACTATAAATTTATTTCAGAACCAATGTCACGTTTCTGTTCTGTGTGAAGACTCTGTTAGGTCCTCGGTCAAGCAAATCCCCCGGCATCCATTTTCTCAAAGTCAAGATGTCTGGCTAGACAACAATTTAGTTAATTAAGGAGAACGCTTCACAAAACGCTGATGGAGTGAAGGCGGAGGGGGCCTGGGCTGCGTGAGGAAACAGTGGGGCTTGCAACTTTATAATTTCAGTGAAATTAGAATTGAAATGTATCATTAAGTATGATTGCCCCTAATAACATCTAAAGCAAGGTTCTCTGTTCTTTTCTCCCTCGGAATCTAATTACTGTACAACCAGCATTGGCTTCTCTGTAGTAACTTTTAAGAAACAGTTTTATTTGTGGAGGTGTTTTCTCTCACAGTCAGAACTCAGGAGCTGTCTTTATACCACTGGGAGCTGAGTGATCAATGACTAGATTTTTTTTTTTTTTTCTTTGAGTCTCATCCTTTTTTCTTCCTACCACTAACTGAACTGTAGCCCGCAACAAATTCCTGCCATCCTTGCTGGTGTCAGTACTATAGAATGGTTCTTTTGCTTTATCGCCCCCGCTCCTCCAGGCCAAAGGAAATTTTATTCTTAATTTTTCTTGGCAACATTGTAAACTAAAATATTAAAGAAAAATAGTATTAACACCAAAATAAACACTTTCCTTGTTTTTTGCAGCTGGTAGACTCTAGTACACCAAATTATGATTACTGTTAATATGTTCTAGTTATGTTTGGCAATGCTTTCTTTCTCCCCCTCATACTCAACTATTTATTCTTATTTTAATGGGATTTGTAAATTTAAAATTGAGCAAGTTGTCTTGGTGGTGTGAAGTTGAGTATTCTCCCTTTCTCTCTTTTTTCTTCCACTGAAAATATGTCTAAACTTCTTTACAATGGGAAAATTTTACGCACATTATAATGATCTTACTGTCTTCATCTTGGAAAATATCCATTAGGAATGAATACTGAAGGAAATCATCCTGTGCCACTTTTAATAATTAATTGAATCAAAAGAATTTCTTTTTGGCTAATAGTTATCAATATTATTTTATTCATATTCTTAAACTAGTAATTTAAATATTTTAATTTAATTAGAAGTTTTAAAAAGAAAATACGATGATTTTCTATTTTAGGATATTTCATCCTAATATTAATAATTTGTTCTCATGCATAAATAGGCTTGCAAAGCATGCATTATAGTATTTGACCTATAATAAATACAAAATATATTATAGGAGTTATTAAAATCATTTTATAATATAGATGCCTCATGTCTTTATTAACAATTATAAATATTTTGATTCTTCCAATCAAGAGTGAATATCTTCCAGCCCCCACATGGATATAACTATGACTGATCCAAATCAGAAACGATGGGTTTACCTCAGGCATCATGCTTATAAAGTATACCTTGGCTGGCTTTGATCCAAGGTTAACAAATATAATTATTCATTTAGTAAAGCTGATCCCTATGCTTCCTTTTAATCTATTCATACCTAACTAAGTTATTTGTTGCAAACTTTACAATAAAAACAAAAGGTCTTATTTGAAAACAACAAATGCATACTATGAAATGGATAATGTACAATTTAAAAATCTGTGGAATGAGAATTCTTGTTGCTCAGCATTCTTGCCAGAATTTGGTACTGTCTGATTAAAAAAAAAAAAAAGTTTAGCCTTTTTAATAGGTGTGTAATGATATCTCACTAGGGTTTTAATGGGCATTTCCTAAGAACTAGTGATGTTGAGTGTCTTTTTATACCCTTGTTTGCCATCCTTGTGTCTTCTTTTGTGATGTCTGATCAGATCTTTTGCTCATTTTTTAACTGGGTTGTTGGTTTTCTTAATGTGGAGTTTCAAGTATTCTTTGTATATTCTGGATATGTAATTTGCAAAATTTTTCTCCCAAGCTGTGGCTTGTGAGTTTGCTCTCTTGAGGGTAACATTTCCATAGGAAAATATTTTAATTTAGTAAAGTTCAATTTATTCTATTTTTTATCATGTGGATCATACCTTTAGTGTTGCATATAAAAATTCATCATCAAAGCTAAGGTCACATAGATTTTTCTCCAGTGTTTTCTTTTAGATATTTTATAGTTTCATGTTTACATTTATGTCTATGATACATTTCAAGTCCATTTTTGTATAAGGTGTGAAGTATGAGTCAAGGCTCATTTTTTTGTATATGAATATCTAAATGTCGCAGCACATTGAGAAGGGCACGTGATGTGCTGAGCACTGGGTGTTATACGAAGCTGATAAATTAATTATTGAACACTACCTCTGAAACTAATGATGTATGCTAAGTTGGCTAATTGAATTTAAATTAAAAAAAGAAAAAAAAATGTCCCAGCACCATTTGTTCAAAATACTATCCTTTCTTCACTGAGTTGATTTTGGAACTTTGACAAAAGCCAGTTGATCATATTTGTGTAGGTCAATTTCTGGACTATTAAGTTCCATTGAACTATCTTTCCTTACAGTAAGTCCTAAAATCATGTAATGGGAGTTTTCTTTTTTTTTTTTTCAGAATTGTTTTGGCTCTTCTAGTTACTTTGATGTTCCATATAAAAATGATTGCTTAGATTTTAAATGGGATTGTATTGTATCTACACATAATTGTCATCTTATCAATACTGAGTCTTCCAATCCATGAATATTATGTATCTTTCAATTTATTTTGACCTTCTTTGATTTCATCAGTATTTTGTACTTTACAGTCATTTTAGTGGAAATGCAAAACAGTACAGTCACTTTGGAAACCAGTTTGGCAGTTTCTTATGAAAAACCTACATTTACCGTACCAACCGGCAATCCTGTTCCTATTTATTCAATGAATTAAAAATATGTTCAGGGCGCCTGGGTGGCTCAGTCGGTTAAGCGGCTGCCTTCGGCTCAGGTCGTGATCCCAGGGTCCTGGGATCGAGTCCCGCATCGGGCTCCCTGCTCTGCGGGAAGCCTGCTTCTCCCTCTCCACTCCCCCTGCTTGTGTTCCCTCTCTCACTGTCTCTCTCTCTCTGTCAAATAAATAAATAAAATCTTTAAAAAAAAATAAAAAAATAAAAATATGTTCATAGCAAAATCTGGGAATGTTTATAGCAGCTTTATTCACATTTGCCAAAAATTGGAGGCAACCAGGGTATCTTCAACCCCTGGATGGACAGACAAATGGTACATCCATACAGTGGATAATAATATTTTGTAATAACACTATTGAGGAAGTGATTCATGCAAGAGGGAGGAATTGCTAAGTGAAAGATGCCAGATCTTCAAGATTACATATTGTATGGTTTAATTTATTTGAAAAGCTAAACCTATAGGAATGAAAAATAGCTTATTATTTATCAAGACTTGGTGTGGGAGGAGAAGTTGGCTACATATGATCAGCACAAATGAATTTTTGAGGTGATGGAACTGCGCCGTAGGAAACTTTGGTGGTGGACACGTGACTATATGCATGTGTCAAAACCCATGGAACTGTACACTGAAAAATGAGAACTTTCATGTATTTAAATTTAAAGAAAATCAAGCAGGATGTTGGAGAATCCTAGGACATAATGCAGACTTTGACAACAAACTTAATTTCAAATGCATGGCATGATTTCACTGAAAGAAGTGGGGAAAAAGAAACTGAAATAAGTAACATTGGAAAACAGTGTTTTGATTGGATACTATAAGGCTACCCACAAAAAAACAAACTGTACAGATCTTCCTCAACTTACAATAGGGTTACATCATGATAAACCTGTCATAAGTTGAAGATACTGTAAGCTGAAATGCACTTAATACACCTAACCTAACGAACAGCCTAGCTTAGCCTAGCCTACCTTACACGTACTCAGAACACTTACATTAGTCGAAAGTTGGACAAAATCGTCTAACACAAAGCCTATTTTGTAATAAAGTGTTGACTATCTCCTGTAACTTAGTGACTACTGTACTGAAAATGAAAAACCGAATGGTTGTCTGAATACAGAATGGTTGCAAGGGTATCAGTTGTTTACTCTCCTGATCATGTGGCTGACTGGGCACTGTGGCTGCTCCCACCACCCGGCATCAGGAGAGTATCCTACAGCATATCACCAACCCATGAAAAGATCCAAATTCGAAATTCAAAGTATGGGTTCTACTGCATGCATATCATTTTTGCACCATCATAAAGTTGAAAAATCGTAAGTTGAACCATCGTAAGTTGGGGGCCATCAGTATACAGGAAATACTGTACTCCAGTTGATAAATTTATTTTCATGGATCTATGAGCTAGAATTTCTGAACCAACTTTACATTTTCAGTGGGTTTGAACAAACACATAAATTGTAAATAATGGGATCCAGTTTTTTTACCGTAAGAGGCAGAATGACAAAGAAGAAAAAGAGGAAGGCTAAGATAAATTTTGTGGTGCTGAACTAGAGCTGGAGATTTAAGTATGAACACATGCTTATTGTAATGTAAATGCTGATAGGTGAAATAAGAAATACAGATATGTATTCTACCTATTGAAAGGGCCTAGCATCAGTGAAACCTCAGTAGCAAAGAGTACACCTAGCACTCAGAGGTTAGTTTCTAAGTATCAGTCTCTAATAACGGAAAGCAGGGGTCATTGGAAAAATGGCTCATTACAAAATATGAGCCACAAGGCAACTTGCAGTTCCTGTAAGTAAGGAAGTTCAAAAAAATTTTTTAAAAGATGAACAAATAATGATAGTAACAGAGTCTAACCCAAGGATAACATAAATATCCATGAGTCCATACTGATCTAAGTGAATGATTGAATAAATAAATAAATGAGGGAGGAGGGACAAATATTCCCTTCAGAAAAAATTGCAAATAATAAATGTAGGAGGACTGAGGGAAATAGAAAATCACAGGTGAATGCTAGAATTAGAGGATAAAAAAGGAGAGACTGGATACTTACATATCCACAAAGTATCTCCCACAGAAAAATTACTGTGGTGGTTTGAACATATGTCCACAAAGTCTTTGATAATCCTTCTAGGAAATGGAGCTTAATTCCACCTCCCGCCCCCTTAAGTGTGTGCTGGACTTAGTGATGCATTTCCTACAAATAAAGAACAGAAAGGGAAACATAGTAATTTTATGGGGAAGAAATCTGGCAGACACCACTCTCAAGTGACCAAGGTTAAATCATCATCAGTGATAAATAATATTGATGTCATATACCCCAATAACGGGCTGATGAGAAGGGCATTTCACCTCTGTTGTAGTCTTCCCTCAAGTCTATACTACCCATGTAATCATGGGAAGCATCCCACAAATACACATGAGGGATCTTCTACAAAGTACCTGGTGAGTATTCTTTGGAAATGCCAAGGTTATGAAAAACAAGGAATGACTGAGAGACTGTCCCAGAATGAAGGAGACTAAGGTAACAGAAGACTAAGTACAGTGTAATATCCTGGATTGGATTCCTGAACAAGAAACAAACATAAGTGGAAAAATACTTGGAATCTGAATAAAGTCTATAGTTTAACTGGTATTTCTTTTTTTTTTTTTTTTTTTTTTAAAGATTTTATTTATTTGACAGAGAGAGATACACAGCGAGAAAGAGAACACAAGCAGGGGGAGTGGGAGGGGGAGAAGCAGGCTTCCCGCCGACCAGGGAGCCCGATGCGGGGCTCGATCCCAGGACCCTGGGATCATGACCTGAGCCGAAGGCAGACGCTTAACGACTGAGCCACCCAGGCGCCACCTTAACTGGTATTTCTGTACCAGTGTTAATTTCTTAGTTTTGATAAATACACCATGATTGTATAAGATGTTATCATCAGGGGAATTTAGATGAAAGAGTACAGGAGAATTTTCTGTACTGTCTTTATAGCTTTTTTACAAATCTAAAGTTACTACAAAATGAAAAGTTTAAAAAATATCTATGGAATTATTGTCTGAACAATCACAATTGCTAGTCTGCCATTAGAGAATGGCTAGGGAAGTGTTTCTCCCAGATTTGGTTCTGGGCCTCTGATTTTACTGCCCCATCAGTTTTGCACAATCTGCTCAGTTGTTTCTGCATCCCATTCCCCAAGTTTTATGATGACTCCTCTCAGAATCATCGCTTCTCTGTGTTAGAGATGTTTTTTTAAAATTGCAAAGAGTTTCTTTACTCATTTTTGCTGATCTTTTGTAGAGTACATATTGTGTATAATATTCGAAATTCAGAGAGAAAAGCCAGTAGATACGATGCAATTTTTGGAGTTTGTTCTGACATGGGCACTAGGCATGTGCACTAGGGACTGTGTTTGCAAAGACATTGAGGCCTGGGAGGATGTGGTGCATTTTCCAGATTTCAGGTATTTTGATGTGCAGGAGGTATACGTGTGTGTATACAAGTGGGCAGAAGTTGTGGCTGGGAAAATGGGGGGGGGGCAGATCTTGAAGAAGCTGGAAGCCAAACTCTCTAATAAGGTTTTTCTATACAGGGTATGAGAAGAGTTTCAAGGATTTAAGTAACAGGTTAAGAAATCAAAGGCATATGTTAGAAAAGTTCTTCTCACAGTGTGAAGAATAATTTGCAGAGGGGTGATTCTGGAGAGCTAAAATATATGGCTTATACTGAATAATTAAATGAAAAGTTGAAAGTTTAAATAATTAAGGGTCCTTTACATAATTTTTATATGGCAAGGTCTTGTCTGAAGGTAATTGCTAAAGAGATCATCATTTTTTTATATACAAATCTGAAATTTAGTATGTCAATAGTGCATAAACAAAACTGAAAGATAAACACAAACCAAAAATATAATTGTCAGACATATGGTCCAAGCTAATATTTCTACTTTTCTTAAAATTCATGAAAATATTTGATTCTATCAAAGGAAAAATTAGCAAAGATCATGAACTGGATGTCATAGGTTGCATTGCGCCCCTTCAAAATTCATGCTTTGAAGCCCTTACAAACCCAATGCCCCAGACTGTGACGTTATTTGAAAATAAGGTCTTTGCAGATAGTCAAGTTGAGATTAGTAGGGTTCTCCTTCATCCAATTAATTAATGTCCTTATAAAAAGGAAAGATTGGACACAGAGGCCCATGTGCAAAAGGAAGAAAATGTAAAGACACAGGGTGAACGCCAAGTACAGATTGGACCTATGATGCCACAAACCAAAGAACTAGCACATGCTAATGGAGAGACTTGGAATTGATCCTTCCCTGTTGCCTTCAGAGGGAGTATGACCCTGTTGACATATTGACCTTGAACATCTGGCCTCCAAAACTGTGAGATGATAAATTTCTGTTGTTTAAGCTATACAGTTTGTAGTACTTTGCTATGTCAGGCCTAGCAAATTAATACACTGAGTTTACAAAAAGAAAGCAATACAAATAACTACTAAATATGAAAACATGTTCTACCATACTTGCTAATGAAGAAATTCAAATTTAGAAAGTAAAATATGATTTTTAATAATCAAAATTTTTAAAAATAATGATGAGAGATGTGAAAATTGGCACTCTTTTATACTCCCCATGGAAGTGCAAGTAATTTGACTTAAATACATGTAAAGACACACTTAATGTATTACGGCATTTAGCAAGGTGATTGGGATATTGTAAGAACACAAGTGATAGTTATAATGAATGGTGCAATTATAGATCTGTATTAAAATTATACATGCTATATAATGATAGCAATAGCAATAAAGTATCTCTGGATAGAAACTTGGCAAAATGCAACAAAGGTCTTAATATATATACTCTGATCTATCAATTCCACTCCTAGAAATGTATTCCCTTTCTGTATTTCTTAATACCTTCACTCTGCCAAGGAGAAAACAAAATAATGAGATGATATGAAAAAAATAAAAATGCAGAGCAATAGAGAAGGATTAGAGCATGTTTGTGGTGAGGAGCATGAGGAGTAAAATTATTTGCCTTGTCAGAAAAGTCTTTTTTTTTTTTTTTGAGGTGATATTTGAGCAGTTACCTGAATGAGAAGCAGAAGTCAGCCACAGGATTTGTGCAGAAAGAAGGCCTTCCAGTTAGTGACATTGCTCAGAGCAAGGAGCCAAAGGTGGGGCAGAGTATTTTGAATTATTGCAAGTGAGGTAGGAAGGCATGCGTGTGGTAAAGGGAGGGGTTCTCTCCAATCTCCCTTGAAGATAAGAACTTGCTTGAGTTTTGCAAAAAAGATTGAGCAGAGCAGTTAACTTTACCCAAAGAAGTTCACAGAGGTATCACAAAGAATGTGATTTTTAAGTTGTGTTTCAAGGAATTAGTAGGAGTTACCCAAGTGAAGATGGAAAAAGCTATTCCATTCTGGAAACTGCAAGAATTGGTGTTTTTGAGGAATGAAGAAAAGAGAAAATTGTCTGGAAAGAGATTGTGCAGAAGAAGTAAACAGAAATTGGGGTTGCTAATTATCTGACACCAGCTTGTGAAGGATTTTATGTGTACTGATAATAAAATATTATAAAAAGGGTCAGGGATATTTTATGGACATTACTTTCCAGTCAGAATGGTTTTTAATATAATTTTATAATTAAATTCACAACACAGATTCTAAACATAATATTGCCATGTATTGCTCCAGGAAGATCTCTGATACAATGTTCCCTCTTCCATCAGAAAATAGTAATACATCATATTTTAAATAAAGGAGGGGAAACAAAAATCACTGGGATGAGATCTTTTAGGCATTTAAAAAAATAGCCCAAATAACTACACTTCGTGATAAAAATATTATTGCTTCATTTTTGTAAATTGCAATGTCCTTCCAACAATCCTATTTTTTTTTTTTAAATCTGTTTTTACCGTTAGCCCTTGAGATAGTCATTATTAATACACTCTAATAACCATGAGGTCTTTTCTGACATGTGAGCCTCATTTTGCTTAAAATTTAAACCTAATATAATAATGATAATAGTAAGAGCAAACATTTATACAGTATTTAGTAAGTGGCAGTCACTACTTTATGCGCCTTTCATTATTATTAATTTTATGCCCCTCAGAAACTCTATGAGGTAACAACTCTCATCATCATCATCGTCGTAGCCGTATCATCAATTTACAGATAAAGAAACAGAAGCAGAAAGAAGAAACTGACCCAAGGTATGCAGCAGATAGGTGAAAAGGCAGGATAAAATCCCCAGATATTTTACATTCATAGAAAAGAAGAAAGATTATTGCTTTGTGTAATTGAATAGGTTTTCAAGTGAAAAAACTGTGGAAAATGCAATTATTTGTTAGTGCATTTTCCAGAACATCTAACCTGACCTAGGTCTCGTTCTCATTAAAATATTATTGAATTGAAACAAATAAAAATTTTCAAATTGTTTTATTCCTCTTTCCAGAAAATTGGGAAACTAATTCTTTAATATAATAGAAGTGTAATAGTATAATAGCAGTATAATAGAAGAAAAAATACATAAATTCATAGGTTCTTTTGAATTAATTAACCAACAATCCTTATATATAGTTGAAAAGCAGCATATGGAAATAATGCAGCCATCACCAGTGCTGTCAATTAGATGACATTAGAAGTCCAGAGCTTAATCTCTCTGGGTGCTGGGAAGAGATTCCTTTGGAGAAGTAAGGTCATCCCTCCTTTCTTCATTCTCTAACTTTTTACTGGAGTTCTTTTGAGTATGCTTTATTATCAACAAATCGAACGAAGTATTAATAAGGTGTTTCTTAATACTTTGGAAACTTAAACAGATCCAAAGAAGTAAAAATATGGTTCTTCAGTAATACCACCTTATAATGAAGTAAATATATATATATATAATGTGAATATACAAATACTCAACTATCATAAACAAGGCGGCATATGACAAAGGATGAAAGAATCAAGGTGTTCTACTCTTTAACTGTAATAAGGTTGAAGACACTACTTCTACTATGTGGCTAAGAATGTCTTCAATACAATAAGAGAGAGAGAAAAGAGAGAGAGAAAGTTGTAATTCTACCTTCATTATACCTATCTCAGATACCACGATTGTCTCCCTGTCCTTAGAAATCTAAAACCAGATCAGGAGTCCTTGGGTTGACAAAATTTCCCTTCCATTCTCCCTCCTCTTGCTTAGGAGCATGCTCTTGGATCTCTGCAATGACCTAGATATAAAACCCAACCTCTTCCTCAGTTGGCAAATAAAAAGCACACATGGACATAAAACATGTTGTTTTAGTAGACTTGACAGAATACTCAACTTATCAGAGGGCTGGGTGAGGACACAAGCATTCCATTCCTCAGAAGTCCTCAATCTTACTTCATCTCATCCAGTCCCCAGACTCAGACCATCTTCCTGCCTCCCCTCTGTTCTCCTCCCTCCTACTCTCTCCTCACCATTCCGTTCAGTTAACAACCCACCCTCATCCACAACTTTTCTCATACTTTTTAAACAGCTTATACTGCTCTATAGTTTCCTCGCAGGAAACATTTCAATCATCATCTTTCATACCCTAACTCCAAACACTGAAGGATCCCAATGAGTGTCACAATTTTGCCTCTTTGTCTTACTGAATTTCTTCATGTCAAATTTATTTTATTTATTTGGAAACATGTATCAACGCAATTTGCTGTAAGAATAAGACATTGTTCCTGGCATTGGAAAACTCACCAATGAGTGACTTTCTGCTCTTTTTTGCAAAATTTTTGGGCCCCATTTATTGTCCTAATTCTATTCTTATTCCTCTCCATTCTCATACTCTCATTTCTCCTTCCTTCTCTTCCTTCTTTTATTCACAGAAAACCATCAAACGTTTTCTTTTAGGGGCTCTCAACAAATGGTCGGCCCTGGGTTTCCACAGCCAGCACTGATGGAAACATCGGGGTTTAGTAAAAAGACCTGGAACAGGAGCAGGGATGCGTGGTGGTGGTGGTGGTGGCGGGGAGGGCTGATTTGTAAGAAGCATTAAATACATCTTTTTTTTTTTTTTTTAATCAAAGCTTAAGTAAATGTGAAGGAAGCCCTGGAAAGCTTAAGTGCTTTTTGATGGTGCTTTCTTCAGAAGATAGAGAGAGGAAAAAAAAACAATGATGTAGCATCTCATGCAAGATGCACTTAAGATCAGATCTCTTTATTATTACTCAGCAAGTCTTCCCAATCTTAAGGACATTATCTGGAAGATTTATGGTCCATGGAAATTTTAATTTAGGCAATATCCAACAAAACACCCAAGGGGAGGAGAAATATGTATTAAGAAGAATAATAAAGAATAAATAAGAAGAATAAGAAGAATAAAAGAAGAAATAAGAAAATAAGAATCAATACTAAGGTGTGTGTCTATATATATATACATATATATATATATAGACACACACCTATGTATATGTATTCATATATGTATATGCATAGAAATATCTATGATAATATAGTTGAAGAAAAATAACTTTATATCATGGGTTATACATAAAACATTTTTATAACCTATTCTGCAGAGCAACGTCATGGCAAAGAATTTTGTCAGATTTCATATAGCATAAAAAGTGACATTCCTAATCTAAAGGGAGAGAAGTTAAGTTGGAGATGTGCAGACATTTGCCCAGGTGGAAAAAAAGTGAAGTGACTTAAGGACTAGTAATGGGCAATGCTTTTTTTCTTTTTTCAAAATTTCTGGATAGATTTGTATCTTGAAAAAAACTTATATTTCCTTTGAAGTCACATTCACCATAATGGAATGGTATATATATAAAAGGTACCAATGGTTCTACCTCTAAAATTGTCATCTCAGTGCCAATGTAAACTAATGACCTCTATGCCCTGCTAGGCAGCTAGAAGAAAATTTATTAATCATTTCTGCTCTCTCCATTGTCCCCCAATGTGACAACTCTGAAGTTCCTTTTCCCCTAGTTCCTCCCCCAGAGCAGGGTTCAGCCCAGCCTCTTGGCACTCCATTTTCTTTATTATAAATTTTTTCCCTCTTTTTGCATGAAATCTTGTTGTCAGCCTGAGACTCACGTTAATTTTAGTGTCCTTTAAACTCTTTGTGTATCTTCCCAACTGTCCATCAGGCCTTTTGATCCATTTTATTTTGGGACATTTTCTCATTCTCACTATACACCTTGACTGTTGGTCAAATGGAAATAGAAGCTTTCACGACATCAAACTGGGAAGCATGTATTTATGCTGTTGGGTTGTCTGTTATCACGGTCCCTGCTTAGGAGTGTATTGTGGCTGGAACACACTGTGCTAATCTAATCATTGTTTAAAACGTGTTGCTTTTAAAAAGGTTTACTGCGGGGTGACAGCAGTACTCCTATTCCTTGACATACTGAGAAACATAAAACTGTAGGTTCTTTTTTTTCAAAGTCAGTGTTCTTAGTTATGATTCTAGTTGTTAATTTCAGTGTTTAGAAATTTGAGATTATTTGGTAGTAATGAAAAATAAATCTCAAGTTCCTTGCGGATTGCACAGTTTGTCAGTGGTGAGCCCAAACTATCAAGGAATATGTGGAGAATCCATGACTGGTTCTCTCCTGGCCAGTGCTTCACTGAGAAAGCATTTTAAGAATGCCAAGCACAGATTTTAGCCTCGTTTCAACTTTAAGATCACAAGTTGACCTGACAGCTGAGTCATTAATCTCCAGGCAAAGTGAAGAAAAAAATTAGGAAATACGATTATTTTATAATAGTGAATGTTCTCTTCAAGTCTCGAACATGGGACACGTATTTTATTCCACTGTGATACAACATAACGGAACATTTTACCTTCTGCCGGCATCTCAAAACTCCTGTCTTGTCATTACAATCTATCATACATTTCTTCTGGCATATTGGTGGGGGACATCTGCTTTCTATAAATCCATGAAGTCTAGCCTTGCCATGTTTTGTGCCATGGACAGCTCCCTGGCAGCAGTCACACTACAAAAATGTCCGGCGTAATGAGACGCTAGTGGCCTCTGCTCTGTATGTTGCTCCCGTTGAGAGAGGCGGGCACCAGAGCAATAGCAATTGCAACATCTTCGGTCATGGTGTCGGAGGTAATGGTGTATAAGGATTTTAAAAAAGAAGTACATCTTATAAATACAGGAGACTTTCGAAATGTATCGTCTGCCTTGAAACAAATCTGTTAGGTAGAAAGGGCAGGATTTTTATATCTCCATTTTCTAGGTAAAGAAGCAAACACAGAAATTATTCAGGGTACTCCTCAATAGGTCATTTGCTTCTGACTTACAAGGTCATAAAAGTCTCTTTTTTTTAAAAGATTTTATTTATTTATTTGGCAGAGAGAGAGCACAAGCAGGGGGAGCGGCAGGCAGAGGGAGAGGGAGAAGCAGGCTCCCCGCCAAGCAGGGAGCCCCATGTGGGGCTCGATCCCAGGACCCTGGGATCATGACCTGAGCCAAAGGCAGATGCTTAACTGACTAAGCCACCCAGGCGCCCCATAAAAGTCTCTCTTATACATCAGTTGTAAAGCTCCCTCTTTGATTAAGAACATCTTTTCAGAGGATTGGGAATTAGAGGAGAACATTTTACATTAGTTGCACACATCTACTGTAAGTGGATTCCAATTCCAGAAATGTTTAAAAGGGCAGCAGATCATCAAGGAGTTGCTGTGTGGTGGCTGGTGCTACAACTCTCACTAGATCGCAAGGATTCTCACTGTGTCTGGCTTCCTTTACTTCTAAAAATAGCCAGAGATATAACCAATATTACAAATGAATAGCAAAATGAATCAAAATCCTACTCTTTTCATTTAAAAAATATGATGAAGAATGAAAACTTTTGAAAAATATTTCAAACTAAGGTTTTAACCACCTTGTATTTCTTCTTTACTACCTATTGCGTGGCTTATGGGATAAGCTGAAATGCCTAATTAAAAAAGGATAGTGATAATAAAAGTTTTCATGAGCTCATACATGGTTCTTTAAAATTGTAAATTACTAAAAAGTATCTGAATTAGATGCATTCAATTTTTTTTTAAGTTGAGACAGGTGATTGATAATAATGACTGATACCTAATACACAAGACTGTTCTTAGCTAAAGGATGTTTATGTAAAACACATTTTCTCAGGGAGTTTTCAGTTTCTTTAGTGCAATTAATCCCATTGATTAAGTGCCTACTACAAGCTAGGCTTTGCTTCTCAGTGTCTTCATTTAATTCTCGAAAAAATCTCCTGAAGAGATTTGAGAGGTAAAGAAAGCAATTGGTCTAAGAATAAAAAGTTGGTAATTGTTAAAACTAAGATTTGATTTCAGAAACTTCTCTCAAAAGCTAAATTCTTCATCTTACTCAGTGAAGGTGTTTTCAGAGTATATATTTTATAGAAAGGAATTGTTAAGGAGATGGAGATATTACAGAATAACAATCTTAGAATAGGGATTTTAACAACTCATTTGAATTGTATTTTTACATTTAAAATATTCTGTAGAAAAAGTGGAAAATGAAATGCTAAAAGCAGAATTAATGGTTTGGGAAATCAAATGGCAAAATTCCCCACAACACAAAAGAACCCTATGAAGAACTGGAAATCAACAGGAGCGCCTGGGTGGCTCAGTCGGTTAAGCGGCTGCCTTCGGCTCAGGTCATAATCCCAGGGTCCTGGGATCGAGCCCCACATCGGGCTCCCTGCTCAGCGGAGAGCCTGCTTCTCCTCTCCCTCTGCCTGCTGCTCTGCCTACTTGTGCTCTCTCTCTCTATGTCAAGTAAATAAATAAAATCTTAAAAAAAAAAAAAAGTGAGAGCAACAAAACAAATGGAGAACAAATCCAGGGAATCTATTTGAACAATGGTATTCTGGAAGGCAACAAGAAAAGCCATTAGAAAAAACATAAACTATGAATAGAGTACTCACATTGGCTGAAAAAAAGCTGAGTTTTTAAGGTCATGCCCAATGAATACCAAGTGTGAGTAATGAAAAGAAGATAGCACACCCGTACCTAGCCTGGTGAAATTTGCTGAACATCAAAGATAAACTGAAAAAAAGTGTATGAACTTCATGGGAGTGAAGGAAAGAGTCAGTTTTGTATCATGCATCTCACCTGCACCAATGAAGTCTAGCAGACAGCACAGTTCTCTGAGCCAAGAACCTCTTTACTATACCAAGAAAAAGAAAAAGGGAAGAAAAGAAAATTTAAAACAAAGACAGACAAGAAGGGAAGAAAGTAAGCCAGTCAGTAGTTACACACACACACACACACACACACACACACACACTCACACACAGATTATACACTCTCTGAGACAATTATAAAGGATATATACAGTCTGAGAAAATTACTCAAGAAGATATAGTTGAGTGAAAATCATATAATCATATCTCAAAATTGAAGGCAAGTTAATCAAGAAATAAATCCAGTAGAATTCATAGTTCATCCAAAATTGATGATGATAATATTATTGGGAATAATATTGTTGGTATAAGAACCATTCTGGGGAAAAAGCAAACAAAGTTGGACTTAAAATTCAAAAGTTTATTTAAAAAAAATTGATTTCATAAGTTGGAAAAAGAGGTGAGGAGATAAATGTGTCCTGAAGATTTTGTGTAAGTGGGAGGAAGGGCTTATAAATTATTTGGCTTGGGTATATTAATAAATAAACCCATGGTTAATTGCAGCCATTAAAATGAAGACAAACACTGAGGAAAATACATATGTATATACATAGAACATAAGATTACTAACTCAAGGAAAACAAACACTCAACCCAGTAAATAAAAGCGAAAAAAAAGGCAAATGAAATGATATAGAATAATAAAAGTCGAATAGGAGAGGAAGAACAAACTTAAATGTATTTATTATTTGAATAACTGCAAAGAAGCTACAATTCTTTACGGCAAAACAGTACTTTCGATTGGATTAAAATTTTCCAGTTCTAGCCTGCTTGCCAGAGAAATGACACCTATTTGAAATTTACAAAGGTAGAAGGGAAAGATATGGCCAGAGATAGACTAGGATTAAAGTTCAAGAGGGCACCTGGGTGGCTTAGTTAGTTAAGCGTCTACTTTGGCTTTTGGCTCAGGTCATGATCTTAGGGTCCTGAGATTGAGCCCTGCATCAGGCTCTGGACTAGCCAGGGTGTTGGCTTGAGATTCACTCCCCCTCCCTCTCCTTGTGCTCCTCTCCTGGCTCGCCCCTGCACATGTGCTCTCTCTCTCTCTCTCTCTCTCAAATAAATAAATAAATAAATCTTAAAAAAAAAATTGTGTAAGACTGATGAATCACAGACCTGTACCCCTGAAACAAATACTACATTATACGTTAATAAAAAAAAATTTAAAAAAAAAGAGTTTAATGCTCTGATGTTATGATGAGGGAGGATCGATACTTACTGAGCATTTGTAATGTTGCAAGAAATTTGTTTTGTGAAAAAGGCTTCATTACCCTTGTTTTAGAGATGGAAAAAATAAGGCATTGAAAGTATAGGCAATTTACATGTTGACTAGTACTCATATGAATAGGATTTCCATATAAGATTTGACTTAAGTCTTTATGTAAACTTTTACACCAAGCTTCATTACCTATGTGAACATAAGCACTTCCACATACGGAATAACAGCTAAGCTACATGTTATGAATAGAGTTGACTATTTATTTCTAATCTTTAAAAAATCAGCAATACCACATAGCTAACATTCACAATGAAGCTATTGTAATCAGATAGTTGTCACAATGACATGGTGGTTCAGTATAGTAGAATAAAGAGAACCAAAACTTACCCAAATATAAATGGAAATTTTGTATGTGATATAGATGGGATTATATGCTTAAAAAAAAAGAAAGAGCTGAACTGTTTAATAATGGTATTTGGCTACTGGAACCATGTGAAAGAATATAAAATTACACCCAAACATCTATCATACATATAAATGTATTTCCACTGAACTAGAGCTCAAAATGAAAATAAATTAAATAAATAAATAAGTAAATTACATAAAAGGATAAATGGGAAACATCATAATTTGGAAGTGGATAAGATCTTATTGCCAGAGTGCATGATGGAAAGGAAAATAAACTACTTTGTTGCACAAAAATTTTGAAGTCTTTAAAAAGACAAAAATAGGCTAGCAGTTACTGATAACATATTGGGTAGAATATATGTTCATATCTCTCTTAAAATGATTCCAAAATGTCTAAGAAAAATATAAATAAACATCATAGTGAGCAAATGATATACTCAGGAAATTTAGACAAAAAGAAATATAAAAGCCCAACAAATTTGTGAAGAGCTGTTCACTCTTACTGGCAAGTTCTATTTCATAGACAGACGACCCTTAACACAGGCTCCCACACTGAACAGGCCCTTTTGCTTAGGGTCTAGTTCTCTGTGGCCAAACCTTAGAATTCTTAATAACTTTTTTTTTAAATTTGGGTTTTGTAAATGAACTCTGAGGGGACATTTGGAGCATGTGTTTGGCTCATGTGAGCAAGGTCTAGCCTCTTCTCACCCTCCTGAGTCCTTCTCTTCCCTGTAGGGGACAGAAATCAGCTTGTATAGCTTGGGAAGGCCTCCGTTTTGCTGTGGCCTTGTGAAGGTGTTGGGCCTAGGTGGGGCACTGAAAGAGATGGCTCAGGCACACACCCCAGGTGATCCTGGATTGCGTTACTGCTTGTTCAGTGAGTTACCCAGCAGGACTTTCTTACCCGCCAGTAGCCAGGTACCAAGGGTGTCCAGGAGCAAGGCTTTAATCCCTTGGAAGTCCTCCATCTGCCATGGGTTGCAGGGCTGGAATGTGAGAAGGGGAGACTGCTTTCCGGATCTAGGCTGGGGCCCTACATTTTCATTTTGTACTGGGCCCCACAAGTAACGTAGTTGGTTGCTTACTAGTAGGCAGGATAAGGGATTTAAAACAATCACATACCATGTTATTCTCATCAGATTACCCAAAAAATGAAATGGTAACTTTTAGTGACGGCAGGAGAGTAAGGAAATGGTTCCCCTCAATACTGCTGGTGAGACTGTGGAACATCTATGGTACTTTTTATTCAGATTTTTAAAATGTGAAATTAAAATCCCTGTAAGTTCACATCTATGAATTCAAAGGTATAATGTTTCTTAGACTAACTTAATTTTTCTGTCTTGCTTCAGCCTCTGGTAAAGGTAGACAAGCTTGCCGGTTATACTACCCATTATTATCAGAGGAACCACTACTTACATTTCCAAATACTATCCAGATAACAATTATTGTTCTTATAGTTATTATCTGAGACATACGGGGCACACAAAATGCAAATACTGCCTCTCTCCCATCCTACCCTGAGGTTAACATCATGTGCGTCACATGACAAGTTTTTAATTTTGGATTACCATGTAAATTTTGACATCACATTTAAACACACACACACACAGAAGACAGGGCACTATTTTATTGTCCACCACCCTTTGCCTTTGTAGCAAATCACATACCATGCAATGTCCTGAGCTATAAAATAATACATAATTATGAAAGTGTAAGAGCAAGGATGTCTTATATGAAGACATTACTTCTCTTTAAATTTCTAGCCTTATCTGAGAGGGGTAGGGCTTATGAACTTCCTGGTTTGTGTGTGTGTGTGTGTGTGTGTCTATGTGTGTTAAGCCAGTCTCCAGACATGGGATTTTGTAGAAGAAATTTTTTTTTTTGATGTCCCTTCTTTCTGTTAGATGTGTAAATCACTATTCCACATCGTGTTCTATTAATCTCAGTGAGTCATCACTTTTATTCACTTGCCCTCAATTCTTGTCCCTCTTTCCTCCATTAGGTATTAACTGGAACCTGCCTTCTAATTCTGAGCAATTAAAGGAGCATAGTTAATCTTTTTAGGAGCTGAATGTAAATGACAAAGAATGTGGTACTATCCTTTTAGCACTCCATTTATTTCATTGTAATTTCTGATGTAAGAAAAAATCCACAGCTAATTTAATTAATGTATAACTACAAGTGAGATATATTGGGAGAAGAACAAGCCCTCTCTCCACACACACAAAAAATCTGAAGTTGTTATCAAACTATATATAAGTGAAAGAAAAGAAGTCTTAGAATATTCGATTGTCCAAAAAAAAATCTGCAAGGAATGAGAGGTACCTACCACTCAGCTCTTGTCAATTCTGGACTGGTAAATGTCTTTTAAAATTAACAATTAAAAGCAATTAATGCAACATTCTGACTTTCTTTTTCCCTTATACTTTCCCCATTCTTCTTCCATCCACTCCCCTTTCTCTTGATAATTTTTATTTTCTAATCTCTGAAATAAGATATTTCTTGAGTTTATACACAATGTGATTATCAAGTGAAGAACTCTGGTAAATTTGCTCGTTAACAGATACGTAACAGTTTACTGATATACTGAGCCGCTGTATACTGACCTCATATTTAGAACCCAGTTTTTGGGCGCCTGGGTGGCTCAGTTGGTTAAGCGACTGCCTTCGGCTCAGGTCATGATCCTGGAGTCCCGGGATCGAGTCCCGCATCGGGCTCCCTGCTTGGCAGGGAGTCTGCTTCTCCCTCTGACCTTCCCCCCTCTCATGCTCTCTATCTCATTGTCTCCCAAATGAATAAATAAAATCTTTAAAAAAAAAAAAGAACCCAGTTGTTTTCCTAAGGTCTAGGCATTATAATAGTGTTCATTTCATCTACAAAATTTTTAGAGTCAAATTTTGCATTTGTCCTGTTTAAAAGGATTGTCAGATATTTGTGACTTTTAATATGTGTAAGGTCAGTGGAAATATTAAGGTACTTAAAGAGTTAACATTTCTCAAAATGGTAAAGTCTTCACATTTCTCAGAATAATTTCTCCAACATAATTCTGTAAAGACTAATACTAAGGATATAATGTAAATTTTCTCATATTATCAGATGCGCCAACAAAAAGGTTAATGGTATCCAGTCTTTATATTTAAAGAACACTCTTAGTCTTTTAAAGAATTTACGATTATATCAAATCACTATGACCAGACTTTGGTCATTTAAGGTTTTCACTCTGAGGCCAAATTTTAATTTTTTTGCCCAGATTTTCTCTGAGTTTGAGGGTTTTTATAAAATAGTATTATACTAAAATAATATTTGTGTTGCTAACAGGAATAAAATAACAAAATTAAAAATGGATGAGCTATAAGGGATCATCCTAGACATCATTTAGAACAAGTCCTTGGGCTCTCTGATCTGTAGAATGTTATTGCTTCCTTACCCTAAATTTTCTTCTTTAGTTTTAATAGAACAAATATAAAAGAAAAGCTTACTTATTTTCTTTCTGCCCTTAATTGCACCATCTTGTATATTCTCAGTGGAAAATACTATTACAGATACTGAATTTAGCAATATGAATGAGTTATTTTCTTAACTAATTCATCGCAAAAGCTAGTTGGAAAAACATTGTCTGACTCTACGCCCAACAATTCCTTGAATGGATGGGATTGCCTTTCTAATGATATAAGTAATTTCACGTATCTCTGATTATTAACCCAAAAAACATCACTCTCACTTACTGAATATCCACTAAGTACCAGGAAAATGTGAGCTAGTTTCTTATTTGTAGGAAACAACCTCAAGTCATAAAGCCTTTGGAGTTTCTATGTGTCCTTGATAGTCAGCTAGTAAAATCTGATGATTCAATATAAGTGGATATGCTGTGTCACTGGGTTTTGTACTAATAAGAATAGAAAGGAAAAGAGGTAAGGGAAAGTAACGATTCAAAAAATACCTCTACAAAATAAAGGTCTGTGTCAAGGAGTCTTGGCAGTGAATCAACAAGAAATCTACAAGGGCTCATTGTGTCAAGGCTTTCCTGATTTGGTAGTTCATATAAATTCATGTATTCATTCATTCCGCAGCTACTTACTGAATGCCTGTTTTGTGATAGGTACCATGCCCTTGTGCCCTCCACTCACCTACACACAACCTCCTCCTGAGCCCCAGAAGTCCATTGTCTTATGCAATTTTCACCTAGGACAAATTTATTCTGACAACCTCATTGCATTTATTTCACTCAGGTTCTACATGTTTGGGTTTTTTTTTTTAATTAGTTTTAGGAGATATATTTGAAATTAAAGCAAAATAAAGCAAAAGACTATATACTTGAAGTCCCTTGGGGAGAAAGCAACATCATTGGTAGGAAAATGAGAAAGGATTACACAGACTCCAAGACACAAAGGACTGTTGGAGATATAAAGAATATACTGAACATGTAAGCCCATCTTTGAATATTTTTTGTTATTTTTGGTTGTTGATGATCAATTATTAGAAAAAAATAATTGCCTCTAAATATCTTGAGATTATTTTGCAGTATGTTTGCTATATCTGACTGTTAACAGTTACTCTCTAGCAACATATTATTTTCTTAAATTGAAAAAAAAGAAAAGGCAGAATGTTATCAAACTTCTGCACTAAAAAATATTTAAACTCTCCATCTCTTTTAAAATCTTGTTGTGCTATGATTATAAAAATAATCATTGGTAAACCTGGGTTAAATCTGAAAACATAATGATCAGAAATACAATAACAAAAAATTTGGCTTTATTCAATATGTGCAGTGTGCTAGGGACTAATCTTTGTATTTTAGACAAACTGTTTCATTTGTTCTTTTCAAAATCCCTATGAAGATATTTTATTATTAACACCATTCTACATATGAGAAAACTGATACTTTAGAGAGCCACTGATGTCACACAGCTGGTAAATTATAGATCCAGAAAACAACCTACATGTATTTGACTTTAGCGTCTTCTCTCTTTCCTAATCACTGTGTATCCATTCTGTTATGTTTATTTTACAAACCCAATCTAAAAGGGATGGCAAGTGTCAGTTATAATCACTAGGATCTCCATATCCATATTGATTGTCAACTATTTAAAAATAATATTATAAGAACTTTTGTTGGCGGGATTATTTCAAAGGCTCATGAGACCAATCATGTCAGTTGATAAAACCAAAAGACAACCTACAGAATGGGAGAAGATATTTGCAAATGTCTTACCCGATAAAGGACTAGTATCCAAAATCTATAAAGAACTTATCAAACTCAACACTGAAAAAACAATCCAATCAAGAAATGGGCAGAAGACATGAACAGACATTTCTCCAAAGAATACATCCAAATGGCCAACAGACACATGAAAAAATGCTCAACATCACTCGGCATCAGGGAAATACAAATCAAAACCTCAATGAGATACCACCTTACACCACCTCACACCAGTCAGAATGGCTAAAATTACCAAGTCAGGAAAAAACAGATGTTGGCAAGGATGCCTAGAAAGGGGAATCCTCCTACACTGTTGGTGGGACTACAAGCTGGTACAGCCACTCTGGAAAATAGTATGGAGTTTCCTCAAGAAGTTAAAAATAGAGCTACCCTATGACACAGCAATTGCACTACTGGGTATTTATCCCAAAGATACAAATGTAGTGATGCAAAGGGGCACCTGCCCCCGATGTTCATAGCAGCAATATTGACAATAGCCAAACTATGGAAAGAGCCTAGATGTCCATCAACAGATGAATGGGTAAAGAAGATGTGGTATATATATACACACACACACACACACACACACAATGGAATATTACTCAGCCATCAAAAAAATGAAATCTTGCCATTTGCAATGACAGGGATGGAACTAGAGGGGATTATGCTAAGCGAAGTAAGTCAATCAGAGAATGGCAATTATTTTATGATTTCACTCATATGTGGAATTTAAGAAACAAAGCAAAGGAGCATAGGGGAAGGGTGGGAAAAATAAACAAGATGAAATCAGAGAGAGAAACAATCCATAACAGATTCTTGATCATAGGAAACAAACTGAATGTTCCTGGAGGGCAGGGAGTGGGGGGATGGGGTAACTGGGTGATGGACATTAAGGAGGGCATGTAATGTAATATAAAGGCGCTGGGTATTATATAAGAGGATGAATCCCTGAGCTCCACCTCTGAGACTAATAATATACTATATGTTAATTAAGTGAATTTAAATTTAAACAATGGGGAAAAAAAAGAACACCAAAAACATGATCCATGAAAGAACAAACTGTTGAAGTGTAGTGCATCAGGATAATTTCTACTCTTTGATGAGGAAAGAAAGATAAATCACAGACTTCAGAGGAAATATTTATAAATCATGCATCTAATAAAAGACTTGCTGCCAGGATACATAAAGAATTCTCAAAATACAATAAAAAATTAAAAATATAAGCAAAATGAAAGTTCAACAGTTAATTTCATCAAAAACATACATGGATGGCAAATGAGTAGAGGAAAAGATGCTCAACATTATTAGTCTTAGGAACATTCAAATTAAAACCACTACAAATCAGACTTCCTGTTCTGGAAAGATAGGACATATTTTTCTCTATTCTTCCCAACAAGTACAGCTGAAACCCCTAGACATTATACACAAAACAACATAAGAAGATTCAGACAGGTGGTGAGAAAACTGACAGAACCAGGCACTCCAGACCCGAGGAATGACACGGTGGTAAACACCCTGGAATTTCTCTTTACCTCACATATCTTTGACTGGTGCCAGAGAGGTTAGCAATCCACAGACACAGATGGGGACAGACAAAAGTCCCCAAAATGTTTTTTCTCTCCAGTCAAAATTAGGGGGAAAAGGCATGCTAGGAAAACAGAACATTTTTAGACATTAACTGCATTATTCCAATCAAAAACCTTTGACTATCCAGGAAAAACATCACTCAGGAATGCAGGGGAAACAAGACATTCTGTGATAAAGGAAAACCAAGAAAATATGTCACCACCAGTCCCACTCTGAAAGAATGGCTAATGGGAATTATCTAAACAAAAGTTAAATGATAACAGAAGGAATCTTGAATCATCAGGAAGAAAAAACGAAAGAATAAAACTATCCTTAGGTCTAATGGACTTTCTTTACCTCTTGTGTTTTCTAGATTGTTTGATATTTGAAGCAAAATTATCAGTTGAAGCAAAATTATAACATCCATGTGATTCTCAGAAAAAAAATAAAGAGAGAGAGAGAGACCAATGATCTCAACTGAAAAGAAAGGGCTGGTATTGGCCTCACCAAGATGGGTGGGCTATGCTGGTCAGGCAGAGTCTCTTTGACCAGAGGTGACTGTGGATCAGATAAATAATGTTTTCAGGGAATTACGGATCTCAAGGATTGTTGGAGTTTAGGGGCAGAAGTGTGTTGAAAACTGGGTGAGGTTGTTATTAACTTGCTTCAGAGTGGTGTTTAATGTATTGCTTGCTTTGTGTCTGAAGAGTTGAATTGCAGAAAGCAATTACTCAACTTGTAAATTGTTGTCAATCAAATGAATGGATTTTAATCTGGTTCTGATAGCAAGTTGTTGCTATGAGTATGAAACAACAGTTTCTCCTAGGAGTATAAGAATTTTTAAACTCGATCCCAATTAAAATTGTAAATTTTATCCCAATGTGGTGAATATTTTGGGCTTCTCTTTATTTTTTATTTTATTTTATTTTATTTTATTTTATTTTATTTTATTTTAAGATTTATTTATTTGAGAGGAGAGCGTTGGTGCATGCAGGGGGGCGGGGCAGAGGGAGAGGGAGAGAGAGCCTCAAGCAGAGGACACTGAGATCACAACTTGAGCTGAAACCAAGAGTGGGTTGCTTAACTGACTGAGCTCCCCAGGAACCCCAAGAGCTTCTTTTTATAAAAGAATAAAAATCTTTTTTCCTCTGTACTACCTAAAATAAATACGTAAATAGACAAAAGATAGCACATATTACATATATATATGACATATATATCATATGAAAATACACTTACTCAACATTATTTTGTTGGTTGCTAAACATCTTTTCAAAGTCAGCTCTAGTTGTATGCCAGTATAGATACTTCAAGTCTTTTCTCTTAAAATTTGAGTAGAGAATGCATTATGGTGAGTTGCTTGAAATGTGTCTCTATATGAAAGGGTGATATTTAATAATAATATTTACATCTCTCACTGAAAATAATGTCTTCTTATTGACATCAAATGAAGTTATTTCAGGAGAATTAAAATAATAGGAAAATAATAAAATAAATTGAATAATAAGCAAAATAATACATAAGTGAAATAATTCTCATTCAAGAAATCCTTCTTGCCGAAGTTCTAACTGGTGTCCTTGTTCGTCATCACTAGAGTGAAGACATTTTTCCATTATCTTTTCTATAGGTCTTTCCCTCATGTACATTTAAAATAATTTCTGACAGTAACATTGTCATAAAAAGTAAGAGAGTGAATAGGAATATTCACATACACACATTTCATAGTTTGAGATGAAGCTCGTGGAGTCAGACTGTCTGTATTCAAATCCTGGCTCCACTTTTTCCCATATGAGTCACCTTGGGCACACTACTTGACCACTCCTGCCTTGCAATTTCTTCCTCAACAAAATGTAGAGAGTTTCAGAATCTACCTCATGGGGTTACTATGAGGAATAAATAAGGTAATACCTTTAGGATTATACCTGGTATAAGGCCTTCTGTAGGTGTTAGTTGCTAACATTACCATTATTGTAATTTTATTACTGTTCAGATTTTATACAAACTAAATTATTAAAAGACATAATATTATTTTCAATTTTTACAATTTATACAACATGTTTTTGTTAAGCAGATGCTATATGTGTGCATAGCACTAAAGTAAATACAATGAAATAATTAAATTAAAAATTAATATTATGTTTTGCCTGCCCTTAAGAAACCAATATGTTTGGCATAAGGTAGGCATTCAATTTTATATTCTTTTAGATGGACAGCCACTTTGTGTCAGCACCATCTGTTTCATGTAGGCCCAAGTCCTCTGTATTTGATTAGAGTGACTTTATACTATTTTCTGCCATCATGTAAACAAGGTCTCTTTCCCTTGATTCTTCTCTCAAAATTAGTTAGTCTCAAGTAGTATTTATTTAAAATAAGAAATACATAAAAATTTAGAAGAACAGTGCTAAATGTCAATTCCCTCCTAATATCACTTTCGAGATTCTAGTTAGGTCTACAGAAATATAATCTTGTGGAGAGTTGACATATATAAGGCAAAAAATCTCTTTATATGAGAGATACATGGTCTTCCCAAGTATTCAGATAATATTTTATGACCTCTGATGAGATTAAATCATTTCTTTAGTCTAGGTCTTTTGCCTAACTTTATTTTAAAACTTTAAAGTTCGTATGTTTTATTTATATTATAATTAGAATGACTCTCCCCTTTCCTTTTCTAGGAATAATGCTAATACTAATAATAAAGAAACAACCTGTGTTAAGATATATTGCTAAACTTTGATACTTGAAGGAAAGCAAGATGGAGATTGTAATAAATGAATTAATTTTACAGAAATACTAGTTGCTTCAAATCATAGTCTTATTTGCACAGTCACAATGCGGGATCAAGTTTAACTCAATCAACTGAATCAACTATTAACTGTATTTTGTTCAGCCACATTAAATAAATCTAGTTGTTATTTTTATACATCATTTTCCTTCTCATCAGATTTTTAAACATGGCACTCTCTAAAGACAGGAAAATAAGGCAATTTCCTTCTCAAATGTTTTGTAATTTAGATGTTCCACAATGATGCTATCTACTAATTACTTTACTCACACAATTTTCTGAGTTTACCTAAAATTAATTAAATGAATGAAGAGTGGTTGGTACTATGTGCTAAGCTCTGTGCTATGTCCCAGCAGTTCATAGATATGAGTAAGTCTGACATGCTCTCTGCCTTCATAAATCTGAGAGTCCATAGCAGAGAATGGTGCTCTTTCCAAAATGCTGGTAAAACCTTCTATCTCTATGCATTTGACTGGCTTCTAAGTTGATTATAAATTGGTTTTGTCTAATCAACTGATGGTAAAATTAAGTGAAAATAAAACTACCACACATGAGGGCGCCTGGGTGGCTCAGTTGGTTAGGCGACTGCCTTCGGCTCGGGTCATGATCCCGGGGTCCTGGAATCGAGTCCCACATCGGGCTCCCTGCTCTGTGGGGAGCCTGCTTCTCCCTCTCCCACTCCCCCTGCTTGTGTTCCCTCTCTTGCTGTGTCTCTCTCTGTCAAATAAATAAATAAAATCTTTAAAAAAAAAAAAAAACTACCACACATGAATAATGATGAGCTTAGGTCACAGATAAAAATCTGTGCCTATGAGGCCATGACCATGTGTTTGATCATCATGATTAATTTATTTCATTCTTTTCCATGATTGTAGACTAAACACTTAAAACTAGGCAATTCTTGCAAGGAGGATTATGGCAGATATTGTGAATGTTTCCCCATTACTGGAAAATGTTTTTCAAGTTGACCAGTAGCATTATCTTTATCTACAGAGGGCAAGACCTCATCAATAAATAAATGTTTTCTTTGAAATGTATTGCCATGAGACATTTCATTTCTTATGGTTAGGGTATATGCCACGTTAATATTAATCTCTGATCTCATCATTTTATAATACCTACTGCAGGTAAATTCGGAAGAAAATTTATTATCTCCTTCCAACATAGCAATAAGCAACCCTCCTTGATAGAATTAGGACTGCAGTCTCCAACTTTGCTTTTCCAATGATGTATTTTATTACAAAACTAAATGTTACATCAACATAAAGGCAATGGTTTAATTTAATAAACATATTTGCATTTATCAGGCAATCAATAGCCTCAATTATGATATATTTGTTCAGGCAATAAATCAAGTATCTCTAGAAAATAGTTATATGCCATTGTTTTTATGTTTGAATATACAGTATAAGTGTTTTATAAAAATTTTATTTTCAAAATTTGATATAAAAATTAACCAAAAAGACCATAGGGTAAACATTTTATTAATAAATACCATATAACTTTTAGAAAGGTAGTAGAAGATCAAAGATTTCATTGGTGATTTTATACCTACTATTCTATATAAGATGGTTCATTTTATAGAAATCTGCTACTCTGTTAAGGTTAGTGTTTTCCCTCCCTCTCAATCTCTTGTGAGTTCTACCATCTGTTTTAAAAGAGCAATATACCTGTCTACCCTCCAGCTATTTTGCCTGTGACTCTAGCAATCAGATGAAACATTCCTTAACTTGACAGAAATAGCAGCTTTTTCTGTTCTGCACCCCCCTCCCCAGAAACAGCATTTAAACTCCCTACATGTGAGAGTAGAAAGCCTGTTTTCTTAGGCTTTGGTATGTCAACCTAACAGCAGTTCACTGAGAGGCCTTTGAATTAATGGATGGTTGAGGTAGAGGCAATCTTATTTAAGTTCTTTTTTTTTTTTAAAGATTTTATTTATTTATTTGAGACAGAGAGAATGAGAGAGACAGAGAGCACATGAGAGGGGGGAGGGTCAGAGGGAGAAGCAGGTTCCCCGCCGAGCAGGGAGCCCGATGCGGGACTCGATCCAGGGACTCCAGGATCATGACCTGAGCCGAAGGCAGTCGCTTAACCAACTGAGCCACCCAGGCGCCCCTATTTTTTAAGATTTTATTTATTTATTTGAGACAGAGAGAATGAGAGACAGAGAGCATGAGAGGGAGGAGGGTCAGAGGGAGAAGCAGACTCCCTGCCGAGCAGGGAGCCCGATGTGGGACTCGATCCCGGGACTCCAGGATCATGACCTGAGCCGAAGGCAGTCGCTTAACCAACTGAGCCACCCAGGCGCCCCCTAAGTTCTTTTTTAAATAAGAAAAAAAACATTATTGGTTTTAGTTCAGTATAAATTTTACTTCTACTTGGATTACATAAATTTACTGTAAAAAGAATTCAAAACATTTTTATAAATAATTTTTTGATTAGAAAACATTCCTCATTAAAGAAAAAGAAAGCAAATATTCCTCATTATAGAAATTTGGAAAAACAAAAAATGTGGGTAAAATTTTAAGTTGACCTCCCACTGACCCTGGGTCTTGTGAAATTCTCTCCCCTTTGAGTGTGGGTGGAACCTTTGAATATGATGTGATATAATTCCTATGATTATCACATGAGCCTTTCAAAGCAGAGTAGTTTTGTCCAGTATAAGCAAAAGGGCAAGGCAGAGAGGTTAGAAGCATGAGAAAGATTCCATACTGTGGCTGGCTTTGAAGATGTGGGCCATGTGGAAAGGATTGAGAACAGCTTCCAGAAGCTGAAAACAATGTCTAGGAGTAGGCAGTAAGAAAACAAAAGCTTCAATCTTACAAATGCAAGAAATTGGATTCTACCAACAACCTATAAGAATCCCCTTCCCCAGATAGCCTGGATAAGAATGCAGCATGGCTAACACCACGACTCTAAGTAGAAAATCCGCCTTTGCTGGCCAGATTTAATTTAAAATGGTTGCCTAACATTTTGACTGACAATTTGTATAATCCATTTGCCTGTTATTGGGCATTTAGGTTGTTTAGGGTGTATAAGTTTTTAATTAGGTGTAGTCTCTGAAGGAAGACTGCTTAAATTTATATTTCAACACCATTACAATCTTGCTGTGTAATTGGGAAAGTTACTTAATATTTCTGTGCTTCAGTTTCCACAAATGTAAAATGGGTCTAACAATAGTACATATTTTTTTTAAAAGATTTTATTTATTTATTTGACAGAAAGATACACAGCGAGAGGGGAACACAAGCAGGGGGAGTCGGAGAGGGAGAAGCAGGCTTCCCACGGAGCAGGAAGCCCAACGCAGGGCTCGATCCCAGGACTCTGAGATCATGACCTGAGCCAAAGGCAGACGCTTAACGACTGAGCCACCCAGACGCCCCAATAGTATATATTTTATAGGGTTATTATGTGTATTAAATGAATTAATGTATAAAAAATACTTAGAAGAATTCCTGGCACATAGGAAGGGCTTCAATTAACATTAATTATTTATATCATATCCTATTTTTTTAGTTTTTACAACTGTTATGGCAAACACCTAGATTAGAATTGTAATGGAAAATAATTAAATCACTGAATCAAATCATTGTACATAAATGGTCACAAAATCATTTTCTACTGCAAAATAGTTGTAAATTATAACCTATAGAGAAACTTGTAGATGGTGAAAATCTTTCTTTTTTTAATGGGAGGGAACAATTCACAAAAATGGCAAGTGGTTGCTTTATCCTACACTCTTAGAACTTCTATAATATTTGAGCTCATGTTTTACTCAAATCAAGACCAATTTCGAGTTCTTTATTTCCATGGTTCAAATAACTTCTTAACTTATTTGATTATTCTGAATTATTTAAAATTTTTAGTATAAGCCATTAGAAGAAAGGAGAAATATATCGTACAATGTAAAAAAACCCCAAAACATTGGCACATATGCTGCTATAAAATTATGAACAATACATATCACCAAGTAGAAATACAAATACAAATCCCCTTTGGAATAAGAAAGAGCACTCACTGTCTTGGCATACGTCCCTTAGCTACAGCAGTAGTTCTCAAACCTGGGATCCTGTTTAAATGTAGATTCTGATTCCTCAGTCCCGAAGTGAGACCCGAACTTCTGCGTTTGTTAAAAAGGGCCCAAGTAAAATACAAGTCATTGGCCCACAGAGCACACTTTGAAGACAAAGAGGTAAAGCATTACTATCCACCATCAGAAATGCAGGTCCTCATGGTCCAATAGCCATGGGCTGAGGATTTTAATTAAAGTTTGTTTCGGGGCCAGGTTGCCCAAATTTCTTGGCAACAGAGAACAAACATTCCGGTATATGTTTATGAATATAATTTACAAAGACTCTCAGATCACCATGATTTTTAAAGTCAGTTTTAACTGTAGAGTAGCACAGTCCCCAAGATTCACGTGAAAACCCTTGTTTGTCAGAATTCAACTCTTGCACCTAGCTTAAAGATCACATGGGGTTGGTGGATAGGCAAGGTTACCTAGATAATGTCGTCACTACAGATAAACCACTTAATAAATTCGATAGTCCAAGGACACTCAAAAAACAATATTGACTCAGAGCCCATTGGCAATTCTTGGGCCACAGCCAATTATACCGGAGAACCTGCTGTAGAGGCATATTTGCACTGCCTTCGCTTTTAAACCTATTTTATTTACAACACAAATTGAAATTACTAGGCAGTAATAAGCTTTATCTTTTTAATTTCCTTCTTTTAAGTTCCCGTCATGATTTTAGTCTCTAAAAGCTTTTCCTTTTGTTTGATTAATTAAGCAAATTTATACACCCATTTACAAGGCATTTCCCCAAGTGTTACTGGAAAAACGAAGCATACATTTTGTACTCCACGTAGAGGAGGCTGGATTATAAAGGATCCATCTAAATGATACATAAAATTTCTCCTTTACAATTAATATGCACACACAGAAAACTGCAGCTAGCAGGTTAGCACTGATTTAAGTGCTTTCCCCGGATCCATCATTTTCTCAATACCAAGCTCTGGCGGACCCTGCTCTTAGATAATTAAACAAAGCTCCTATTAGGTTTAATTTGATTACATGAACTAAGTATTTTCACTTTGTCTCTAATCTGATGACAACTTGTATAAGGAAATGGAAAGTAAGGTAAATTCAGTTTGCTGCAGTTTAACTTTATGAACAAAGGAAAATCACATCTGTAGCTTCTGGTTATCAGAATGTACTTCCTTTGGCCTCTTAGGTGGTCCCAATTTGGGTAGGAAAGCTACCTGAGTTTGAATGGTTTAATGTTATATGTCAGTTCACGGGTAGAATTTTGTTTTTTTTAATTGACAAAGCAATGAGACAATAGTTAAAAGTGACCCCTTCATTCTTAATAATAAAAGAGAAAATAATCCAAAAGTTTAGGGAAAGAAAGTTAAGATACTATCATATGGACCAGGAAAATATGAACCAAAAATTCATGCAGTTTCTGCTACCATTTCCTTTCTTTATGAGCAAAAATTTTTTTAAAGATTTTATTTATTTATTTATTTGACAGAGAGAGAGAGAGACAGAGAGCACAAGCAGGGGGAGCAGTGGAGGGAGAGGGAGAAGCAGGCTTCCTGCTGAGCAGAGAGCCCGATGCTGGACTTGATCCCAGGACCCTGAGATCATGACCTGAGCCAAAGGCGGACGCATAACGGACACCGCCATCCAGGTGCCCCAAGGGCAAATTTTCTGCCAGCTAACCACTGGCAGAAAAAAACAGTGACTTGGCCCTCTCTTCAGTATATGGTTCTGTCTAAAAGAATTGAACCCAAACTTAGATTTTGAGTTTCATTATTCTGCTCTCATAGACAAAACTAAGGGAAATGGCCATGGATATCGTGTGGGGATCTCACCTGTATGTGGGTTAGGGAACAGAAAGAAGCCACGTATGAACAGATTGCTTTAGAATGCACGAAGGTATGTGTTGGAAGTGCCTGACTTAAATTTTCATAGAAAAATGGCTGTCACTTCCAAACTTGCAGCATTAGCTAATTTATATATTTAGAGGAGGAAGTAGCTAAGAAGCCCTGAAAAGAAGGAATTTAGAGAAGTTGACCTGGCAATGCTGGCCTGCCTGGGTGCTCCTTTTGCCCCAAGTATCTCCACCAATTACCATCACTACCACCACGCTGCCTGAGGATTTCTACTTCACACAGGTGCACTCTGATTTTTCCTTGACAAGAGATCCTCTTTCCAAAGTGAAGATGTGCTTTGGAAGGAAAAAGGAGTCATTGGTCTTGCACTTACTGAAGTGATTTTGTTCATTTAGGTGCCCATACTTCAAATATCAGAGATGGGTCACATCCATTAGGTGAGAGAGGCTCTTAGAAAATCAAGCACTCAGCAATGGTGCCAACATTAGAGATCTGTATAGCTCTGTGGAATGCAGAGCAAGGAAATTTTCAAATCAATTTTTTCCTATTTCAAAATGGTGCGTAAAATTTCTCCTACAGCAGGGAGAAGACAGACTACACCCCTTCTCCCTCCTTCTTTTTCTCTCTCTCCTCTTTCTGTGCCTACGACCTCTCACTTAGAATAAAACCAAAGAATTATAGTTCTATTTATTTATGGGTTTGATCGACTTCAGCTTACCTGTACTAAAAATCTAACTACCGTGTAGGATGTTTCCATGGAAAATGTTTCTAAATGCAAACAACCAACCTAGATATGCACCTTAGATATGAACTTGATGCTGCCCAGAGCATAGAGGTACCGTCAGTATAATTCCTTACTCTATTATGCTTACATAAGGGTTATCCAGGTGATGGTGGAGTCTGAAGTTTACAGGTGTTCCATGCTCCCTCTGAAAGAAAAAGAATACAAATACATAATTAGGTACAAAATATATATCTATTTAACATAAAAATCAAATTGCAACATACTATTGGAGGCTTGTAGATGCAGGTCTTGTTTTTTTTTTTTTTTCCAAGGTTTCTTAGGAAATTTGTCAGAAACATTTTCATAAGAAAGTATCCTGAGTACGACTTGGTTTCTCTTCCCTCACCTAGAATATTCCACAAATAATCACAAGTCCCAGAGACCCAGGGAAGTGAGGGGCCCTGAAGCTTGAGCTTCTTTAGCTTTACGCTAGATCCACCTCTGTTTATCTCACACATACCCTTTCAGAATGAACTCATTTTCTTCTCTTTTAATAGAATAAAAAAATAGACAATTTTAAAGACATAGGTTCTTTGGGTATTTATTTTTAAGGCTGACTGAGCTTATATAATGCTAGTACTGTTTATTGCTGTATACATGTTTTAGGAAAAATGTCCATATTTGCCAAGAAAAGATATTTAGTATTATTACCATATTATTTCAATTATTCTGAAGTATTGAAGTACTTGTCATTCTACATTCATTAGATGGTTTGCCGTGCTTATCTAGTTTAGGTATAATTATCCCCATACAGTGGGAAAGGTAAATGTGATATAATGCCTGTTGATAATTAAGCATATGTCCAATCCTGCTGTGTTCCTTCATTTTTTTAATATAGTTTGAAAATTTGGGAGATGCACAAAACTGTTCATTTTCTTTAAAACCTTTCCAAAATCTTAAAACTACATTAGTAATTTGAGAAATAAAGCCTCTAATATCATGTATCACATATAGTATTTTAGTGGCAAGTTTTTCACACTTCATCATTGAACCAAGGATTCTGTCATCTTGTGAAGAGATAGCAAAATTGCCTCCACTGGTGAGATTTGTAAATTGGAGCCGAGTGTGAAGGTAACATGATGAGAAAAGCACATTAACCAACTCAGAGTTCAATATAAGATTAACACTTCAGCCTAGATGTGTATGAGAGGTTGCTAACACAAACCGAAGATTCAAAATTTAAGACAAGGAGATTTCGATTACTCAGTTACATCGTTAAAAACAATTTCTGAAAATGAGAAGGATAACCTATCTTGCATCTGAATTCAAGATAATTTTTTCATGGATTTCAAAATAGAATGTGAACCAGATTCATCAAGCTACTCCAGGGGTCTGGTATTTTGATGTCTCTCCCTTTATGAAATAAAGAATAGAGTTAAGGTGAGGCGCAGGAAGATTGTTTAACACCTGGAGGAGTAGAGAAGAACATAGCCTTAGCCCTTGGTGTATGTCATCCAATCCATGCCTTGAGCACTCACAGAACTTCCAACTGCAGACGAGCTTCCCCAAATTCTGCTATGTCCAAGTTATTTAGAATGGCTCCCAAGTGTACGTTCTTCATTCACCTATCACTTCTTTCTTTCATGAAAAAAAAAAAAAAAAGTCTATATACTGATACCCTTCTTTTGAAGCTTCCAAGCCTGGTTCTGCCAATTCTCTCTTGGTGTTTCTGATAATCACAAAATTAGTAGTAATTGATAGTTCTTTACTATTTATTACAGGTTAGACATTGTGCTTAAAGATTTCTATATATTATCTTATTTTCTTTTCTCCCATACCTGTATGGTTTAAGTATTGCTTTTACCCCATTTTTCAGATGTGAAGGATTATCTGCCTCTTCTTTTGCCTTGTCCCGAATCTGTGCCTCTATGTAGATTTATTCCTCTCCATTAAACATAGACAAGTCCTTTCCTCTTTTCTTACTTTACCAAAGTTATCTACTTCCCTTTCTTACTTCACCATGAAGCAACGTGCCTTCAACTCTACCTCTTCTGAAGGCTACCTACCTATTTTTCCCCTTCAGTATATATATATATATATATATATATATATATATTTTTTTTTTTTTAGAATAACCATCTAACTATATTTTCTGTCACCAGTTCTTAAACTCTGGTTCACTTTGACCACTTGAATCTGGTTCAAGGCCTGCTCTGTGAAAGATCACCACTACTGCTAAGTCAAATGGTCCTTGTTTAGTTCCCAGATAATATCTCAACTTTAACATAGTTAAAAATGTGGACTCTCAAACTAGAAATCTCGTAATTATCTGCACTTCTCCACTGCCTGGACTTAGCTTTTTATTGTTATGTAACAAGCTTAGTTATCTAAAAGTTGGCACATTTATTATTTCACATTTTCTGTGAGTCAGGAGTCTGGGTATGGCAAACCTGGGCCCCTTTTAGGGGGTCTTATGATGTGGTTATGAAGGCGTCAGCCAGGGCCTGCTGTCTCATTTGAGGCTCAATGTGGAGAAGATCCATTTGAAGCTTACACAGGTTTTTGGCAGAATTCAGTTCCTTGAAGCTGTGGGACTGAAGGCTTGAGTTCCTTCCTAGCACACCTTGTAACGTTGTCTAATCAGTAGTATCTGATGAGAAAGCCAATCTGTATTAATAATAACATTACTATTATTTACCTAATATTTATGAAGCTTTTTATATGTGCAAGAACAGCTCTAATTTTTTTTTATGTTTTAACTTATTTAATCATCACAGAAATCCTATGACATGAAGTAATATTCTTTCCTCTATGTTATAGATGAAAAAACTGGCACAGGAATAAGTTAAGGAACTGCCCCAAATCATATAATTAATAAACAATGTAATCAGGATCCTTAAATAATTCTTTTGAGTGAGGAATCCACATTTATGACCATCCTACCACAACAAATTTCTTATGTAAATAATTTATTTTTTAAAATTTGCAAAAGTGGAAGGAAGTCTTGGAGGATAGTTAACTATTTAGGTTTGCTCTAAAACTAGAATTCATTAAGCAAATATTCCATTTTTTCCATTTCTAATGCTATTGAGCTTTATATCATCAGTGAAATCTAGCCTGTCATTAATGCTGAGAAGTGCTATCTCCATCCCTCACACATTTGAATATATCAATTTTAGGGAAGATGATTCAGTTAAGAATAGACCCACACTTAAGATAAAAGAAATGAGGTACAGTGAAGAGTCAGCCTGAACACAGACTGGTATCATTGTTATGAAAATTCTGCTTATTCAGATGGAGACTGATAAGCCCTCTTGGATTCCCCCACTAAGTTACTAGTGCAAGGGAACTGTCTGTTGTCAGCTGATGCTCCATCAGTATTCCTTAACCTTGTGTCCAGCTATAGTCACATTCATCTTTGCCAAAAAGTCTGGACACTGGGAATATCCTGCTTTGAGACTAAGAACGAGGTACCAATGAATATGGGCTATTGATGTTACTACTTTGATCACTGAAGTTAGGGGAAAGAGGTTTGCAGTAAATAGATAGCTCATTCAAGAGTATGGCTATCATATGTGCTACCTCGGATTGTCAACACTGAGTGAAAATGTTTCAGACTCTAGATCAACTAACAGTGCAATGCACATAACCTCATAAGCTTCAGTTTCCTCATTTACAAAGAGGAAGTGTGAAGAATATTTACTTCATATTAAGTGTAAGCGTATTAAAAATTAGATAAGTTAATATTTTTTTTAAAAAGTCCTGGTCCTGGCATTCTGGCATCCTGGCAGAGAGTAAGAGTTTAATATATACTGTTTATTAACATTAGCTTTGTAGTACTATTATGATAATTAAATAAACTTTTATATGCCTCATGTACATAGTCTTAGCTTGATAAATTATATTTATTATTATAATAATATGGTTTAGTTACTAATTATTATTATAATTACCATATCATAGCAAAATTTTATTAAATGCTTGCTTTATGGGCAAATTATATACAATCCATGCAAAGAGGCATTTCCTTGGAAGATCTTAGAAAATAAAGACTCTATGTGTGTTATGTATATTTGTGGAAAGTTTGGCACCTCATTAAGATTGATATGCAAAGCAAATGTTCATTATTGGATTTCAGCATAGAGATGGGGCATAAGAGAGGCCTTCAGGACAGCCAATTTTTCCTTAAAAATCAGTAATCGAATAAAATTTGAGGTCTCATATTGTCTATTAGTGGAGCATTGGAAGTTTCAGAGATCAACTGGGTAATCCAAATTCTTTAGTCCTGGGTGTAATTTGGCACCAACTAGTAGGGGTTTTATTAAACATCAATGGGGATGCTTTATGATCCCATTTAATGACAGGAATAGATGAAGAGGATACTATCACCAATGGCATTATATTCATATTTACTAGTTAATGTTCTAAAAGGCTTCATACTAGGAAACAAAGGAAATTATTTCAATCTGGAAAAACTTATTCTTGGAGATGTTGCAACATACAAAATGGCTAATCTTTGGGGCTCCTGGGTGGCTCAGTCGTTAAGCGTCTGCCTTCAGCTCAGGTCATGATCCCAGGGTCCTGGGATCGAGCCCCGCATCGGGCTCCCTGCTCCACGGGAAGCCTGCTTCTCCCTCTCCCACTCCCCCTGCTTGTGTTCCCTCTCTCGCTGTGTCTCTCTCTCTGTCAAATAAAATCTTTAAAAAAAAAAATGGCTAATCTTAGTGATGTCTCTTGATATGGCTAACTAGATAAGATGGATATTAAAGCAAGAATCCAGTCAAAAACTAAGTAGTTGATTGTTGTCTCATTATCCATTGAGTTTTGGACATTAATGATTAGTTTCTTGTTGTATGTCCAAGAATGAAACATGGACATACTCTTCAGCTTAGTTTTAGATGTAATGTTTGTTAGGTTCCCACTCACCCAAGGCAAATTTTACCAAAAAAAATGAAGGCAATTGAGTGACTCCTTGTTATTCCTCTGATGGCAGATATAATGAGCTTTGGGGTAGGTAGAAAGGAAGATAAAGTAAGAGTGTGGGTAAACCAAACTGGGCTCTCTTAGCCTGTCAAAGTTGACGGAACGAACATCAGTCTGATAAACACAGTTGGTTCCATAAATCCTCATAGTAGTTAAAGCTTTTTATCACAGCTTATTAGGCTGTGATAAAATGTATAGTTCAGGAGATGTCCTCATATATTCTGGAAATTACCAGCACCCATTTATATGGAACCTGTACTACTAGTTTTAATTAACTGAAATCATCTGCTTGGAATTATGCTCTCAATTTAGCTCACATTTCAATCTCCATAAATTCTTCCTCAGTGCTTTACCCTGTAGAATGCAAATGGGTCTGTGCCAATTCCCAGGAATGTCTAATGGCATCAGGCAATGGCTTATTGTAGAGCAGTCAACAACCCTACAGCATGGGAGGGTGCCAAAGGAAACTAGCTTTGTTATGTTGATCTAACCTGAAAAGTAAACAAAATTTTCATTTCACACTGAATTTATCACCTCTCGTTGACGAACAGTGGCAATATTTGAATCAAAGATACTTGACCAAAGGAAATTATATTTTTTCCGTATAGGTCATAAATTGATATTTGATTATTTTTTATAAAATTGTGAGTGAAATCGATAGTATTCCACCTAAAATATTGAATGTTTTCCTACAATACTGCGTCTGATGCATTTATCTATATAGAAAGTATGTCTTTAATGTGTACAGGTTTTGCCATATCAATATTTTTTACACTTCATTTACTTACTCCTTTTTTTACAAAATTGAAAACAAAATATTATTAAAAAATCTTAACATTTAAGATGTTACTATATGAAAAAAACAGAATAAGCATGTTATATTATATATGCAAATGATAATTATCATCTTTATTGTAAGTTTAAAAATGCATAGTATCCAGCTTTCAAAGGAGTGAACTAGGCTGGGGTGAAGCAGGATGCTAAAAGTGTTAAAAAAAAAAAAAAAAGAACTTTAAAAAATCTACTGGGTAAGGTTTACAAGTGATGGCAAAGTGGCTATTTGCTTCTTTGTTTACTGCCTGCCGTATCTACCAGTTCTTCTGTGAAATAAATACATGTAAGGTATAGGAAGGAAATATTTTTCTCTTCTCCCTTTCTAGGCTAGCCTAATAATTAAATTGACATAAGACACATGAACAGAAGAAAAACAAATTTTAATTTCACACATTCAGAAGCTTATAGAAATATGAGACACCCCAAGGGGCCAAAGCAGTCAACTTTTATACCTCTTAAACAAAGAAACAATTATTTGTGAAGAACTGACAAAGAGGTTTGGCCTGGGATAGCAAATTAATGAAGAAGTAACAAACTTTGTTTATACAACCTTCTTGGCCCTAAATTCCCTATCTCTAGCCACAAGGTGCAGGGAAAGTATCCTTTGTATGGGGAATTTATTTCCGGCTTTCAGGGGGACAAAGGACCATCAGAGTATCCTTCTTGTGCTGGCTGTTTCTAAAATAACTTTAATTCAAAAATAACATGGCAGAGTGGCATATTTTGGGGAAGTCTGCCCTGAACCCTATCAAAGGTTTTGGTTTTAATTTTACAGACTAAGAAAGCCAGAGTTTAATAGGTTTTTATTGACTTGTCTCTGCATGAATATCATCTGTTTCCTTTGTGACTATCACCATTCCAAGGCTAGTTCTCTGCAAATAGTAGGTGCTTAATAAATATTGCTGGTTAACTATGTAATTAAATTGGTAGTACGTATTGCTATTTCTTGCACTTCTTGGAAACAGACTGGAAGAATACAATGAACTAATTTGCATCAGATGGGTGAGCACAGAGAGTGTTGAATTCAGTTTAATGTTCTTTCCAAATTGTTCAATATTTCCTTGAATTGAGTCTCTTCCCATGATCAGGCAGAGTGAGTAAGATACTCTCTGGGAATAAAATGCTCATCCATGTGATGAAAATTAACTCCTTCAGAGCACCAGGGAGTTAATGGTAAATTATTTCTTCTATGGTACAAAAATGAATCAAATTGCCAATTAATCTTTTCCCAGGGTATGCCGAACTATAGGCTGCAGTTTTTGAAAATGTCTTGGGAAGGTCTGTGCCTTCTTTCTAGATTGCCATCTTGCTGGGCCTTATGGGTCTTTCCTTTCCTTGGTGCTCTTTGCTTTGTCCTCATCTAGACCAATTTTTAGATGTGTGTGTGTGTGTGTGTGTGTGCGCGTGTGTCTAGAAGAGTGTGAATATCTTTTGGATAGGCATACTGGCCAGGAGCATCAGTTGGTTGCCTACTTGACAGTGTTCCCCACTTTCCATCCTGGGAAAGCCCTGATTTTCTTTCAACGTCTAAAATTGTTCAGTGTCAAAATCAGAGTTCTGATTTTGTGCATCAGGTAACTTAATGGCTTGGAACAAGTCATGGTGGTCTCATTCCTCTTCTCGGGGATTAATTTACTTTCCAGAGTAGGCCTTGGCAGGATTCTATTCACTGATAAAGGGACTCAAGAAAGAGGCAGCCTTTCTTTGTTCACAGAGTCTAGAACTCTAACTGCTATAGCCATCTTGCCATCAAAAAAGGAAAAAGGCTCAGGAAGAGGCTAAAACTGAGGGCCATAAGGTACAGATATAGAGGGAATTGTGTCCTTGAAAACATCTCTGAGCCCTCTGATGGTGCCCATCCCTACACTGAAAACTCAAGGCCAACTAAGTCGGAGGAGTAAATTGAAAAGTGAAAGTCTCTGGCATATTATGAAATAAAACATTCCTTATTGCCTACATCAGTTGGGACATAATTGTCTGCTAATTGTAAACTAATGAAACACCTTCTTTGAACCTATTTCAGACCACAGGGAATAATAGATATGCATTTTGATAGGATCTGTGAAGGACTCTAAAATGATCTCTTCTTGTCAAAACAAGACCCCCAAACACAGGATGGGTCTCAGTCTAAAGACATTCAACAGAGAACGCAGTTAGCATTCTGCACTGCCCCAACAGACATAATAGAAAAATATTTAATATTTCTGTTTATTAATAATTATGTAAATATTCCTGAATAATGTTGAGTTTACTCCTTTTTAAAACAAAAGAATACTTGTATTTTTTTTTCTAGTTTTTGAAAGATTTAGTGGAGGACCTCAAGATTCCCATTTCCTGGAAGAAACTTTTTTTTTTAAGATTTTATTTATTTACTTGACACAGAGAGAGAGAGACAGGTAGAGAGGGAATACAAGCAGAGGGAGTGGGAGAGGGAGAAGCAGGCTCCTGGCTGAGCAGGGAGCCCAATGCGGGGCTTGATCCCAGGACCCTGGGATCATGTCCTAAGCCGAAGGCAGACGCTTAACGACTGAGCCACCCAGGCGCCCCTGGAAGAAACTTTTTAATTGCAAAGTGTAGTCAATATTTTGATTAGGCTTTATTATCAGAGTAGACCTACTGTGTTCAGAGAATCTTCTGTGAAATGGGGACTCCAGGAACAGATAGACAACTCTGTTGGGACTAGATTAAAAGAAAATAGAAACAGAATGACATACTCCAGGACAAGCAAGCATATTCTAGGATATAAAGTTATCTGGAATAAAGAAGGAAGACAGGAGAGTATAAAAAAAGAAAAAATGTGTAAGTGGGTGTTTCTGTACAGAAACCATTTTATATTTTAATAGAAATAATGTGTACTCTGAATTGTTATTCACAGATCACAAATCCATTTTTAGATAAGTGGTCCTATAGCTAAATATTAAGAAAGAGTAATATCGTAATGACATTTCAGATGGAAGAGAAACACATTTCATAGTCCTAAAAATAGTAAAACATTCATCTGAACATCTGGTCATTTCAGATGAAAAATCAAAAGTGTTTGCAGTGTATATTATTACATTAAAAGTCAGAGGGAAGTAGTGGTTGAGAACAAAAAGTTCACTTGTGTGCTTTTTTTTCTTTTCAAATTATAAAAGATTTATTCCCATAAAAACACCAGAATGTTTTAGGAAATTAAGCAGTGCTAGCATATATAAATGTATATCATTCCATTACTCTATGAAACAAACACTGCCAATCAAACCCTGGTTTATTGGCTTCTGTTTTGGAACATGCTTGTCCTCAGTGCATTGCCCTAAATGAACAGAAGGACATGCTTGCCTTTTTATTTTTATTTTATTTTTTTCAAAGATTTTATTTGTAAGTAATCTCTACACCCAGTGTTGGGCTCAACCTCAAAACCCCGAGATCAAGAATTATATGCTCCACTGACTGAGCTTTTACAGTGTGAGAGTAACTTAGATAATGAATTAGTATTAGTGGACACTTAGGCATACTTCTGGTTTGTGATAAGGCCAAGTGAACAGCCCTATGGAGTGCTCACTGACTATCACCCTGTTAGCCTTGACTACAAAACAGAATGGCATTCACATCTTGCTTTTATCTATTTGTAAAAAAGGAATAACAATAATGTTGTGTTCTTTCCTTAAAATAAAACGATCCCATCTTTCATTGCTTCTGGCTGTGTGAAATACTATTATAGTTGAAGAAGAATTTGCATAATGCTTTTGGAAGGCAGCTATGCTCACCACTATACCACCAACGCAGCATAATGCTTTTGAAGGGCTTAATAGCTATAATAATTTTCATCTACTACGGAATATGTTTATAATATATAAAAAGCTGAAATTTTTTATTGTGAGAGGATTATTAAGGCGTATCATCTAATCAGGAGAATAATGGTAATACCTGGGTAGATGACTCTTAAAGGTTTATGTTTTGCAAATAGGTTTGAGATTTTCCTGGACTGATTTGACCAATGACTCTCTTTGGAAAGATGATTTTAAAATGAGGTGCTTTTTTGAATGATTTATCTTAACATTGGTTTGTTGTCCTCAATATGATCCCACTCTAGTTTTAGGGATTTTGACTTATGTCGTATATCTCCGAAGAGAGTATTGCTTTCTCTTTTTATTCTGCCTTTGATCTGACAAGATTGTAGTCTCATTCTAGAGTGCTAGGTAACTACTAGGAACAAAACGTTAAAGTGGAGATCTCTCTGGCATATTTTGCCAGATATTATATAAAACCACAAGCTGTATAATATTGCTCTTCTAGGAAATGTCAAATGGTGAATTTGGAAATTTGATATCAGTTATAGTAATTAAATCATTTTATGGGAAAATTAATTTCCTTCAATAATTTGTATATTAGACTTTTCTTAATATCTTCCTTCTAGATCTAACTACTTTTAGGGAACAGAGTTTTGTGTTTAAATATGAAAGTTTATTAGCTAATTGTGTAACCTTTCTGTTACTGGCTTTAGTTTCTTCATATATAAAATGAATATAGGAAGAATATGACACAGAATTATTGTGATGACAGATGAGAAGCTGTATGTGAAAGTGATTAGGATATCATATATATACATATATAATCAGTATGTTTCTTTTAAATCAGTAATATAATCAGTAGTATTTCCTTTTTTTTTAAGATTTTATTTATTTGACAGAGAGAGAGAGAGCACAAGCAGGGGAGTGGGAGAGGGAGAAGCAGGCTCCACACTGAGCAGGGAGCCCGATGTGGGGCTCGATCCCAGGACCCTGGGATCATGACCTGAGCTGAAGACAGACGCTTAACCGACTGAGCAACCCAGGTACCCCATATTTCTTTTAAAATGATGTAAAATTCCTAAATTTTTTTACAAATCAACTCTAGTTACTCATTTAAAATTAGTTAAAATTCCAAGCATCAGTAAAAATGTTAGCATTTTTTTCCTTTTTTTAACTGCCTTAGAACTTTTTGAAAGAATTAATGAATAAAGATACATTAACATATACCTGACATAGACATGCATTTATTTCCCCCAAAAAAAGCTTTTTAAAAGTTATTTAAACATCTTCATCTGGTTTTTGCTGTGAATGACTCCACCCCCAAAAAGATTTTAAGGATGCTGTGTATTGATTTTAGTAACTATTGAATGTTGTGAGCAATTGTGTTTGCAATCAGGGCGTAAGTAAACGCCTCGTCAGAATTCTACATCGAATGTGGAAAATGCAAACTTCATTGTTTATCTACACATGAAAGCATGCAGAATTCAATGCCAGAGAACACAGAAAGCATACAAATCCCATGATAAATAACGCTACAACCCAAACACCTCACAAATGATTCATAGTATGTGGTCTTGATTGTGACAGGTTTGAGGATGGACATGTTTCCTATCCAATTCCATAAAAGTTTATACTTAAGTAAAATTATTTTAATGAATTTTTACATACTTTATCCTTCTCTCCTTTCTTTTCCCTTTATTTATTTAGATGCATTGCCACATATTTTACAGAGGTATTGATTCTTTCTAAAGATAATGCTTAGACATTTTTAATACCAAGTCTAGTTAAGACTTTAAATGCATTGACATAAGAAGTTCCAAATCTACTTGCTATAGGCCTTGTATATCATTGCTGTTTCTCCTGGTCGTTTGCATTTAGCAGCAACAAGACAAATGTTGCCATAAAAGGATGTTCCGCGGAGCACATCATCCATTTCAATGAATATAGTATGTGTTTATTTGAAATAAAGATCTCCTTGGTTTCTTGTCTTATGCTATGATGATTCTCTGAAAAAGAAACTGTATTTCACTTGAGGTACAGTCTCACTTTAAAGAGGATTGAAGTTTGGGGCATCTGGGTGGCTTGGTTGGTTAAGCGTCTGCCTTTGGCTCAGGTCGTGATCCCAGTGTCCTGGGATTGAGCCTCACATCGGACTCCCTGCTAGGCGGGAAGCCTGCTTCCCCCTCTCCCACTCCTCCTGCTTGTGTCCCCTCTCTCGTTGTCTCTCTCTGTCAAAGAGATAAATAAAATCTTTAAAAAAAAAAGAGTATTCAAGTGGCTTCTAAAAATACAACTTATAAGATATCATGGGAGAAATAGGGCTGTGCAAATAAAATTACATAAGAAATATGATTTCAGGAAATAAGCTACTTTTATTCTATAGAATAATGCCTGCACAGTAATATATGCAACCTATACATTCATTGAGACATGATCCTCTGTGCGTTTTTTTAATAAATAATTCATTTGCCTCCAAGCATTGTCTATAAATATGACTTAAAAGTTATCTCAAAGACTTGTCTGTCTTATTAATACTGCTTTTATTGCCTTAACAGTGTCTGGAATATAGTAGCAGTTTATTAATATTGCTTAATGAATGAATAAACTTTCATAGATATTATCCAGGGCTATCCATTTTAAGGGAAAGATAATATGTTTTTAGATTGAAATTGCCTACATAAATGTGTGTATTTGCCAAGTGAGTATGCTAATTATTGAAACAGAGATAAAATGTAAGAATTTTTTTCTTAACTTCCTATTTAAGGGCAAGCCAAACACGTTTTTCCTCTAAGAGAAAATTCTCTGCATTGACCAGAACAGAAGTCTGCATAAAAATTACCTGGAAATTTATTTATTCATCTATATGTGTATATATATATTTTACATTTAACTATAAATGATTTTACAAAAATCAAACAAATACCTATTTATCTATACCCTGCTTGAGATACAGTTCATTACTTTGAAGCCACTTTGTGGTCCACCATATGGCATTCCCAACAGATGTAACATCTGGAGCTCTGTATTCATCATCCCACAGCTTTTCTTTATGTTTACCTAATATGAATGCACATAGTAGGCACTCAATTAATATTTACTGAATAAAGGAATAAAGGTGCATATATCCATTATTACTTAGATTTTTTGGGTTTGACCTTTATATCAAAGCACCCACATGTGTTTTTTTTTTAAGATTTTATTTATTTATTTGAGAAAGAGAGAAAGAGAGAGAGAGAGAATGAACCCAGGGGGATAGGCAGAGGGAGAGGCACTCCCTGCTAAGCAGGGAGCCTGATATGGGGCTCCATCTCAGGATGCTGGGATCATGATCTGAGCTGAAGGCCAACACTTAACCAACTGAGCCACCCAGGTGCCCCCACCCACATGTGTTTTGATTTGGTAGATGTAGGATGGACCTTGGGAACCCCTAATCCTCAGGCAATTCTGAGGTAGGTGGACTCTGAGCCACTTTAGCAAATATCACATCAATCAATCAATTTATTTGTAGAGCTAGAAACATGATGATAGGAATGGCAATGTACATCACTGCAAGGACCTCAATCTTCTATTTTAACAAAGACTGCCAGTTTGTGAGACCATGTGGTTTATAGTGGTTAAAACAGGTTCTGTTTTATTTTTTTTTTTTAAGATTTTATTTATTTATTTGAGAGAGAGAGAGAGAGAGAGAGAGCAAGCATGGGGGAGGGAGGGCCAGAAGGAGAAAAAAAATAAAAATAAAACACAGTTTCTGTGCCATACTAGCCTCCTCACATTCCACATTGATAGGAACTATGTACTGGTCAAACCATGTGATTCCCACATGAATTCAAATCTTTTTGATTCTTAAGTCAATATAGATCAATATAATTATAAACTCAGAATGGGCAGTCACCATCCACTGTTGGGCATACTCAATAATTTAGTCAGCAAACATTTATTTGTCTCCCTACTGTATTATGTACCACGGAACATAACAGGCTGAAATCCCTGCCATTATGGAGCATACATTATCACGGGGAGAGAAAAACCACCACACAAAATATATGTGTAAATTATATGGTGTATTAAAAATGGTGATTGGCGCTATTTGGAAAAATTAAGTAGGGAACTGAATATGGAAGCCAGAGTGGTAGCAATGGGGAGTTACTATTTTAAATGCAGCAGGGGGTATTTAGAAAAGTTCTCACCAAGAAAATGAAATGCTTAACAATAAATGGGATGAAATGAGAATATACATAATTCTCCTAGTACGTAGGCACATATACCTGAATGTCTTTTTTTTTTTTTAAGATTTTATTTATTTATTTGACAGAGAGAGACACAGCGAGAGGGAGAGGGAACACAAGCAGGGGGAGTGGGAGAGGGAAAAGCAGGCTTCCCGCGGATCAAGGAGCCCGATGTGGGATTCGATCCCAGGACTCTGGGATCATGACCTGAGCTGAAGGCAGTTGCTTAACCGACTGAGCCACCCAGGCACCCCTACCTGAGTGTCTTTTTAAAAGTAATCTGATGGGGGGCACCTGGGTGGCTCAGCAGCTATTTGACAGAGAGAGAGAACACAAGCAGGGGGAGTGGGAGAGGGAGAAGCAGGCTTCCTGCAGAGCAGGGAGCCCGATGTGGGGCTCGATCCCAGGACCGTAGGATCATGACCTGAGCCGAAGGCAGACACTTAACGACTGAGCCACCCAGGTGCCCCTAAAAGTGTTTTTGAAAAATTGATTCTATCTGTAGGTCCCCTACTGTTCACCTCCATGTGGACAAAAGATGATCAAGTGGGCAAGAATAAAATTCAACCCCTTAATTTCCATAACAGAATGTAAACTTGCTGCCAGACCATCTGGTATCTTTTCAATCATCAACATAGATGTGCATGTGCCAGGTATTAGCCCCAGAGCTCAATCTTGCACTGGCTATTACTTAGCTCCAGGCAGAACACGGTTGAGGCAAATGCTTCTCATCAATATGGATCTAAAAGACATAGTACCAATTCATTTCTTCAGGTGGGTTCAAGTTACAGCACTAGGAAACAATGCACTTGGCTCTGCTTCTCCTTAGCATTGATTTGTTGCCATTCATTTTCTCAACAGATTTCTAATTTTACCAATATAGGTAATAGCTGAATGATGACCCTTCCCACATTTTCTGCAGGTATTAAATACCTTGTTATTTAGGTTTTTTTGTGTATGATAAATTATTTCTAAGGCTAAAAACTAGAAAATGTATTTTTTTTCCAGTGAAAGCTAATTCTTTTCCTTTTAGATGACAAGAAGACATGTTATTTCAGCTTGCCTCTTGCCCTGGCAGCCACAAATTTCAAACTTAAATTTAATTTTAAGTTTCAGAGAAAATCTCCTTCATATTTTGTGATTTAGCTCTCACCTGTCCTGCTGGCTACTTATCTATATATACATTATACATATATATGTGTGTGTGTGTGTGTGTATATATATATATATATATATATATATATATATATATATATATATATAAAGATTTTATTTATTTGAGAGAGAGAGCATGAGCAGGGTGAGGGGCAGAGGGAGAGAGAGAGAGGGAACACAAGCAGGGGGAGTGGGAGAGGGATAAGCAGGCTCCCCACTGAGCAGGGAGCCCAATGTGGGACTTGATCCCAGGACCCTGGGATCATGATCTGAGCCAAAGGCAGCCACTTGACCGACTGAGCCACCCAAGTGCCCCTTGTCTCTATTTATTATGACCTTTTTTTCCAGGTATTATGTGAAAAATGTGAGTTTTATTTCAGATATCTCCAACATACATAGAAGAAGGCATATGTGTATTATAAATTAATAATTCCAGATAGACTTTGCTTCGTGGATACCTGTAATGGGTACCATTGTAACAGGTACATGGTGCTCCATTTCTATTTTCTTGTCTAGGCTGCTAGGGTCATAATCCTGTGACTGCTGCCAGTTCACAGGGCTGGCCCTCCTTGATGTTTGCCCTCAATATCAGGACATTACCTGACTTCAAGCTTGGTCCTTCCTAGAGGAGGGCTCATGGTCCCTCCCAGGCTGCTGCAAGGATATAAAAGGCTCTACAATGTATTTCAACTGGGAGCAAATGATGGACCATTTTTGCTTCAGAGCTCCATGTGCAGTCAAATGAGTTCTCACTTGCAATCCCATTGCGAATCGGCCTTTCCATCTGCTCTATCCTGTCCCGTGAACTTCACATAGGGAAATCTCCCCAGTACTGCTAGATAAACTGAAACACAAGACCCCATCTCAAAGTCTGTTGCCAGGAAGCCCAACCTAAGTCACCATCTCAATCAGTTTCTTTTGCTTATGTTTTTTTATGTTATGTATTTATATATTCTTAAGATGCGAAGAGCCTTTCCTAGTCAATGACAAGTGTAAATACAATACTGATGAGTTAACTCAGATGGTGAATGGTATTATTTTTTTTGAGTTTAGCATGTTGTTTCACTGCATAGCCAAATAGTACTGTGGACCTAATAAATGAGCTTAACCAAGGTGTTACCCATACTTCCTATCAATCTATCAATCTTTTCAAAGCAATTTTTCAGGATTTATATAGGATGTAAGCAGATACTAGAAATCATTTTGACCATTTTGTTTTGGCTAGCCCTTTAAAGCCAGACTATGACTGGCTACTGAATACGGGAAGATGGAGAGTGGTTGCTATAAATTTTTTTTATAAAATCGAAGGGAAGATGATTTTCTGAACACACATAAAATTCTTCTGTTAATAAAATGTATATGTCATAGCATTATATTAATCTTTGAGGCAGGAAAACTGATTATAAATTTAAGAAATTACACTTCTGTTTATATTTCTAATCCTAAAGCAATCTTTAAAGTGACAACTTAGCCATTAGTTAATGTTTACAATTGATGAGTAAAATTATTCCTCCTAAATGGACTTTGCGTGTTTTAGCAAAATGTGGCATAAAGAAAATTTGTATAAAATGAATAATGTATTCATGTCACAACAGAAATTATGCTGTTCCTACCATTCACTTTGAGGGAAAATTTTTTAAAGAATATAATTTTGACACTTTAAAGATATTACATATATTTTTCAATTACTAGTATTCAAGATATTTGTTCAGAGTTTATGTATTAATTTTAAAAAATTTCCTTTACAAGCTTAAAAACATTCCTGACAAATATTGATTAGTTGGGAAAAATTAGTACAATTCTACTAACATACTTTCATCCAAGAAATAATCATTGCAATGAATGTAAAGGTTATTTATCTTTATTATTTCACCATACATGTCAGGTTGCTGGCAACTTCAATATGCCTCTGACTATAATATCTTTAAACAATTACATTTCCTTTTTTTATTGCTTTTATTAGTCAATTAATATATGTCCCTTATAGAAATAATGGCAAATAAAGATAAACAATATTTAACTCTGAACTATCCTAAAATGGAATTACATTAAACATCATTTTTAAAATCTTATGGTGAAATATTTGACATACACAGAAAGACATGCAAAGCAAAAATGATAGCATTTTGCCCTTCGAATTTTTTTGAACAATGAAATCAAACAGATATAACTGAAGCTTCTGTTTATTACCATTCCTGTTTTTCGTCTCTCCTTTCCTTCCCAGTATTAATCATTATTCTAAAGACGGTGTCTGTCTTGTTTATGTTTACTACATATCTCTAAATGGTATGTAGTGACAATTGGATATTTTTTATGTTCTACACCAGTACTTTCATATTATAAGCATCATTATGCAACTTCTTTTTTGTCTTTTACCATTTTGTTTTGAAATTTTATTTCTTGTAGTGCATGTAATATCTATTACATTTAATTTAACTTTAACTGTGTTCCATTGTATAAGTATGCTACCATTTAACTGTTCTCCTTGGATAGTTTCTTTTATCTGTCTTGTTATTGTTGTTGTTTGGAGTATGTGAGTTTAAAAAATAATACTATAGATCATTCTGTATATGGTATGTATGTGCGAAATTTTCTCTTGAATACATTGGGTATATACCAAGAGGAACAATTATGGAAGATAGACTATGCCAATTTATTAGATAATACAAAATTAAGAACCAGGTTATTCTATATATTTACATAACCAAAGTAAGATTATAAAACTACTATTTTCTTAATACTTATTTCTTGTAGAATCTCAAATGTATGCATTTTGTATTTCTGATTCCTTCTATTCTTCTAAACATAATTATTTCTTCTATTTCTGATTCTTAAATAATTTTTATTCATCTGCTATGACTTTATCTTTCAGTTATTATTGACTTTCTCAACATAAGTTTTATTAATTTTGCATTTATTTACTTTCATTTAGTGACTCATTCTGATTGGGACATATTCTTTATCTCTCTCTTCTATCTCCGTCTCTGCCTTCTCCTCCCCTCTCATCTTCCTTTCCCACCACCCTCCTTCTGCCCCCCGCTCTGCATTTTCTCTACTCTCCCTTTCTCTCTGGATTCAGCCCTACATGGCAGTTCTACAGTTTACACCTTCCAGGATTGTCATCCAAAAACCAGTTTTTATATATCTTCTCAGGGATGACATCAGAGAGCCCAGTCACCTAGCATCAGGATTAGTTCAATTTTCTCAACTTTATCATTTCTGTTCTTCTGCCCCTCCAGACATGCAGCTTCATTTAACTTGAAACTCTAGGCAGCTTCAGGAAGATGTTTCTCTCTCTCTTTCTCTCTCTTTTTTTTTTTTTTTTTTGGTGGAAGAACCCACACAGATCCTGGTTTCAAGCAGTAAGCCTTGCTTTGGTCCTCTTATCTAGCATGGGACACTCTCATTTCCTTTACCTCAACATGAACTAGGACCCAGTAAACCCAGAGCTTCAGGCTTGCTCACTACTTGAGATTTATGTTTTGGTATATGAAAATATTTTTATTCTCTTTGAGTTCAGTGATATCTTTTTAAATTTCTATTTTTACAATTTTTCTATTATTGCTAAGCCTTGGAGTGGGAGGTGAAAGAGCAGGAAAATCATATATTTACAAACTATCTTGATTTTACATGATTTTGATACTGGTTTTCAGTTTATATGTCATAAATACACACATTTCAATACACCTACAATTATATTATTCTTTGGGTGACTCTCTAATCGACCTTCATATGGAGGTACCATATTTTATTTAAATAATTCATTATTCATTGATATTTATTTCTTTCCACATTTAGTCACTATAAAACACTGAAGTGAAGACTTTCTATTATACATCTTTTATACATTTGTTCTATTATTCTTTAAGACAAATTCCTAGAGGTAGAATTTGTGGATTAAAGGGGTATACCTTTGGGGGTGTGTGGATGGCTCAGTCCTTTGAGTATCAGACTCTTGGTTTCGGCTCAGGTCATGATCTCAGGGTCTTGGGATGGAGCCGTTAATGGAGCCCCATGCTCAGCAGGGAGTCTGCTTGATATTCTCTCTCTCCTTCTCCCTCTGCCCCTCTCTCCATTTGCTCTCTCTCTCTCTCTGTAAAATAAATAAGTAAATATCTAAAAAAATAAAGGTGCATATCTTTGATATCAGAAAATAAAATGTAGAAAAAGTTTCCATAAACACTATTTTATCTTTAAAACTGGAAAATAAAATTTAGAAAAACTCATTTCCATATAACTAAATCATTATTTGGACTTCAATCTCAGAAAAAAATTAAACTGTTATTATCACAATCAATTAATGAATTAATAAAAAGTTTTTGCTCAGCACTGCATTGTATGTTATGCATAAGAAAATAGTTTTGAAATTTCTGGTTTTCTTAGGCTTTCTTTATGTTCTCAAAAGTAATTGAGAGCACCAAAGTACTGTTTTTAATGTGGACAATATCCACCAATATTTATCATATTAAAAATGAAAACTGAGAGGCTTTAAATTATTTACATATTAACTCGTTTCAAAATAAAATTAACAATTGCGATGTATGTTAATATATATAACATTTTCTAAATGTAAAAATTCTATTTTCCAAAACAAAAAATAATTAACATTAAGAGCATCTTTGCTTTACAATTATCTAAAATCTTTAACACCTAACTTAATAGAAAACATCTGGATTCTCATAACTGCTTCTGCATTCAGTCTGTTGTGAAATTTTGGTTGAAAAATGTGAAGAAATCCAGCCTTTCATAATATATAGTTTAAAAAGGAAAAATATGTTTCTAGCTTTTATAGATCAAATGTAGGTAGTCTATTGCTATACTAAGCTCAACATGTGGTAGTTTCTTAAATTTAAGTTGCAGTTTGAAATCTGAAAACATATGAAAGAAATAATTTGTCATACTTTGTGTTATTAAATCTATTGTTTCATTTAAATTTTGAACAGATCTTGGACTATCATGCATTGGTCATTTGAGGAAGATTGCATATCTTGCAAATGTTGACACATTGTATTATATGATAACAACAACAACAAAAAAACATTTGTTACTATCACACCAATCTCATCAGAAATAGCTTTAGTATCAGAAAGCTGTCAAATTCACATTCCTTGATACAAGTGCTCCAAAATTATAATTTTTATGCCAAATTTCAAATTTTGGCAAAATTTTGAAAAAATGTCACTGACGAAAAAAGTACCATCAATTGTTCTCCATAGAGTGATGCGTTCATTTTCAAAAAAATATGTCTGTTAAATATCCAGGTTTGAGTAGCCATAATTAATCAGTTCTTTCAAATAAAAATGTTATCCCTGAAAGGTGGCTACATTAGTTTGCAACTCCAGCAATTGCATGTGTGCTTTTCCTTGAGAAAACCAATGTACTTTGGTATGCAGAAGTGCTTTATATGTACTTTCCCCTTCATCATACAGCATGAAAGATAATTGATGAGCAGAGATGTAGAGAATGTACTAAGAACAGTCATAAGACCTTCTTGGGAAGACAGGTTAGAAGCTGTTGCTGTGATCTGGGCAGAACATGATAGCTTTGAGCAGGAGAAGTGAACAGCTTTGAGAGACCTTCAGAAGTTAAACTTGTCAAGATTTGGGTGATTGGCTGTGAGGGTTTGGGAGAGGGCCATGTCAAGGATGATTCCCTCACTTCTGGCTTTGGCAGTTGGGTGGGTGGTGGTGCTGCTGAGATCAAAAATGCAGGAGAGGGAGTGAGTTTGGGAGGGGTCGGGGCAAAGGAGATGTGATGAGTTTGTAGGGAAGAAAAAAGTTTTCCTCAACCCTCTTAGGGTTTCTGGCTGGGTCTGAAATCAAACTGCCAAAGACAAAAACAGATTAATAGAAAATTGCAGATTTATAGATTACTCGACATGGGAACCTTCATAAGGAAATAAAGACCCAAAGAAAAGGAACTATGTACTTTTTTTAAGATTTATTTATTTATTTGAGAGAGAGCGAGAGAGCCCACAAACAGGGGGAGCGGCAGGCAGAGGGAGAAGCAGGCTCCCCGCTGAGCAGGGAGCCCAATGCTGGACTCAATCCCAGGACCCTGCGATCATGACCTGAGTGGATGGCAGATGCTTAACTGACTGTGCCACTGAGGAGTCTCAGTGATTATGGCTTGTTAGGCCACTTTGGTTTGCAAACAACAGAAACATACCCTGTTTTATTTAGTCTTAAATAAATTTATTGGAAAGATGCTTGCTAAAATAGTAGAGGGTGAATGTATTATGATGCTTACAAGATGTATGTTACCTCTTGAGTCAAAATTCCGATAATTTAAAATTCTGTTCCGAATACTTAACATAGAAGATTAGGTACAATTTTATAAGTAGTCATCTGATCTGCATCCTTGATGGCAACCTATTCTTGAAGCATTCTACATTGTTATTTCTTTTCCACAATAACTGCTAGAACACATATTTTTAAAAACAACTGACAAAACAAACAAGCTAATGATTGAGCAAGTTGTCATTTCAACTATTGACAGTGCTTTGTGATTCTGGCATTATGAAAGCATCCCACTATTTATAAGTTAGTCATTATCTCCACACTATAAATAAAGATGTAGAGCTCAGTTTAATAAGCATTAATTGACTACGTTCTTTGCCCAAGGCACAGTGCCAAGAACTGAGGGAATACAGCTCCTGGGAAAAAGCAGCCTTGAGTTCTGTTAGGCAGAGGGGTTTATAAAGCGAACTCTAATGCTATAGTTTGTGACAAATACCATAATATAGATTTAAAGATGTTTGATGGGTGGTCAGAGGAAGAATTATCTCTGACTGGGAAGAGCAGCTGAATTCTTCATATAATTGCTACACTTTGAGGAAAGACCGTATTTTGACAGTTGAGAATGATGAGGTAAACATTCCAAGCATAAGACAAATTAAGTAGCTACCAACGTCTGCTCATGTGGCCATATTCTGAAAATACATAGCAGTCTGGGAATACTGGGACATGGGTCATGCAAAGGCATTAGGGAATGGTGTGGAGAAAAAAATTAATAACAACAAAAAGGGAGGAGCACATTCAAGTTAATTCTAAATTTTTTTCTCCATTTCTGTCTTTCTGCTCAGAGTCTCAAGTCCAAGTAAATTGCTCTTTCTCCCTAGATCCAAAACAGATTCTGGAAAGATAAATTTTGATTGGTCCATTCACAGGATCTTTCTCAATGGAAAAGAATGCAGTAGCTAAAAAGGGGAATGGGGCTAACTATCTGTTTTTTGTTGTTGTTGTTGTTTTTTAAGTTTCAACAAACATTGATTATATAATATGAGCCAGGCCCTGAATTGAGGGCTAAGGGTACAATGTGAGGAAAACAGAAATGATTCTTGTCTATACTGAACACACAGTTCATTTGAAGAAATGGATATTAAATAACCATAGGAATATTTAATCATAAATTGTGGTATTCCTGATTTATATCAGAAGTCAAGTTAGTATAGCATTTGCCTTTCTTTTAAATGTGAATTTAAATTTCTAGATTAAATTATTGTTTGTATATATAGTTTATCTCTCCTAATAGCAATGTGATGTTCAGGAAAGAGTGAACTTCTGAAATATGTATTTTGTTTAAAATTCTGCCTCAATTAATTATTACCTAATTATAGTTATCTGATTCTGCTTTTCTGTAGAGACAATAATTCCCATCTTATAAGGTTGTTTTAAAAATTAGAATTATTATATGTAGAAGTCAATACATGAAATTTCTTATATTAAGTCATAATAAAAATATATCACCGCCACTATGGACTTGAAATGGTTATCATTTAGAAAACACACTTAAAATTGTTATCAGCTAAAATATTTGTGAGCTGATAATGGATTGTTGACCATGTTAGTGTTTAAGGTTGATATTTAATCAAATACCCTCTCTCCTGCCCTGCCTCCATCCCCTACAGTTGAGAACTAGTTGAAAAATAAACAGAATAGTGTACTTCTAAATATCAACTGTATTTCTGGAAGTGCTGGAATGGAGAACATGACTAAAATCTAGAGCCAAATTGGTTCCCAGTTATTACCTGCACCTCACTCCTCTAGTCTAGACATTGGTGTGATTCACCTGAGGGAATGTTTGGGTCCATAAAGTAGGCAAACACTACCTAAAGAGTGATAAGCGTCATCATTCTATCTTGTCTTTGAAGTCTGATAGGAGGGGCCTAGTGAAAAATATCTCCAGCCATTAGAACTTAGGCTGCCTGACCAAAGTGTGTTTCTCAAGTAGAAACAGACACAGCAGTAGACACCTACCTGTGCAATGATGCTTCTCTTAAAGATGGACGGAATGGGACTGAGATGCCCATGTTCAGTTCCCTCTCCCAAGTCAGAAGTGTCACCATGCTAACCATCTCCTAGGCGGCATGATGACAGGCAAGTAAGAGTTGCCCAAAAGATGTATCATGTGCAGTAAGTGTGAGGGCAATCTAGACCAAGATGATAAATTAGCTGGGCTGAAAGGTGAATAAGAAAGAGGACACCAAGGACAGATTTTACCAACTTTACACTTTTGCCTAATGACACCTTTCACTGTGTTATTTTAAAATAAGTATTTTTGGTGCACATGGGTGGCACAGTCAGTTGACAATGGACTCTTGGTTTCAGCTCAGGTCCTGATCTCAGGGTTATGGGTTCAAGCCCCATTTCGGGCTCTATACTCAGCACAGTGTCTGCTTGAGACTTTCTCTTTCTCTCCCTCTGCCCCTCCTCCACCAAATACATAGATAAACTTTTAAAAAGATAAATATGAAGGGGGGGAAATCAGAGGGGGAGACGAACCATGAAAGACGATGGACTCTGAAAAACAAACTGAGGGTTCTAGAGGGGAGGGGGGTGGGAGGACGGGTTAGCCTGGTGATGGGTATTAAAGAGGGCACGTTCTGCATGGAGCACTGGGTGTTATACGCAAACAATGAATCATGGATTCATTGGATTCATGGATTCATCAATAAAAATACAAAATAAAAATAAATAAAAAGATAAATAAAATAAATAAATACAAAATAAAATAAGTGTTCTCACCACTTTGGCTAATGACCTGTTAATCACAGTCTGTGCCAAGGGGTTGTTTTTTCTTATTAAGCACATTTGCACTCTACTCTACTTTGCCTATAAGGTTATGTCTATTTGCAAAACCATTCCTTAGGACTGTGGTAGATTTATTTAATTGATTTGAAAAAATTGTGAAAATAGTGTTCTTAATACAAAAATTTCGGAAATAAATCATAATTTTGACAACTATATAGTTACTAGTTCAGTATTTTGATCTCTTTTTTTTTTTTAAAGATTTTATTTATTTATTTGACAGAGAGAGACACAGCAAGAGAGGGAACACAAGCAGGGGGAGTGGGAGAGGGAGAAGCAGGCTCCCCGCAGAGCAGGGAGCCCGATGCGGGACTCGATCCCAGGACCCTGGGATCATGACCTGAGCTGAAGGCAGTCGCTTAACCAACTGAGCCACCCAGGCGCCCCAGTATTTTGATCTCTTGACATCTAAGCATAGAAAGACAGTCCTTAATGAGTACTGAAACTTTATTTATTTTATTTTATTTGAATATTCATGTATTTCAGTACATGGATATATTTGTCCTTATTTAATTGGAAATAAAAATACTGATGGCAGATAAATTGAGAAAGAGAAAGTGTGTGTGTGTGTGTGTGTGTGTGTGTGTAAAAGGAAGATAGACATCAAATAGACACCTTAGGTATGGGCAGCAAAATAGAATTACTGAATAATAGATATTAGAAAAGTAGAAAGTATTGCCTTCACTTTTTTTTTCTTTAGATGAGGCAATTGTGACCCAGAAAAAACAATAACACTAGAACCCAGACACCTCAACCCCCAGTCCTGGGATTTATCCATGTGATCACACACATCCCTACCTGTCTGCCCCCTGCCATGTCTCATGAATTCCTTTTATAGAGTTTGAGATTACCTTGCTGAATTCTTCCATTAAATTATGGCATTGAAGCATCTTGTTGAAATCCAAATATTGAGTACAAATAATGCTTCAGAAAGATTTTATCAAATTATCTATCTATACTCTTTAAAGAATGAATTTAGGAGGGAATGGATCTCAAGTACATCTCAATGATGAGAGACTATGGAGAGACTTAGATATAAGGATATTCCAAAGAACTTCAGCTTCTGTTCAGAAATGAAAGGTATAAGAATTACTGAGCTCGGGACACCTGGGTGGCTCAGTCGTTAAGTGTCTGCCTTCGGTCCAGTTCGTGATCCCAGGGTCCTGGAATGGAACCCCACATCAGGCTCCCTGCTCGGCCGGGAGCCTGTTTCTCCCTCTCACACTCCCCCTGCTTGTGTTCCCTCTCTCCCTGTCTCCCTCTGTCAAATAAATAAATAAAATCTTTTTTTAAATTATTTATTTATTGACAGAGAGAGACAAGAGTCTCTCTTGGTTTTAGCTGAGGTCCTGATCTCAGGGTTGTAGCTGATGTGAATCTTAGCCTGCCAACTTAGGAGTACAACTCTTCCTACCTTTCTTTATCTAAATCAGAGGTAAAATTGACTCTTCCTATGATCTCACCAAATTAGTAAAAAATTTTAATCTTGAAAAATTTTAATTATTCTCTTTTCTGTTTTCACACTAAATTCAGGAGTCCAGCGGTGTTTAGAAAATAGATGAAGTGTCTCTAATCACAAGGCCATTTTGTTCATCTCTCAACAAAATGGCTTCTAAATCACGGCTTCCTCCCAGTTCCTGACCTACTGCTTTTTAATCTCAGGGAACATTGTCTCTTCACTACCTTTTAGCTTTCCTGAAAGTCTATAACTCCTCTTGACTGTGTACTTTAAAGGTGTATCCCTTTACAGATACTTAGGCTCTTTCTTCAAAGACTTTAGAATCTAAGAATGAAAGGAAAAACCTATTGTCTTTAACAACTTCTGATTTCCATTTACCATATAATCTCTGAGTCAAGGGCACACCTTCCTGAACTAGGAAGAAAAGGAAACACCTGTGGAGACCATGTCCAAAGTTTTTGCCTCCATCATGAACAATGTAAATTCCACTCCTCTGCTTCTTCGTGTTTTCAAGGCTACTTAGATATTTAATCTAAATTTTATCTGTATAAATATGATGGTGGTAGGAAAGAAGAACACAGTACAATGGGCACTGTGGCCTTCTAGACTACAATGCATAAAACAGCCCTGTGTGGAATCTGTTTTAGGTTTTGCAATTTATAGAGAAGTTAGCATGCACTTCTGGCGAGAGTCCTTTGAGGTCTCAGGGATTTGTATCTTTCTTTTAATTAGACTAACTAGTACCATGTTACTAGCATTTTCAAACCTCTTTTGTACCTAGTGGTAGTATTTGTGGGTAAGGGTGTTAGTTCTAACTCCAGTGTTTTTGACACATCAAATGATAAAACAACACAATCCTTCGCTACAAACCTCTGGTTCATTTTACCTCAATGACTGTTTTTTCCTATGCAGGCATCAATTTCTTTCTTACCTCCATCTCCCAAGAAGCCAGCTGATTTAATTAGATTTTCCTGGTCTGTCCAATCTTGGAGAGCCTTACAACCAGTAATAGGAACTAAACATTAATAGGATAGGTAGGATATAATCTGTAATAGGGACTCCCTTCATTCTGGAACATCTCCTATTCAGCATTTATATTAATGCATAATTAAATAGCTGTCTCTTTAAAGCCTTTACTTATATCAAAGCTATCTCTCCAGTACACCTCATTTTCCCCGAGAGAGAGAGTCCCTACAGTATTCACTTTTTAATGTAACTATTAAAAATGCAACACAGGAATTGAAAATGTGCCTAAATCGTTTAGTAACCTCTTTTGACATTTTCATTACATCTCCTATTACTAGAATCAAAATGAGAATTAGATTATTTCAGAAGTCTAACAGAAGCCCTCCATGGCAGTTTATGCATTGTGACATGAGTGTAGAATTTCATATTGTCGAATATACTGTGCTTTTTTTAAAAAACAGGATATAATACAGGCAACTTTGCATTCTTCTTCCCTGTGGACCTGTCTCCTGAATATATTCGGGAATAAGCTTCTCACCAGTGTCTGTGGGAACTGAGCACCCTTTGCTGAGGATGTTGTTGAGAGGATTCAAACATGAAATGGGAGGCTAGACTTAGTATCATTAAGGCCCTTTTTAATTTTAATATCTTATAATTGACCAGTGGCTACACAAGTAGCAGGCAGCATTTTCAGTTTTCCTCTTCCACTTGTCCTTACGGAGTGGATGCCCAACTCACAGAATGGGGGTAAAGCAAGGAGCTCCTAAAATGTTCTGCCTTTTCGACCACGGGCCAAATGATATTTCTCGCTCAGATGTTAGGAGAGGCTCATTGTCATGGCCATGAGCCTCTACCATTGTGGCCAACAGCCAAATAGTGACTGTTTACAGAACTCTTATTATGTGCCAAACACAGCATTTAGTGTTTTACTTGCATTCTCTAACTTAAATCTCAAAATGATTTGAATGCTCTTAGTATCTCTTCTGACAAAAGCAAAAGCCTTACTTTCCCTATTTCTTGGTAATGTCAGTGTAGAAATAGTCCGGGTTGGGGGCGGGGGTGCATAGTACAAGTCAAAGGACTGACTTTTTCCTATGGCATCAATGTAGAGGAGAAGCAAGTTATACCATTTTATCTTGTGGGTAAGTGCATGGGGCAGGCAGTCTGTGTTCAGCCGGTAAGTCTTTCAGTCGTTTGCACTTTTACTCATTTGTGTACTCATTCATTCACCAATATTTAATCAATGTCTTCCAAGCACCGGGCATTGTGCTAATTGATGGAGATAACAAAGAATAAGACAGACGTAGATTGTGCCAGCTGAAGTGTAAAAAGTAAACGAGAGACTGAGATTTCCTCTACATAAATGATGGGGAGTTGGGCACCAGGAGGAAGTAGCTGTGGACCAGCCTAGCCAGAGACTGTAGCACAATAATTATTATTACTTTTACTTGTTAGGAACTTCTTGGGGTTATTTAGCAAATAATTGATGTCAAAAACACAGTCCTTGATATTGTGGGGAAGATCTAATCCTTTTATGATGTGACTCCTGGGCCTGGCCCAAATCATCTGGCTAAGGCTCTTCCCTTCCCAGATAGCACGGGTTGCTTCGGGAACGGCTGACAGGATACCTTTAGCCCAGTGGGCTACATCTCTTCTCCATATGTCAGTTTTGTAATGAAGCTGTCAGCTAGGGTGATTTATCTTTGTATCATGTGGTCCTTTAAGAATTTCTTTCTTGGATAATTGAATGTCACTCATCCAGGGAAGCTCCTACTTCCTGCATTAGGACGTCAGGGGATGCATGGCAATCAAGAGCTGGATGGCCACATATGGCCCTGCACTCACTATACATTACAGGAGTGGCTCTGCAGGGCTGATTCTCTTGCAGGGAGGAGCAGAGCAGCTGACCAACTGGAGACCCCAGAGGACTGTAGAACGTGCTAAAAAACTTCTGATACTCTACCTCACTAACTGTAAATGCAAAATTATAAAGCTAAATGTTGAGACATGCCAGAAGAGCTATTTTTACAGTATCCTTGCTGCTTTGACATGCCTTAGGCTCAATGGACTGCAAAAAAAAATAGGACTTTGAAAGGCAAAAAGATGTTGCACTGGTGACACTCTACTAATCGTTAATCCTGTTTTGTTTGACATACTTTGGTGTCTCCTAATATTCGAAGTACTCTTCTGAAATTAAATTCAGGCGATGCATGTGAATCAGGATTTTATTCAAAAGAAAGTTTCTGGGAAGAGAGTGAGTTAATAGTGATAATCTCTGGATGGTGGGATTATGATAGTTTTTAAAGTTCTTTCTTGGTTTCTCTATAGTTTTAACTTTTTAAAAATATGTATGAGTTACTTTTGTAACATAAGCAAAATTAGTTTAAATTTTTGAAGATTTACTCTTTGTCATCCAAAAAAAATGAAAAGAAAGCACGTTATGTAAATGAAATAACTAGTGTCATAACTTCCCTAGAGTTGGGATAAATATTCTCACTATGGAATATGTCATATTAACTAATATTAATTAGTTACATTTTTCATTTATCTTTAGACCACAAGTTGGAAAAAATGCAATGCTATATCGAAAGTAGCTTAAACTGATTTTTTGAAAACCATGGAGTTCCAAGTAATGAATTTGTTTCCTGTTCTGGCATTTTCTCTTATAACATACCTCTGCTTGTTAACATATTCAAATTCTTCTTTTTATGGAGTAAATTTGGTATGCAAGTTCTGGGGTGTCTATTCATTAACATCCTCCTGCTGTTCACATTTTATTAATGAAACAACCCATCACCCCCCTACTAGCAGACACTTAATTCCTTCCCAGAATCCATCTGCCTTTCATGGGCTTCAGAATCCAAATTTCTTTGTAAAATCAGCTCTTACAAAGCTTTAATTCCATGATTCAATTAAATAACAGAGACTGTTAGCTATTTCCCAGTATCAGAAGCTCTGAAAGTATGTTTTCACTGTGATTACTATTCATATGCTTGGGGGATGGGTGATTAAGGAATTCAGCTGCTCCTTGTCAATTTAGCCATTCGAGTTCTGAATCCATACCAGGCAACTGTGGTTGCTTTCATCTAGCCATTTTGCTGTCCTTTCTTCTCCCTTGCCTTCTTTTCTCTTAAGGATAATACAAGCATCTTTATTAGCACATTTATAAGTTAGTTGTATCAACATCAGGCAGCTTTTGTCAAACTCAATCCAAGGAAACTTCAGAGAGGACCATTTATTGATGTTACATGGAAAAGATTTCAATGTTATTAATTTTGAGAATCTAGAATTCTGAGAATATAAACCTGTACTCAGATGAAATTCTTTTTAAACTCATGAAGTCTTCTGTGCTATGTAAGATATATATACATGTATGTTATATATGTATATATACATATATCATGCATATAGATGTGTATATGCATATATACATACATAAATATATGTACATATACAAGTACATCTTATGTACATGTATATACATATATGTACATAACTGCACACATACATATATGTACATATACACATACAAGTACATCTTATGTACATGTGTGTACATATATACACATATATGTACATAACTGCATATATACATATACATAAAACATATGTGTATATATATATCGGCATTTTCTACATTTGTAAATGTCAAAGGATTATAAAAAGAGAACAGTTTAGCTTCTGTTTCTTCATTGATTTTCCTACTTTTCACGTGTGACACATTACCTTTATTCTCTAGCAAATGAAAAAATGCTCAGCTATCAACTAGAATCCTTCCTTTCCTTTCTCCACAGTTACTACTTTGGTCATTTCATCTACTCTCATACCTTTAGATACTAATGGTACAGTGATGACCTCATACTTATATCTGTAGTGTGGATTTCTTTTCTGAACTCCAAACTCATAAATCCAATCACCAAATTGACATCTCCATTTAGATGTCAAATAGATGTCAAACTTACCATGTCCTAAACTATCTCCATCCATATTCCCCTTCTCCTAGGCTTGCCTTCTCAATTAATGGCAAATTCATCCTCTGGTTATTCATGTCAATATCCTTGATGTCATCCTGGTTTTCTCTTTGTTTTTTGTTTTGTTTTGCTTTGTTTTTTAAACCCCTGTATCTAATCTCCAAGAAATTCTATGGATCAGACTCAAAATATTTCAGAATTTGGTTATTATATATGACCTGTAACATTTTCACCTGATTCAAGGAACAATAATTATCTTTCACTACTATTATTGTAAAAACTTGAGACTGTATTCCCTACTACTAGTCTTGCTTTTCTACCCTCTACAGTCTATTCTTGACCTAGCAGCCACAGTGATCCTCTTAAAATAAGACATACATAGCATGTCATTTCTGCTCAGATCTCTCTTCTAGTACCCTATGTCCCTCAGAATTAAAGTAAAATGTTTATGTGATCTAAGACTCCACTACCTCTCAGACCTTGGCCCCATGACCCATCCTTTTCTACAAGCTACACCAGCCACCCTGAACTCCAGACTGTTTTTTAGATTTTAGGCCCTTGTCTCTTCTCTATGTCTAGAATGCATCTCCTCCATGTACCTACATGGCTTCCCTCCCTTTCCTTATCTTCCTTGTGTCTTTGTTCAAAGAAGAGAGGTTAAGAGCCATAATGGTGAAGGGCATGGAGCTGAGAGGCAAGCCACCTGCACTTAGGAGATGGCTCTGCTACTTTCCAGCTTTGTGGATCTTGGGCAAGTTATTAACCTTTCCTTTGGTTTCATTTTCTATGAGTTGGGGTTAATAATAGTACCTACTTCATAGAATTATCATGGAGATTAAATGAGTTAATATTTGAAAAATACTTAGCTTGTAAGGTAGTGTTATAAAAGTGTTTTTTGTAAACAATAAAAATGTCATCTTCTTAATGAGGCCTTCCCTGATCCTCTATTGAAAAATTTTAAACCATCTTTAACTCTGTCATTCGCCCTCTTTTTTTGTTTACTCTTTTATACCTACTAATATAAATATACTAATATGCCTTTTATACCTACTAATACTTTTATACCTACTAATAATTGACTCATTTACCTTATTCCCTGCCATTCTTAATAGATCCCAAACTCCATGAAAACACTGAATTTCACTGTTAATTATCTAAACCAGTGCATGGAATATAGTAGATGCTCAATAGCTATTTGTTGAAAAAATATGAAATCAGTGATGATGCTAACTTTAAATTAACCTAGAATCCTTGATGCTTGAATCCTTCACTTTGGATTTGCAGAGTCTTTTAGGATATATCATGGTGTAATTTGAAATGTAGCCAGTTACATTGTTTGGGTTTTTATCCTATCAGAACAGGGTCATTGGCTCTCTCTCCAGAGTGGCATTTTGTGTGATGTCACCTTAACTATGAAACCTTGCTAGAGATAAATTGCTAATATAACTTGCAGGCAGAGAAGTCAGATTAATGCTATTTGGCTGCATTCTAAATGTCATTGTTTTTATTTCAAAAGGCCAGGAAATAACATTTAAAATATTTGTATCACCACTATTTAGCCTCAATGCATTGAGCAAAAAAACAGAATCTGAGCTATCTCTTTTTACCATTTTAACAATAGAGACTTTATAGAGATACAGTATCTCTTGGCACTTAGTAGGTCTTTGTTTAAATTATTTAGTGAAAAAACACCCTTTGAGTAAATCTTGTGACTTATGAAAATCCACTTTTCCCCATAGAAAGGAGAATCAATATGATTCCTAAGCACTGTGATATGAATAAAGATAAATGAATAAAGACAAGTGTAAATATAAATATGTAAGTTCTGATGTCTTTGTCTCCCTGAAAAAGAGTTAAAATTACTAACCAATTAGGGATTAGTGATTAATTAATAACATTCATTTTCTTTCCATCAAAAAATTCATTGAGATAGTATGTGTGATTATACACAGTTTAAAAAAGCAAAGCAGAATATCCTATATGCTTTAATTCTATATGAGAATCGAGTCTAAATATATTTGTATCTTTATCCAAGTTTTGATTTTTATTTATAAATCTAAAACAAGAAAAGAAAACAAAAAAAATTTGATAAGTAGAAGAAAGTGAACATTATCAATACATATACTTATTCTATTAGGCTGTTGCCTTGAATTTGTGGAATGCAGACTAGTAAGAGAGTGTAGTATTCCTGGGGGCTGCAATCTCATAGAACCTCAAAACTACCACAGGTTTTACCTCCAGAAAGTCCGCCAGGTCTTCAGGATGAATCCTCAGGAAAGATCCCCTTGTGTTTCTGGCGGCAGGTAGTGAAGAGTACTCATTGTGGAAATATACCCACAGAGTTCTCTATAATAAACGTCTATTCTCCAGGAGAACAGGCTGTGCCAGATCCTTCTGCTAGATGAACTAAAGACATTCTCCCCACTCCAGACTCTTTCCCAAATCACCTCAAGGGTGGGGGGAAAAAAAGCTATACCACTAGAGAAAAACTGGTGGAAATCACAGACCAGAGACATAGGCTCACTACTTAAAGACTGAGACATAACCTTAAGATATTAGAATGCTTTCTATCGTCAACACATCACTACTATAACAACAGAGCTCCAGCAAAATAGCAGTGGATTATAGCTGAAAGAACTGTGAAAAAAAAGACTCTCCAGGAGAAGTAGTACTTAGAGAAGCCCAAAGTCAAGCGGGGAGACAACAAACACACAAACAAGCAAGCAAGCAAACAAACAAACAAACTCACTAGAGGAATACAAAGTCTCTGGCACCTGCAGTTACAGTAAACATTAATCACAGCCCAACTCCTACCCAGATTAACATAAATCCTCACAATAAAGCCCTATTTGTCTCATTACCTATTAGCTAATACACATCCAGCTTTCAACAACAAAAAAAAGTTACAAGGCATTTTGAAAGACAAGGTAAAACAGTCTGAAGAGACAAAGCAATCATTGGAATCAGACTTAGATATGACCCAGACGTCGGAATTAGAAGAACCTAGACACAGATGTTATGTCTTTTGCAAAAATTAACTCCAAATGGATCATAGACTTAAAGGTAATGTGCAAAACTATGAAACTTCTAGGAGAAAACAGAAGAAAACTAATGTGATTTTTTTTTGTCTAGCAATGAGTTTTTAGATACAATACCAAAAGCACAATCCATAAAAAAAATTAAGTTGGATTTCATTAAAATTTTTATTTTTATTTTTTTAAAGATTTTATTTATTTATTTTTGTGAGAGAGAGGGAGAGAGAGAGCAAGCATGAGCTGGCAGAGGGGCTTAGGGTAGGGGCAGAGGGAGAAGCAGACTCCCTGCTGAGCAGGGATTCCAATGTGGGACTCCATCCCAAGACCCTGGGATCATGACCTGAGCCAAAAGTAGATGCACAACCGACTGAGCCACCCAGGCATCCAGACTTCATTAAAAATTTTAAAATCTTCTCTAAGAAAGGTACTGTAACAAACTGGATCAAATATTTGAAAAAAAAAACACATACATGATAAAGAATTTGTACCCAGAATATACAAAGAATTCTTAAAATCAACAATAAGAAAAGTTACAACATAATTAAATAATGGGCAAAAAGTCTAAATAGACAACTCACCAAGAAAGATATGCAAATGGCGACCATATAAAAAGATGCTTACTGTCATATCTCATTAGGGAATTACAAACCCAAACAAAAATGAAATAACACTTCACAGCTATTAGAATGGCTAAACTCCAAAAATCTAACAATGCGAATTGCTGGCAAGGATGCAGAGCAACAGGAATTCTCTAATCTTTGCTTTTGAGAATGTAAAAAATAGGCGGCCACTTTGGAGACAATTTGACAGTGTCCTGCAAAGGTAAACACTTCCTTACCACACCATCTTGCTCCTTCTCACTTGTTCCTCTATCTTTACCATCAGTCTTACTTGTATATATTTACCCAGCTGAAAGGAAATACTCTGTTCTACGTGTGGATGTTCAGAGAAGCTTCATTCATAATCTCCAAAAACTGGAAGCCACCAAAGTGTCCTTCAAAAGGTGAATGGATAAATAATCTGTGTATCCACAATGCAATATTATTCAGTGATAAAAAGCAATGAATCCCAAGCCATAAAAAGGCATGGATGAGTCTTAAATACAAACTTCTAAGTGAAAAAAAAAAAAGCCAATATAAAAAGACTACATAATCTGATAACAATTATATCAAATTCTGTCAAAGCCATAACTATAGAGATAGTAAACAGAGCAGTAGTTGTCAGGGGCTTGGGGGTAGAGTGGGGAGAGGTTGAATAGGTGAAGCACAAAGGACATTTTAGGGCATGAAACCTTATGCTATTGTAATGGTAGATACAGGACACTATGCATTTGTCAAAGCCCATAGAAATTTGCAGTACAATGAGTACACATTTATATACGCAATTTTAAAATAAAATGCTTTAGGAGGTCACTAGATCCTAGGATGCAATATAAAATGTGACAAAACAATCTAACTATATTATAAATGTTTGATCCAACCTCACTGAAATGAATGGAGGGAGGAAAGTGCTGACCTATATAATTTTGGGAATGATTGGTGTCTCTAAGACTAAAGGCAAAAGAAACTGTATGTAAGCATTGTATTCTAGTTGGTAAAGTTGTTTCCCACAGAGTAAGGGCTGATACTGCTACTCATATATACTGGAATTGAAAAATTAAATAAATGAATTGTGGATAAATAAAACAGGTTTCTCATTGTTGGAGTGGGAGGTTACAGATATTCAAGGGTAGGAGGATAGAATTATCCATGTGGTAATGGCTTAGAGGTAGGCATACAAATATAAACTCATGTTTAGTTTAATATAAAGATGATTACATATAAAAATATTTATATACATATGTATACACACTGATTAGTATATGTATATATATTTCCTTGCTCTGTGGCTAAGTGGCCCTAAGAACAATGACATCCCAGCAGCGGCTGGACATCCATTTCTTTTATTAAAGATTTTATTTATTTATTTGAGAGAGAGAGAGAGCCTGAGAGAGAGCATGAGCTGGGGGAGGGGAGGAGTAAAGGGAGAAGCAGACTCCCCACTGAGCAGTGAACTGGACACAGGACTTGAGGTTCAATTCCAAGACCCTGGAATCATGACCTGAGCCGAATGCAGATGCTTAACCCACTAAGCCACTCGGGCACCCCTGGACATCAGTTTCTAATGACATTCTCCTCTAAAGAAATCAGAGCTCCTTGAAAAATGGCTGATTCCAGGACTAGGACAGAAAATACACAAGATGAACCTACAACATCTTGCAGTGCCAGAAAGGAAGGAAGTGCTGAGAAGAAAAAGACAGAATAATGGGGGTGTATAAAAGACATACAGGTGCCAACTGAAAGAGTTCCCAATGGTCAAAGCTGGAAAAATGTAACAAAATAAATGAATATTGGATTATAACTCAATGTATAAAATTAATATTCATGAGTTCATGCTGATATAAATAAATAAATAAATAAATAAATAAATAAATAAATAAAATACAAGAGACTAGACAAACTTCTTATGTGGAAGAATTCCAAATAATTTATATAGATACTCTACCCTCAATTAAGTGAAGTGTAACTCCCTACTTCTCAAGTGTGGATTTCATACTAACTTCCTTCCAAAGAATATAATGGGGAATGGGAGAAAAAGAACTGGAGAGTGGATAAACCTGACACATACCCCCTCAGTCAAGTGATCAAAGTCAGCCTCAACAGTGACAAATTATGTTGATAGTATTAACCTTGATGTAATATCATGAAAATGGCATGTGATCTATGAGGTCTTCCTTTGTAACCTCAATCTAATCAAAAGAAAAACATCACACAGATCCCAAAATAAGTATGTTCTACAAAAACCTCACTAGTAACTCTTCAAAATTTTCAAGGTCATCAAAAGCAAGTAATATGTGAGAAACTGTCACACCAAGAGGAGCCTAAGGAGGACATGACTGGGATACATGGTATCCTGGATGGGATACTGGAACAGAAAAAGGACATTAGGTGAAAACTAACAATGTCTGAATATAATTAAAACTTCAGTTAAAAATAAAAGATCAATAATTGATCATTAACTGTACAAATGCACCATATTAAATAAGATGTTAATAATAAGAGCAAACTAGATGTAGGGTATATGGGAACTGTCTGGACTACTTCACAGTGAGTCTGTAAATCTAAAATTGTTCTAAGACAAAAATCTTATTAAACAGCATAATGATAGAAATATTTGGTTTACACATCACATGACTCATTTTTATTGCGATATAATTAACATGTACTATATTTGTTTCAGGTGTACAACGCAATTCACTCTATATCTTTTTTTTTTAAATTATGTTATGTTAGTCACCATACAATACATAATTAGTTTTTGATGTAGTGTTCCATGATTCATTGTTGTCATATAACACGCAGTGCTCCACGCAGTACGTGCCCTCCTTAATACCCATCACTGGGCTAACCCATCCCCCCCCTCTAAAATCCTCAGTTTGTTTCTCAAAGTCCATAGTCTCATGTTGCTTCTCTCCCTCTCATTCCCCCCCTTCATTTTTCCCTTCCTTCTCCTAATGTCCTCCATGTTATTCCTTATGTTCCACAAATAAGTGAAACCATATGATAATTGACTTTCTTTGCTTGACTTATTTCACTTAGCATAATCTCCTCCAGTCCCATCCATGTTGATGCAAAAGTTGGGTATTCATCCTTTCTGATGGCTGAGTAATATTCCATTGTATATATGGACCACATCTTCTTTATCCATTCATCTGTTGAAGGGCATCTCAGCTCTTTCCAGTTTGGCTATTGCAGACATTGCTGCTATGAACATTGGGGTGCATATGGCCCTTCTTTCACTACATCTGTGTCTTTGGGGTAAATACCCAGGAGTGCAATTGCTGGGTCATAGGGTAGTTCTATTTTTAATTTTTTTGAGGCACCTCCACACTGTTTTCCAAAGTGGCTGTACCAACTTGCATTCCCACCAACAGTGTAAGAGGGTTCCCCTTTCTCCACAACCTATCCAACATTTGTTGTTTCTTGCCTTGTCAATTTTTGCCATTCTAACTGGTGTAAGGTGGTATCTCAATGTGGTTTTGATTTGAATTTCCCTGATGGCTAATGATGATGAACATTTTTTCAAGTGTCTGTTAGCCATTTGTATGTCTTCTTTGGAGAAGTGTCTGTTCATATCTTCTGCCCATTTTTTGACTTGATTGTTTTTTGGTTGTTGAGTTTGAGAAGTTCTTTATAGATCTTGGATACCAGCCCTTTATCTGTAGTGTCATTTGCAAATATCTTCTCCCATTCTGTGGGTTGCCTTTTTATTTCATTGACTATTTCCTTTGCTGTGCAGAAGCTTTTTATCTTGATGAAGTCCCAAAAGCTCATTTTTGCTTTTGTTTCACTAGCTTTTGGAAATGTATCTTGAAAGAAATTGCTGTTGCTGTGGCTGATGTCAAAGAGGTTACTGCCTATGTTGTCCTCCAGGATTTTGATGGATTCCTGTCTCACATTGAGGTCTTTCATCCATTTTGAGTTTATCTTTGTGTATGGTGTTAGAGAATGGTCCAGTTTCATTCTTCTGCATGTGGCTGTCTAATTTTCTCAGCACCATTTATTGAAGAGACTGTCTGTTTTCCATTGCATATTTTTTCCTGCTTTGTCGAAGATTATTTGACCATAGAGTTGAGGGTCCCAATCTGGGCTCTCTATTCTGTTCCATTGGTCTATGTGTCTGTTTTTGTGCCAGTACCATACCGTCTTGATGATCACAGCTTTGTAATATAGCTTGAAATCAGGCAACGTGCTGCCCCCAGCTTTGTTTTTCTTTTTCAATATTTCCTTGGCGATTTGGAGTCTTTTCTGATTCCATACAAATTTTAGGATTGTTTGTTCCAGCACTTTGAAAAATGTCATTGGAATTTTGATTGGGGTGGCATTGAAGATACAGATTGCTCTGGGTAGCATAGACATTTTAACAATGTTTATTCTTCCGATCCATGAGCATGGAAGGTTTTTCCATCTTTTTGTGTCTTTTTCAATTTCTTTCATGAGTGTTCTGCGGTTCCTAGAGTATAGATCCTTTACCTCTTTTGTTAGGTTTATTCCAAGGTAGCATATGATTTTTGTTGCTATTGTAATGGAATCGTTTATCTAATTTCTCTTTCTACAGTTGCATTGTTAGTGTATAAGAAAGCAACTGATTTCTGTGCATTGATTTTGTATCCTGCCACATTACTGAATTGCTGTATGAGTTCTAGTAATTTGGGGCTGGAGTCTTTTGGGTTTTCCACATAAAGTATCATGTCATCTGCAAAAAGAGAGTTTGACTTCTTCTTTGCCAATTTGAATACCTTTTATTTCTTTTTGTTGTCTGATTGTTGTTGCTAGGACTTCTAGTACTATGTTGAACAATAGTGGCGAGAGTGGGCATCCTTGACATGTTCCTGATCTTAAGGGAAAGGCTCTAGCTCTTCCCATTGAGGATATTCACTGTGGGTTTTTCATAGATGGATTTTATGAAATTGAGTAATGTTCCCTCTATCTCTATACTCTGAGGAGTTTTAATCAGGAAAGGATGCTGTATTTTGTCAAGTGCTTTTTCTGCATCAATTGAGAGGACCATATGGTTCTTCTCTCTCCTCTTATTAATGTGTTCTATCACATTGATTGATGTGCGAATGTTGAACCACCCTTGCATCCCAGGGATAAATCCCACTTGGTCATGGTGGATGATCCTTTTAATCTATTGTTGGATCCTATTAGCTAGGATTTTGTTGAGGATTTTGGAATCCATATTCATCAGGGATATCAGTCTGAAATTCTTCTTTTTGATGGGGTCTTTACCTGGTTTGTGGATTAAGGTAATGCTGGCCTCATAGAATGTGTCTGGAAGCTTTCCTTTTGTTTCTATTTTTTGAAACAGCTTCAGGAGAATAGGTATTTCTTCTTTGAATGTTTGGTAGAATTCCTCAGGGAATCCATCAGGCCCTGGACTCTTGTTTTTTGGGAGGTTTTTGATCACTGCTTCAATCTCGTTACTGGTTATTGGTCTATTCAGGTTGTCGATTTCTTCCTTTACAGGTTTCCAGAAAGGCATCCATTTCATCCAGGTTGCTCAGCATATTGGCATATAGTTGTTGATAATAATTTCTAATAATTGTTTCTATTTCCTTGGTGTTAGTCATGATCTCTCCCCTTTCATTCATAATTTTATTAATTTGGGTCCTTTCTCTTTTCTTTTGGATAAGTCTAGACAGTGGTTTATCGATCTTAATTCTTTCAAAGAACCAGCTTCTAGTTTCGTTGATCTGATCTACTGTGTTCCTCGTTTCTAATTCATTGATTTCTGCTCTAATCTTAATTATTTCTCTTCTAATGCATAGCTTAGGCATTGTTTTTTGCTTTTTCTCTAGTTCTTTAAGGTGTAGAGTTAGTTGGTGAATTCGGGATTTTTCTATTTTTTTTGAGTGAGGCTTTAATGGCTATGTATTTCCCCCTTAGCACCACCTTTACAGTATCCCATAGGTTTGGACCGATATGCTTTCATTCTCATTGGTTTCCATGAATTGTTTAAGTTCTTCTTTGATTTCCTGGTTGACCCAAACATTCTTGAGCAGAGTGGTCTTTAGCTTCCAAGTGTTTGAATTTCTTCCAAATTTTTTCTTGTGATTGAGTTCCAGTTTTAAAGCATTACAGCCTGTAAATGTGCAGGGAATAATCTCAATCTTTTGGTATTGGTTGAAACCTGATTTGTGACCCAGTATGTGGTCTATTCTGGAGAAAGTGCACTCGAGAAGAATGAATATTCTGTTGTTTTAGGGTGGAAAGTTCTGTATATATCTATGAGGTCCATCTGGTCCAGTGTATCATTCAAAACTCTTGTTTCTTTGTTAATTTTCTGCTTGGATGATCTGTCTGTTGCTCCCGGTGGAGTATTGAGGTCTCCCATAATTAACGTATTGTTATCAATATGACTTTTTTGGTTAACAGTTGGCTTATGTAGATGGCTGCTCCCATGTTGGGGGCATAGATATTTACAATTGTTAGATCTTCTTGTTGGATAAACCCTTTAAGAATGATATAGTGTCCCTCTGTGTCTCTAACCACAGTCTTTAGTTTAAAATCTAATTTGTCTGATATAAGAATTGCTACCCCAGCTTGCTTTTGAGGTCCATTGGCATGGAAGATGGATCTCCATCCCTTCACTTTCAGTCTGGATGTATCTTTAGGTTCAAAATGAGTCTCTTGTAGACAACATATGGATGGGTCCTGTCTTTTTATCCAATCTGCAACCCTGTGCCATTTTATGGGAGCATTGAGGCCGTTCATGTTGAGTGTGATTATTGCAAGATATGAATTAATTGTCATCATGTTGCCTGTGAAGACCTTGTTTTTATAGATTGTCCCTCTAAATTCCTTTTCTATATCACTCTTGGGGTCTTTCTCCTTTTATAGAACCCCCCTTAAATTTCTTGCAGGGCCAGCTTAGTGGTCATATATTCTTTCAGTTTCTGCCGGTCTTGGAGGCTCTGATCTCTCCATCCATTCTAAATGACAGCCTTGCAAGATAAAGTATTCTTGGCTGCATGTTCTTCTCGTCTAGTACCATGAATATGTCTTGCCTTTCTGGTTTGCCAGGTCTCTGTGGTTAGGTCTGATATTCTGATGTTCCTCCCTCCGTCCATAAGGAATCTCTTCCCCCTAACTGCCCTTAAGATGGTTTCCTTGGTTCTAAGATTTGCGAGTTTTACTATTACATGCCAGGGTGTTGGCCTGTTTTCCTTCATCTTGGGAGGGCCCTCTCTGCCTCTAGGACACGAATGTTTGTTTCATTCCCCAGAATAGGGAAGTTCTCAGCTAGGATTTGCTCAAATATATCTTCTAGTCCTCTCTCTCTCTCCACCCCCTGAGGGATTTCAATAATTCTGGCATTGGAACATTTCATGGTGTCACTTATTTCTCTGATTCTATTTTCATGGATTCTGAGTTGTTTTTCCCTGGCCTCCTCTTTTCCCTTTTTGTCTATTAATTGGTCTTCTAGGTCACTAATTTGTTCTTCTGTCCCGCTTACCCTAGCTGTTAGATTATCTAGATTAGATTGGATCTCATTGATAGCATTTTTAAATTCTGCCAATTCAGCTTTCATTTCTGCCCTTAAAGACTCTATGTTGCCATTAATTGATTTCTCTATTCTAGATATTGTCTTCACAAATGCCTGCCTGAATTCCATCTCCAATATCTTGGTTATATCCGAATCCATTTGTAAATCTGTGGCATAAGTCATAGTCTTTGAGTCTTTCCTATTTTGGGGGTTCTTCCTCCTAGTCATTCTGTTGAGGGGTGGCTGAGGGGATGTATAGAGTCCAAATTATTGACCAGAACCCAAGCAAGATGCATCTGTTTTCTAGGGACCTTAGGGTTGCCGGCCTCTTGTTTTCCCAGCCTTTCTTCTGGGGGAGGGGCCCACCGTGCTGTTACTCAGGCAACCCTGTTTGGGCAGAGTTGCCCTGCCCCCCTGTGGCAGGGGATGGGCTCAGTAAAAAACGGTTTTGGGGGGCATTTGTTCTCTGGTGGCTTTCTCTGGCGGCTTTCTGCATCTCTTCTGAGAGTCAGAGCAGAAGAGACAGTGTCCAACCCTCTGCCTCAGAGCAGAGAGATTGCAGTCTGTTCTTCAGTGAGCTCTCTAGGCCATACTATCTCCGTTTCTGTCTGTGTTGCTATAAACTGCAGCATCCTGGGTTGTGTGCCCCTCCACATCACTCCCAGTCCTCGCCTCCAGGTTGGGGCATGTCTCTGCCCTTGGTGCTTCTAAAACAGCCAGCCACCAGTTCGCAGGGGGCAGGTTTCTGTCCAGGGGGCTGCCCTAAGGTCCTTTCCCTGCCGGTACTGGTCTGCAAGTCTGTGCCTGGTCCCCAGTGCAGGAGGCTATTGCTCAGCAGTGGTGAGGATCCTGAGGGCTGGTTCCCTCCCCCTTCCATTTATCCTCTGATATCTGCCCACGGAATCATGGATCCCCACTTCCTACCTCAAAACCAACCACCTGCGATATTCTGTTTGTGGAGATCCAGATTTATCTTCTCACATCTCAGGCTTATTTTGTGGGTGTTCAGAGTGGTCTGGTAGATATCCAGCTCAATTCCAGGTACTGGTTGGAATAGGGTCCCCTACTCCTCCACCATCTTTTCCTCCCTCCCCCCACTCCATATCTTTAAATATTGTGAAATGACAACCAAAATAATTCTAGTAAACATCCATCACCATATAGTTAGAATTGTTTTCCTGTGATAAGAACTTTGAAGGTGTACTTTCTTTGTGACTTTCAAATATCCAGTACAGTATTACTAATAGTCACTATGCTATACATTACATACCATGACTTATTTATTTTATAACTGTAAATTTGTACCTTTTGACCACTTTCACCCATTTTTCCCACTTGCATCCCCCACCTCTGGCAACCACCAATCTGTTCTCTGTATTGTATTTGTATATTATATTTTGTTTTTAGTTTACTGTTTTTGTTTTCAGATTCCACATATAAGTTAGATCATACAGTATTTGTCATTGTCTGACTTATTTTACTTAGCATAATGTCCTCTAGGTCCATCTATGTTTTGCAAAGAGCAAGAGTTCCTTTAATTTATGGATGAATAATATTCCATTGTGTGTGTATGAGTGAGTGTTTATTAAATACATCACATTTTCTTTATCCATGCATCCACTGATGGACACTAAAGTTGTTTCCATATCTCGGAATTTTCAGCTATTGTAAATAATGCAAGGATGAAATGGGGACACATATATCTTTTTGAATTAGTGTTTTCATTTTATTTTGGGGGGTGTGGGGAGGGGAAGAGGGAGAGGGAGAAAAAATCCTAAGCAGGCTCCAAGTCCAGCAGGGGTCCCAACTAGGGGATTGATCTCACAACCTTTGATAACGACCTGAACCAACATCAAGAGTCAGACACTTAACCAACTGAGCCACCCAGGTTCCCCTGTTTTCTTTTAATAAATACCCAGAAGGGAAATTTCTGGATCATATGGTAGTTCTATTTTTAACTTTTTGAGGAACCTCCATACTGTTTGTGGCTCTACAAAACTATAACTTAGAAAATTATTCTACTCCATGTTAGTCAACCAAATATCTCCTTTTAGTTATAATTTTCTACCTCTCCTCATCAATGAGATTAAGGAAAAAGGTTCAATTCTTATTAAAAAAATATTAGAAATAAGTTCTGTGTTTCCTCCTGATTAGGAATAAACATAAGAATCTTGTGCCTCATTATATGACTCAAGATACTTATTGAGGGTAGAAAACTATAGTGACAAATTACAACATCTTTGAGAGCCTGATTGAGTTTATCTCAGTAGTGGTAGGTCACAGGGAAGGACTTTGCAGTGTCACAATTATCAGTGTGGTTGTCATTGTTGCATTACCCCCTCTGGCTTTATCTGAATTAGCTTCTTAAATCTGTTTTATGTTTCCCCCGTAAAGTATCAGGTGCTCTCCAGTTTGGGTGCTCATCCCACCTAATTCAGAAAGTGTGTCAATGTCTTATCCATCTTCCCAAGATTTAGAGTTAAGTCATCATCCTGCACCCAATTCCTTGCAGGTTTAACACTGAATTCTTATGGAACCTAAGTCACACTTCTATCTTTCTTCCTCAAACCTCTAATATTGACTCTGTTCATGTAACGAGGTTTCCTATCTTAGTTTATTCTCTCATAACTTAAATTCATAATTAATAATGATCACTCATAACTAATTAAATTTAATTTAATGTTTCATAATTTAGTTTAATTGGTACACTTCACAAGACCAATCACCCCACTCTAGGAAAGAGTCCTGCTCTCAATCTCAGCTCACCATCTTAGAATCTTTGTTTTCCAATCTATTATTAGTGCTTTTCCAAGGAATAGAAAGCTGATCAGGCATAGAGTATGAGACCATATATCCATGAACAAGTTTAGATTCTGTTTCCTTTATCTGGTATCATATCAACTTCAAAATTTTAACAGCTGTTATTAAGGTTTCCATTTTTTTATTTTTACTATATCCCAGAAATTCTTTTCCACAATTCAATCTAAGAAAATTATCTTTTATACAATATACATATATTTTAAAATAGTCATATTTTATATATCTATAAATACAAAAAATGTATTTATATATAAAATTTATTTTAATGTTTTAATTTAACAGAACTGATAGTATAAATTTACAATCAGTGACTTAGCATTTAGTATATGTTGGTACTATTGGGTTTTTTTTGGCAGTAAGAAAAGAAAAAATTTAGAACAGGCAGCAAGGAAAAGGAGATGGTGCATTATAATTATGAAATGTTTGTTATGTTTTAGGAATAAGTGTTGGATCCACCCTCTGGACAATTTTGAAAATATTTTCATCTCTGTAGGAATAGATATCTTTCATATACCATCTTTATTTTTCAAAATGTCTTTTCATAAAACTTGCTAAAGATCTTTTGTCAGCTTAAATACTATCACACCATTCAAGAAAAAGAAGTCAATTTTTATCTTGATTTTTTTTTCATGCTTTTAGATTTGCTAAAAATTCAATAGTATTTGGGTAATACAACTTTTTTACTAATGTTTCTCCCAAAATCTCAATACAGACCCAGGATAATACATTTAAGTCAAAACTGAGAGCAGACTAAACTACTTGAATAGGTAACATTTAAAATAATTCACTAAAATCTTGAGGTGTTTCCTTTTCAGTCCTGAGCCAATAAGACCATATTATAAATAATAGGACCTATTGAATGCTTTCAGTTTCAGATCACCTCACCATTTATTTGATGTCTGTGCAGTTCTAGGAGAGGTACCTCTATCTTCAAATGTTGATGAGTTGATGATATGATATGTTACTATCTGGGAAATTAATTGAGTCTTCATTTCTTGAGCTACGAATATGAATTTAATGTGTGTTTATCATTTAGCTAGTGACATAGCTACCACATAACCATATAAAGACCAATAAACCAACAATATTGATATTAATATTATTGCCAAAAAGCAGCCATTGAAATATCTGTGTCAATACATGTGAAGGGAAGAAAAATGATACAAAACTGCTTATATTGTATGATCTTAAATATAATAAAAACATACAGAAAAAGACTAGAGATTTCCTACTTGTGTAATTTGTCTAAATATTAGAATTATGGATGACATTTTGCTTCTTTATATTTGTCTATACTTTATCTTTCCTCTTTGTAAGAAAGAAACACTGTTTTTATGACCAGAAATGAATTGAAAAATAAAACTCCATTAAATAAAAATAAATTAAATACAAAATGTCATTGTAAATCCCATTTGGCCAAAGGATGTGCAAATCCCAGCCTCTCTCTCTGGTGCCCATCCACCTGTTATCTTTTTGTGTATCATACATACATTACCTCAGTTTAACCTTCATAACAACCTTGGTTGGTTAAACAGAGATTATTTTCCCAATTTATAACAAAGAATATAGAGATCAGCTAAGTGAAAAGACTCACCCAAGTTGTCACAATTAGAAAGTGGTAAAATAGGGAAAATTCCAGTTTCTTAGACTCCTATTCAGGTGCTTGCCATTGTACCATATTGCCCTGTTTCCACTCTTGAACCCCTTTTTTTTTTAAGATTTTATCTATTTATTTGTCAGATAGAGAAGAGCAAGAGAGTGCACAAGCAGAGGGAGAGGCAGGCAGAGGGAGCAACAGGCTCCCCGCTGAGTGAGGAGCCTGATGCAGGGCTCCATCCCAGTACCCTGGGATCATGACCTGAGCTGATGCTTAAACAACTGAGCCACCCAGGTGTCCCACTCTTGAACCTTATCAACATAAATAGTGCAACAACTGAGGACCACATTTTTAGAAGCAGTGCTTCTAAATGTATGAGTGTTCTTCAGAAACTGGATGTAATTACGGGTTTCTGAACCAACATAGCACTTTGTCTGACCTTCCCTTTGTTCTTAGTCTACTGAACAATAAGCTGTACATGAACAGGTTATCCATCTTTCTTTTTATTCATCCATTAAATACATATTGAACATTTAATAGTGTTATGTGCATTTTTAGAAGATGGAGGGAAGTGCTGAATGAGACAGAAAAGGTCACTACTCTTGGTTTATGTGCCAAATAAGTTAATTTTAGAGAGCAAAAATTTCTGGAATAAAAAGGGTTGTATGAAAAAAGCAGCTTGAGCAAATGAAGTAATTTATTTGAGTAGCAAGGGAAGGTAAGGAAGTAGCATTAAGATTGAGAACTGAATGATGAAAGGAACCTACCACACAAAGAGCCAAGAATGCTAAGACCATGAGGCAGAGGAGAGCTTGGCAACTGAACAAAAAGAAAGGAAGCAAATGTTTCTGGAGTATAGTGAGAATGGAAGGAGCAGTCCAAGAAATATGTAAGATTGTACCATCAATGCTGGTAACGAGTTTGCAAAACCACTGGACTATTTTATGCAGGGAAATAGCATAACAAAAATATATTTTATAATGGTAACTGTGTGAAGACTAGGGTTTTGGATGTAAGAGTAGAAGCAGGGACACCAATTGAGAAGTTGTTAAAATAGTCTTAAAACAAGGTGATCATGTCTCGAATTAGAGTTATAAAGTAGAGAAAAGGAAATGAGCACATAAAAATATTTATCAAAGGACTTGCTGATAAATTCAACAACACAAGAAACAAGTGTTGGAGAGGATGTGGGGAAAGGGGAACCCTCATGCACTGTTGGTGGGAATGCAAACTGGTGCAGCCACTGTGGAAAACAACATGGAGGTTCCTCAAAAAGTTAAAAATAGAACTACACTACAATCCTGCAATCACACTACTCGGTATTTACCCAAAGAATACAAAAATACTAGTTCAAAAGGATATGTGCACCCTAATGTTTATAGTAACATTATCTACAATAGCCAAATTATGGAAACTGCCCAAATGTCTATCAACTGATGAATGGATAAAGAATATATATGTATATCATATATATACATATATATATATATGATATATATATATATATATATAATGGAATATTGTTCAGCTGTAAAAAAGAATGAAATCATTCCATTTGCAATGACATGGATGGAGCTAGAGAGTGTAATGCTAAGTGAAGTAAGTCAGTCAGAGAAAGACAACTACATGTGTTGAATCACTATCTAGTACACCTAACTAATATAACATCATATGGTATCTAACTGGAATTGAAATTAAAACTTAAAAAAAAGGACTTGCTGATAACCTGAAATGTTTGGAGTAAAGGAAAGGAAGAAATCAAGAAAGACTTTGGGGATTTTATCTGAATAATTGGGTATGTGATCTGCTATTCTCTGATCTGGAGAAGACTAATAAAGAGATAGTTTGGGAATGGAGGGAGGACTCAAGACTTTATTTCCAGATACATTCTGGTTCAGAAGACTAGTACATCTATCAGTGTGAAGATATAAATTCCGTAGTTCAATAAAAAGTTTGGGGTTTAGAAGAGCATTAGAAGATTTATAGAAATTCCTGTCTTGAGGACATGGGTCATATTTAAAGCCACAGCCTTGGAAGGATCAGCCATGGAGGGAGTGGAAAGACACAAGACAAAAGCCCTGAGTTCAACTATATTTAGCAATTGGAGAATACTGAAACCTGGCCCATATGCTATGAGAAAAGTCAGAAGAAAGGAGAAGACAACTGTGTAAAATATTGTTGAGGATCTGAATGAGATGAAGATAGAGACGTATGGACAGAAACAAAATTGGAGTGATTTCAATAGTGGACGGAAGACTTTTTGATTAAAATTGGCACATTGAGTAAAAGATGTCATACATGTAATTCCTGAGATAATATTATAGAAAAATAATTTTAATGATATAAGCCCACAATAATCCAGAGGGAATGAAAGGGTCATCAGTGGAGGGGAAAATTCAGTGAATTTTTGGATGCTTATTAGCGAATGAAGATGTTTGCTGCTGATGTAGAATGTAGTCTTCCTATCTGGATGAAATGAGAAGCCTGTAGCAGGAGTTGACCTGCCTGATAAGATCAGTGGAGAGAATCTGTGTATGGACAACACAGATATGATGGAGGGTAGGACAGAAAAGTAAGGCAACAACTAATCGACATATCGAAGAGCAGACTTCTCTACCTCCCTCTCTGATATACAATTTGCTGATCCAGTTTTACTTCTACTTGTGTCTGATAGAAATAAAGAATTATAGGTATAAAGGGAGGGTGACTTTGTACACAAGAACAGTGCTTCTCAAACTTCAAATGGAGGGGAAAATCACACAGGGGTCTTGCCGAAATGCAGATTCTGATTCAGTAGGTCTGTAATGTAGCTGGAAATTCTACATTTCTAATAGGATTCCAGGTTTTGCTGATGCTGTGGTTCAAGCCATACACTTGGAGTACCAAGGCACAAGGTAGTGATTAAAAGAGAAATTTGAACCGCAAGCTGTTAAATCAGCAATCCTAAGAAGAGAGTGAAAAAAAAAGAAGGCATTTCAATGTTGAACCATAGCAGAGCTCTGAACAGTGGGTGAGCACTTTGAATTGCTTGATAAACTGTTGAAATTAGCAATGGGGATGTCAGAAGTAAGATGAGCCAATCAAAGCAACAATTAGTGACATCATTTGTAGGCATTGGGAGAATGTGGGGAAATGGTGCTTAGCAGGGGAAGAGCTTCAATGTAAATGAAACTCGTATTTCATTAAATAAAGATGTTTTCTGATATCACTTCTGAATGTTCTCAAGTATTTACCTTGAGTAACCAACATTCTAATTACTGTCTTCCAACTGGGTTGTGGAAATAAATGCACTTGTGATATATAGAAAATATGCTAAAATGTCTTTGGCTAGATGAATAGGTCACATTTTTCAATGTTGGCAAAAAAATATAAGGGCATTAACAATAAACGTGGGATCACAAATTAGCAGATATCTTTGAGCCCCTGATTGTAAAGTTAATTGAAACTGTAATTGTAATTGTAAAGTTAAAATGAAAAATTACATTTACATTTTGATGCATTTGAAGCTTCCTAAGAATTTTACTGGATTGTCTTATTTAATATGAGCAGAAAGAAAAACCAGCTATTCCCACAACAATATACAAATTTGTTAATGGAGTATTCTCTATTAGAGTCTTAAGATTTCTGATTCCTTGGTAATTATTTTTAAAACTTACTTTTAAACCTAATTTGTATAGGACATCAGATAGCCTTACCTAAGAGAAAAGCAACACAGTATGAGCAAAGTTAGACCATTAGCTAAAGTGAATATGCAATTTGTTGTCTACATTTTTCTTTTCATGGGGGAAATGGAAAGATAATACCCACAGTTAAAGGAAATAGCTAACTACTATTTTTTCATAAATAAATGGAAACAAAAGTATTTTTATATTTCTTATGAAATTTAGAGCAATGGAAGCATTAAAGAATGCCTTGAGACCTTTCCTTTACATTTTATTTAACTAATTTCCTTTGAGAAGTTAATACCTATGAACTTAAGTTTGCTCTTTTTAAACTTTAATTTTTTTTTTAATTGTGAATTACATATTGTGGATCTGGGTGAATGTTTAAAAAGATTTCCTCTTTCCTAGAATAAGATTGCTTATATTAATGTATAAGCAAAATAATGCCCATGCCCTGACAAGACTATTCTGAATTAGTAGTTTAGTCTCATCACCAGATTAATATTAAATTGGCAAATGGGAATAATGAGGTACCCCTCAAAGATTTTCTCAAACAACTGAACCAAACTAAAATTTCTCTTCTTCATAAATGGGCCCTGATGACTCACATTTAGGTATTTCCAGTGTCTGTGGTTGCTGCAATTTCTTTTATCTGTTCTTGGATCATATTCACTAAGGTGGACAAGGCCAAATGGTTATGAGAAGACTGGCAGCTGGAAACAGAGTGAAGCTCTGTAAGGCTGAACTGAGAAAGAGTTACGAAAAGCTCAGTTGATTTGTGTATTTATCCTCTAAAGCCCTGGAACAGCCCAATTTTAAATATCAAATAAATACCCTTACTTTGTATTTCCCGCGTGCTTGAAGGTTGAAAATAGTGCTCCACATCAGGAGTCTGATTTCCATGTCACCCTGTCAAATAGTTGTTGCCTTCAGCTATAAAAGTGCTTGCAGTGCTGGGAGCGCCATGCCTAAATTTAATTGACTTCAAAGGACATCCATTCAATGAAATGAAACCCGGTGTTGGAAGATTGTCCCAGGGCAAATCAATAAGGTCATTTTGGGGGCTCTACGTTTGAGAGGGAGTTTCTTCTAGTACATTCTGTCACATGCATCCGAAAGCTTTTCACTATTTGTGAGGTCTAAGTCCATATTCACTGCTTTCTTTCTTTGTGTAGCTGTAATTGAGGTGGATTATTCAAGGATATTGTTGGCTCAATTTAAGTGAGATCTACCAAAATCTGCTTTGATTTAAGTAGGAATTTCTTTTAAATGATTGATTTCCATAATGTTTATGTTGTGATAAGAGCAATGTGAATTCTTAATAAGATTGGAGGAAGTCATTATAAAATGCTGATTTGGTTTTTCCCCGAATTAGGCTATATTTTCGGAAGAAAAAACATTTCATACCAATATATTTTCAATTTACATCATGGCAACATCTGTTATGCTTGATTTCTCATTCTGATGGAGCTTTAAATATTTAAATAGTTGTGTACAAATCAATGGTTCAAACTATTTGGATGCAAAAAAGATGTAATTCTTAAGTACAAGGTTAGTTAGCTATGAAGTGATGTGGAGAATACAAAGTTTAGCAGTTGGTATAGACTGATGAGGAACTATACAATGCTAGTGGTGCTCACTCTCTAAATGTAATCTATATCCTTATTCAGGAGATATTTATTGACATATACTATTTCAGTAAGAGGCCTTATCATATGGTCATCATATCTACGTAAAAGACGTTTAAAGAAAGAAAACCTTCAAGTCATTCTCGAACGTCCTTGCAGTTCATCAAAGACAAATTATTCCTCTAAGATAGTGAGACTTCTTTAAAGGAATGTTACAATGAAATGTTCCTTACAGTGAAAATGGTTCTTTCTACTTTAGACATAGTGTTTTGCCCTTGAAGCCTGGGTCTTAGTTATAAAATAATGACAAGCTTGGCAGTGAGGATACGTTTCTGGTATCACTTAAGTTTTCCCTGCTTTCGTTTCACGCTCGATTTCTTTAAACAAATGAATTATGGTAAGATCACTATATTAAACATAGGAGAGTTGGTGTGGTCCCTGGTGACTTACAAATCTCATGGTTCTTTTTTATTTATTATTAGTTTTTTTAAATTATTATTATTTTAGAGAGAGGCAGAGAGAGAGAGAACACGAGTGGGGAGGGGCAGAGGAACAAGCTGACTCACCCCTCCCCGAGTAGGGAGCCCAAAGCAGGGCTGGATCCCAGGACCCCAAGATCATGACCTGAAATGAAGTCAGACAATTAACCAACTGAGCCACCCACGCACCCCCAAATTCCATAGGTTTCTGAAGAATTTGATTGATGGCTCTGTGAAGGAGCCCTATGTGATTGGATATAAAAAACACTTTCTTCTGGCAATCATATCAAATTTGTTTTTTTTCTCCTGAAAATAACAATTCAGGTGATCACTGGGTTTTAATGCTATATTTAAAATTGTATCAAACTTAAAGAGGAAGAGCCACCTCTGTCCCTCCTCATAAAATGCCTGTTGTCCTCAAGGTGGGATGACTCTCTTCTTATGAAGGAAATTGTGGTCTCTGTTCCATCCATTTGATTCCCACACACAGATAGCCCTGTCCATGGCATGAAATGTCTAGGCTTAGGTCACTAAGTCTCTCATTTCTCCCACCTTGTGAGCTAATACACGCACGTGTCTCTTCAGTCCAGCCGGCACTATCTCCCCTAATAAGGGCAGTGGCTCTCCTGTGTACAAAGCATAGAGAGGGTGCTGTTTACTGGGCTCCGCAACAAAGTACCACAAACGAGGTAGCTTAAAAACAACAGAAATTTAGGTCTTACAGTTCTGTGGGCTAGAAGTCTAAAATCAAAGTGTTGGCAGGACTCGGTCTGAAACTCTGCGTAGAATCCTTCGTTGCCTCTTCCTGGCTTCTAGTGGTGGCTGACAATCCTTGGCGATTCTTGGCTCACAGCTACATTAGTCCAATCTCTACCTGTCCTCACATGGTCATCTTCACGTTATCTTCCCTCTGTGGTGTGTCTGTCTAAAATTCCCATTTTTTATAAAGATACCAGTTGTGTTAGATTAGGGTTCACCCTAGTTACTGCATCTTAACTTGATTACATTTGCAAAGACTATATTTCCACATTTTGACTTACTGGGGATTAGGACTAAATATATTGTCTTGTGCAGGATGTAGTTCAACCCATAACAGAGAATGTAATTTACTTATTTAAAAAAAATATTTTCAGGGGTGAGGAATATATTCCCAGACATAAATAGCTGACAGAAGAATTTTCAGTTTGTTGGTTTGTTTATTTGTTCTGTTTGGTAGTGACACTGTGGTGTCTTTAGTTTACACTATTTACATTCTTTTAACTCCACATTATTTAGTATATGGTCTGGCAAATAATGAGAATTCTAGTCATTGTCTTAAGATACACCGTGGATTATTGAATTCCAAGCCCAACATATGTCATGAAATCAACAAAACACCTGCTAGTTGTTTCATCCCTGGGGACATTTAAGCAGGACCGGTAATCAAAAACCGTCAGGTTTGGAGATTTCTTTGCACATCGTTTTTTTATATATATACCTCAAACACTCTGTCTTTGAAGTATGTTTCTTCCTTAGCCATTTCACCTCTGCCTTCTGTTGCTTCCTTTTACGCAGTCCCAGAGCTTTGAATTGTGTTGATTCATTCCTGGAAACAACAAAAAGCATTTTACTTTAGAACAGCATTTCTCAAAGAATGGTTGTGTTGTTTTTCCTTGCATTGGGCCATCTCTGCTTCACTGAAATCTGAACATATTTTGCTGTTATCAAATAGTACCCTGTGCACAGAGTAATGTTTTCATGTGCTATAAAAGTCGTTTTATCAGAAAGTGTCATTGATTTACTTGTGGCAATATAGGATTCCTTGATTAAGAGTTTGACAAATCCCCATTGAAGCTGCATAATAAATCAATCTTTTACTGGAAAAGCCTGAGAAGGGGGGTAAGTGAAGATGCTATACATTAATACCTGGAGGAGAGTTACTAACCTCTATTCTCTGGTGATCAATCACTTTGGCTGGGTTGTGCTGACAATGTCTGGAGGTCATCTGGTTAATGAGACAGCATTGGGACAGTCCTTCCCAGGATTACATTTTATCAGTCAATCATTAATACCCATATTAGACACCAAGATCTATTTGCTACTTTTAAGAGAAAATCTTGTGAAATATACCCAGAGCAGATTAATGATTATAAATGGATTACATAAAAACAATTAAGAAAAATATGTCATTGCTCTTAGAGTGCCACCATTAGGAAGAATTAACACAAATTAGCACTAAATTGTTTTTTTTAACCTAAGAATTTTTCTTGAATACACATTTTTATTATGCCATAGGATAAGAAAATGACAATTAAGAGATTATCTCACTTTAAAAACTGGATCAGTGGTGAAGATATCAACATTTTATTGAGATTGTACACATCCTTGTTCAAGTGTTGGTATCCGGAACATGGATGTTTGGAAATTACTATCACAAGAACATGTGTACTAAAGAAACATGAAAAATGAACTTAAAAAATTATTCATGTTTCAGGAATTGTAATTTTGGCTATTAGCTACAGAGACGAATCAAAATGTGCACTTCTCTTTTTCTCTTTTGAGGAAACAAAGGAAAGATGATGTTGGGCCCAAGGCTCATTTAGATTTTGTTTTTAATCTCTGATAAACATAGCAAATTACTTCATTTAATTTCTGTCATATAAACAGCAGACATCTTTCATCTTTATATCCTCAGCAACTAGTAAGTAGGCACTCAAAAACTGTTTTTTTTTAAATAGTTTGTTTTTATTACAATTTCAATATCAGACAAAGTTGGTTTTCAATATAGGCCTTTCTGAAGAAGAAGAAAACAATCTTTACTATTTCTACCCAATATCATCCATTTTTCTGTGATACTGAAGTATAAGTACATATCCTATATAAATGCACATTTTATATATAACCGACTTAGGCTAACGAAAAGCATTGAGCTATCATAGCCTTTTATGGCTATTGATATGTGAGTTTTTGTCATAGTTGTCTGCTAATTTTATTTTTTTTTCCTTCTTTTCAAAGTACTTAGATGGTATATCTAATTAAAGAATTTCTTGTTCTGTGTCATATTTATCTGTTTATAAATCTACTCCCCAACCCCACATAACTTAAATTTCCAGAGAGTATTGATACTATCACATTCATTTAAACAAAAGTGATTTGGAAAAATAATTCATAATATATGGTAATACTTATTGTGTATTAAAATGGTTTATATAATTTTGGCAACCTTTACATACTTAAAATATTTGTAGATATGTTTTGTTTTAGTAATATTATTTACTTATAATTAATGTCATGAATAAAACTTAAACTGTTTAACTCTGAGATCTTATGAGAAGACTTTTTTGGCAAGATTATATTTATTTATTATTTATTTATTTATTTGAGAGAGCAAGAGAGAGCAGGAGCAGGGAGAGGGGGAGGGGCAGCAGGAAAGGGAGAAACAGACACCCCCACCCATCCCCCCACCCCACCCCCACTGAGCAGGGAACCCAATGCGAGGGCTCCATCCCAGACCCCAGGATCATGACCTGAGCAGAAGGCAGATGCATAATTGACTGAGGCACCGAGGCACCTGGAGAAGCCTTTTGAAAATGTTTTCTGCTTGTAGATAAAGAGTGAATCCTTTTATATTTATTAAGCTTCTTGTTTTTTATGCTTATTTTAAATTTCTGTAGACAGAACCTGGTAATTCTATATGTCATACAATCCCTGTAGAAGGTTCTATTTGTCCAAAGATGGCTGCACCAATATCAACAATCACACAGTTTCTTCTGCCATCTGACTTTGGCGGTCCCCCGTCAAGGGGTAGATCTAAATTAACTTTGTCTTGCATCTGGTATGGCCTTCCTAACTCACTTGTTATTGGTAGAACGTGGAGAAAATGATAGTGCATGCTTTCCAAGGAGAGGTCAGAGGAACCCTTGCAACTCTAGTCTCAATCTATTGGAACCCTGACTTTCCACATATTCCCTCTTGGGATGCTCCCTGTCAGAATCCACTTGGCATGCTTTGAGAACCCTCGGTCACATGGAAGGGTGTAGATATTATGGTCAACAGTCTTAGATGAGCCCATCTCCGTGTCACCCCAGCATAGGCATCAGACATATGAGGGAAGATGCCTCTCGATGACACTGGTCCCTTTATCTGAGACACTCCCAGGTGTTTTGTGTTTTGGTCTGCAGTTAAGGTCCCGAACACTGTGGAGCAGAGACGAGCCAACCAACTGAGCCTTTCCTAAATTCCTGACCCACAGAATCCATTTTTGTGTTATATCACTAATTTGGGGGGGTTCATTATATATTACTAGGGAATTGGAATATTCTCTCAAAAAATATATAACTGAAATTCTCAGATATCTACTTCTGTAAAACATTAAATTCAATTTAACGGACTAGTTCTATAGTCATGTTTGAAATTTCTTAATATATTAAAAATAAAATGTTGGCTACAAACTATTGCATAATACATGTTAAAAAAACTTAAAATGGAAAATATAGTGCCATATCATTATGACCTTACTAAGTAAAATAAATCATAATTAGAGGAACTAGTTCTCCAGTCAGGATATATAAACCTGTTCTTTATGAAAAATTATACTAAGTATATAATATGAAGTCATTTAAAGCCTTAAACCCTCCTATCTAAATGAGTAGCATATTATTTCATTGAAAGTAACAGCTTTATATTTATTTACACACGCTGTCCTTTGATTTTTTTGTATATTTATTATCTAGTTTATCCACTTAGGTACATAAAGACTTATGTACTTAGTGCATTACTGAGGTTTTCTCAAATAAGTGAAAGCTTTTCTGCCAACTGTATTTCAGTGGTGTTTCCTTTAATTCAGAGATGACCAGAGTAATTTTCATTTTTAAATATGGATGCTGTAGGTTGTGAGAAATCTGAGCACATGATTATTTTCATTCCAAATATGTATGAGTCTTGGCAGAAAGCAATAATAATAAGAAACACTTAAGTAGTGGAGATTATTAGCCAGGCATCTTTCCAAGTATATCTATAAAAAGAGAGATACTATAATTTTCTCTTCATTTGTACAGAGGAGGAAACTGAGGCATACTTTGCCTCAGGTCACTTAGCCGGGAAGTGTTGGAGCTGGGATTTAAAAACAAGCCAGCTGGTTCTAGGGACTGTGCTTTTAAGCTCTGTACTCCCCTGACTCTGTTGAAGTAGAAAAACAAAGCAAAGAATGAGCAGGTTGGAACTTAATGATTATTGCAGCTAAAATGCATTTAGACTGTTTGTAGATTCTCTCTTGCTGTTACGTTATGCCATACCTTGAAAATTCAACCACCGAACAGATTTAAGGTAAGAAACAAAAACAAACAAAAACAAACAAAACAAACAAAACAAAAACAAAAACGAACTGAAGCCAGTGGGCATTTTGTTTATATAAAAGAAAACATAGAAATCCCCTTTTGTATTTCCGACTCTACATAAACCTTCTTTTATAGTGAAGAATAGAATTAATGTTACATTACAGGGGACAAAGCGACTCAGGAGAAAGAGGCATCCATGTCAGTCCGAATCCAAATGAGGGGCAGCTGTGCTTTGAAAACCTGCCTGTCTGCGGGTGTGCACGCGGGAACTTCTTCCTAGCTGGCCCCACTCCATGTACACTTCACCTTGTACACATAGCTTCAATCGGTAATTACTGCTTTGTCAACATGTAAAATCTTCACGAGAAGGTTTTAAATAATTGCAATCTGTTCTCTACATCTTTTCACTGCCGTGGCAGTAGCATTTCTTTATAGTTAATCTTATATATTTGATGGACAGTATAAAATGCTATATTCAGAAAAATGACCACTTTTACTCTTCATTTTTTTTTTAAACCCTGAATTTGTAGCTAATTCCTGCAACTTCAGGAGAAAGGAAATGACTAATGCCGTTAAATCAGAGCCCTATCTTTAAAGCTAATTACGTGAGGCCAAGGTATGAATATCATTATTAATATCATCACTCCATCAATCTGGTTGAAGATTTTAAAAAATTTATTTGATGACTACAGATTTCTCTCTCTACATCTCTCAGCTCCCCCTCCCAAATTCTGCAGTTTCTTCTATCCTCCTTCATTACCACCAGCGCCTAATTTCCTGAAAATCTCTCTTTGTAGGAAATAACAATCAGTAAGACTTGATGAGGTCATTTCAGTAATGCTTTGATTTCCAGAAATCAGAATTGAATACTGAATGTATTAACGACATCAAGCCTCCAAGAGTGGACATCATGTCCGGCAGTGTAGTATTTACTTCAAGCTTACTTACTACAGGTTTCCTCCTCACTCCCTCTCACCCTCTCCTTTTTCACTGAGAGTGCTGATGGGGCATGGAATAAGTTAGCTTAACTCCTTTTGCCTCTTCCAGAGTCCAATGTGCTAATCTTGGAGTGTCACCTGCACAAACTTCAATCAATTATAAGAAGCTTAAATATCCTTCTTTCTTCTTAATTTTTCATGTCTTTTTTGTTTTGTTTTATTTGTTGTTGCTGTTTTTTACCATTGTTATTTTAACCCAGTCTGGGTTAAAACGGAAAAGGCACTTGATAGATGGTTGAGGAAGATGATGGCTCCATATCATAGCCAATGCTGGAAAGACTTGCATTTGTTAGCAGAGATGCTGTGGGAGGAGGTTATGCTAAATAAAGTCACCCAAGGCTTGGCCCCCTGGAACACTCAATCTGGAGACACATCCAGAGAATGAGATTAATAGGAGAGCAGAGTTGAAACAGAGCTGAGAAAGAGGAGGGTTTGGAGAGAACGGTGAGCCCTGGAGTTGGAGCTCTCGCTGTGCTTTTTGGTTATTTAAGATGGGAAATTTTATAAATTAGATTCATAGTTGGGAATTGCATATTATTCTCAATTACCTATAGCAATAAATACTCTATGTCTTTGAAGGAAAAAGCACTCAGTGCTTAGTGCTAAAAGGAGGAGAGGAATAAGTAATTATATCTTATTGGTAGAACTATAAAATATACCTGTGATGCATATTTCAACAATGATTTACTAATTTAGTTTCAATTTACTCCAGAAAGAATTTGAATAAATTAAGGCTCAAAATGAATATAATTAGAAACCTAAAAAATAAACAATTGAAGAATAACAGATATAGTATAATAATAAAGGCAAGATAAAAGATAAACACACTAAAATTAATATCCTTAGGACCTCCCATTTGACAAAAAATTTGGCTCTAAATTCTCAAAATGTCAAGGCAAAGCAAGAAAGAGATTCGGTGTTACATTCCTGGATTTTTAGATAAATACTTTTTTTTTCGTGATAAGATATGGGCAATTTCTCCCATGGCTTAAAAGCACTTTGAGGACATCTATGACACTATGAATAATGTCCCCAAGATAGGCACAATGCAAAGTTCAAGGCACAACCCAGTAAATAGATGTAGGAAACCACTGCGTGTAACTTCTGTAGTGGAGTTTTAGATCTGTCTGTACTCTCTAACAGCCCTAAGCCAATTGCTAGACTTTTCACCATGTGATCATCATTACTTCTTCAAACTTTTACAAAAATTTACAATATTGTTGTAAACCAAAAAGAGTTCTAAGGATTTTGGCTTGAGTGCTGACCTTGTGTTGGGCAACAAATATAAGGGGAGCGATTCAGGCGTGACCTCCTCCTAGGCCCTACTTTTGTTTATTTACCTGTTTTCTTTTTTTTTTCCTTTTTTTAAATTTTATTTTATTATGTTATGTTAATCACCATACATTACATCATTAGTTTTTGATGTAGTGTTCCATGATTCATTGTTTGCGTATAACACCCAGTGCTCCATGCAGAACATGCCCTCCTTAATACCCATCACCAGGTTAACCCATCCCCCCACACTCCTCCCCTCTAGAACCCTATTTACCTGTTTTCTGTCTCACTTACATTTCCTGACCTATGTTATCTGACCTACAACCACTTGAGTATTTGTTGATCCATATTTCTACTTTAGGCCCCTGTCTCAGATATATTTCTGATCTTCTTTGGTCCAGGTTCATAGCTTATGTCTGACTTTGTTGCATCTGTGCAGAATCCTGGCATTTCCTAAACTCTCTGACATTTGATGATTGCTTAAGTATGGAAGCAGAGATAAGGAATAAAGGAAGAGAAAAAGAAAACAAAGTCTGAGGTAAAGTGGGTACAGGAGGGAAGCAGAGGAACCCTCTTGTCATTCAATTAGTTCACTCCACCCTAGCTAACCTGGGAGCCTAAAGGAAGGAGGTTTAGATTGTCATGCTCAATTCATATCAGTTACTTTGGAAGCTGAATTAACCTTGTTCATGTCATCGCTGAAAATGTATCATAAATGCATATAGTTTTTCATTAAGCTCATATGCTTTCCAGAATTAATTTTTCTACTTTTATTTCTTAATAAATTTTGGTTAAATTCTGTAAATTGTTCCAGCTAAGCAATCAGGTTTAATGATAAAATTCTATTCATAAGAATTTGCTTTAAAGGGAAGAACAATGACAAAAATAAAACAAGTAGACCACCACTATAACAACGAAAATGATGGACTGAGGAGGAGATATTTAAAATATCCAACAATTTTGGGCGCCTGGGTGGCTCAGTCGTTAAGTGTCTGCCTTCGGCTCAGGTCATGATCCCAGGGTCCTGGGATCGAGTCCCACATCGGGCTCCTTGCTCGGCAGGAAGCCTGCTTCTCCCTCTCCCACTCCCCCTGCTTGTGTTCCTGCTCTCGCTATCTCTCTCTCTGTCAAATAAATAAATAAAAATCTTAAAAAAAAAAAAAAAAAAAAAAAAAAAATAAAATATCCAACAATTTCAAATTATTTTGAAAGTAATGATAAAGTAGATTGACTGATGAGATTGTCATGAAGAGGCCAGAAGTAGCTTTTTCTCTATGTGCTGATCAGATTGTGCATTCCCTCTGGATCTGCCTCTTTGATGCTTCTCTTTCATTAACTTCCCAAATCAAATGCATCAGGAAATCCCCTTAGCTCTACCCTCAGAATGCATCTTGACTATGACCTCTTCTTACGTCCCTTCCTTGATTTCCTTAGTTCAGACTACCATTTTCTCTCGCCTGAAATACGGCAGTAATCTCTGAAATGATCTCCCTCCTTCTGTTTTTGACTCCAGACAGTCTATTCTCCACACAACAGCCAGGGAGATTATTTTAAAATACAGTGTTATCATGCGACTCCTCTATCCTATAGAGTTCAGGGATCCTTCAGCTCCTGCCCCCCATCCATATCCCTCCAAACTCATCTTCTACAATTCCTTCTGTTGATCACACAACTCCAGCCATGCTGACCATCTTGGTCTTTCTCAAAGACACCAAACATGTCTCAATTTAGGACATCAGCTGTTCTTCCTTTGGCTAGATTATCACTTCCCCCAGAGAGCCACAGAGATTTTTCCCAAAATTCCCTAAGATACATGCTTAATGTCACCTTATCAGGGAGGACTTTGTTGCCCTTTCTAACTCCATCACTGTCCTTCCTCCTTACCTTTTTTTTGTTGTTGTTGTTCTGTTTTTTCTATATTTTTTAAGTGCAAACAACGTCAAACGTATCAAAAAGTATAAAAATATATATGTAGAGTTTAAAGAAGCAAATAAAATAAATACCCATGTACCCACTGCCCAACAGAAGAGACAGAAGCTTATCAACACCTGTGAAGCACTTACGTACCCTTCACAGATTGCGTCTACTCTATACCACATCTTCTTCCCTGCCATCCCCAGTAGAAGTACCTAGTATTCTGATTTTACTTCCTTGCTTTTTATTTTACATAGATTTATCCCAAATGTATGTGTACCTAACCTAAAGATAGAGTATCTTTTCTATTTTCTATGAAAGAAATAATACTTTTATATAACTTGGGTTTTTCGGCTCAATAAAGTGCTTTTATGATTCATCCATGTTGATGCATATGGCTAAAGTAGATTAAATTATATTACTTAATCCATTATATGAATATCATGAATTCTGAAAGGTCTGTGATTTTATCTTACCTGTATGCTAATGAGTTTGCTTGTCACTGTTTCGTGAATCCTGCTAGAAGACACAAAACTCCTGGTTCAGAGACAAAGAACTTCATTACACATGCATAGTAAGAAACCGGAGCATCAACATATTTCCGCAGTACGCTGAGCCTCAGTTTCCACCGAATGACAAGAAGAGTGCCAGGTGACACCCACATGGATAGTACATTGTGTTGCAGAGAAGAAACCCTGAGATTATGAAACACAAATCTTTTATAATGGGTGATTAACTATACGGGGAAACAACATTTTTCTGGGCAGTAAGCAGGCTTATCTTTTCCTCTGGAGGGAGGCACCATGTTTTTCTTCCATGGCTGTAAGCACAAGTGTCCTCTGTTCCAGAGGAAAATATTGTATATTCCAAGGTTTCTGGTTATAGCAGTGTTCTTGGAAAGAAAGTCCAAAACAAAGAGTAGTCAGTGCTTCCCTCACAAAATGTACAGAAACATAAAAGAACTCTCAAAAATTGTCTCCCAGGAATAAGTGTAGCACAATTATTTATTCTACACTTGTTAGACGTTTGATTGGTTTCCAGATTTTTGTGCTATAAACAATACTGCTGCAAACATTCTTATAATGTGTGCTGGTTCATATATGCAACAGCTTTCAAGGATACATTCCTAAGAGGGAGTTGCTGAGATATGTTTTTACCAGTAGTGCATAATCATTTTCATTGCATTTCATCCTCAATCATTCTTTTAGTGTCAACCTTCTAATTTTAGCAATCTCGTGGGTTTAAAATCATATCTTAATTTGGTTTTAGTTTTTAATCTCTTAATACTAATTAAATTGATCATCTTTTTTGTTTTTGCTTCTAAGAAAATCCTATCCACTGTTTGGCCTGTTTTTCTATTTAGGTATCTTTTTCTTATTCAATAATAAGTGTTCTTTATGTGTTGTGGATCCTACTTTGTCAATTTTATGTGTGCAGAGGTCTTCCTGTTTGGGTAGTCTTGTCAATATCAGTATAATATATTTTGAAAAACATAGTCTTATGGATTTATTTTCAATATAATTAAAATTCATATTTTCCTTCATAATGTTTTGTAATACACTTCAGAATCCTACTTCTACTGAGGTCATAAAAAATTCATATTGATGATCTTATTGTTTTGGTTTCTTTCCTCTTCTACTTAGGATAAATTAGGTTCTGGAATCTGAGAATTTGTGCCTTTTATTCTAGTAAAAATCCGAGTCATTATTATTTTGATTATTGCTTCTGTCTCATCCTTTCAACTTCTTTATTTAGGTACTCAGCAACTATTAATTGAATATCTATTTTAGTCCATTCTCAAGCAAATGCTAACTTTTCTTTTTCCCTCAGAGTTTCTTAAACTCATTTTGATATTTGTTATCTCTATTTGAGTTGCATTCAAGTTAATTTAGTCAGATCTACCCATCCACTAATTTTCTCTTCATCTACATGTAATATGCCGCCTATGCTGTCCATTGAGTCCTCAACGAGCTTTTTATTTAAGTTTTGAATGACTGATTTGAATCTTTTTATTTGACATTCTTATTTTTATTTATTTAAGCATTTTAACAGTAGATAGTTTTGTCTAAATCTTAGTTCAAAATATTCGATTTCATTGTTTGGTGAACTTCACTCTGTAATTTACTGACTTTTTAGTTTGTTTATTTGTTTTTCTTTTTTTCCTGTGGCTTGTAATTATAGTGTGAGCTCTTTTCTACTGCACTTTATCTGTAGGAACTATTTGGCCCATCTGGATGCAAAGTGCGTTTTCCTTGGATTTCTATGCTTCTATAGAACACTTGGGAGCAAAAAAAAAAAAAAAAAAGTTGAAGAAAGATTTTAAATTAAACTTTGGCATTTGGTAGGAGATGGTTAGTGATACAATATATGAATTCTGACCCATGTAAGTGCAGAAATACCATGACAGGGTGTTGTTTCATTTTGTTTTGCCTTGCCTTATCTTGTTTTGTCTTTTCTTCACATTCTGCCCAGAGCTAGAAATAATGGTAATATTTTTCATACTTATATGTATACAGGTTTTTTTCTTTCCCTAGTGGAAAAGAAAGGTTACTTTTAACAATCTAAGTTTTATACAGGTGTTATGACTCTTTTAAATTAACATTTGTTAAGTGAAGCTCAAGGTGCCATACGGTGAGCCAGGGATCAAAAAGAGACTCCAAAAGAAATTGAAACAGAGAGGTTTATTGCTCACAGATCCCGGGGGAGGTACACAGCATGCCTCAAGGGCTGCATGGGGAAGTCAAAGCCAGGCATAGGCAGAAAAAAAGACAGAAACTGGGACACCTCACTTTATTAGGGCCCATGGGTGGAGTGGTTTGGGGTTCCTGGGTGAAGGCCAGATATGTCAATTCAAACCCACAAGACCAGGGTTTGCTGAGCAGCACAAGGGTCTTACCTAAGGGGCACATAAGGAAAAAGCTTTGGGAGGTGGAGAAAGTTGTTGATCTCAAGAGCCATTATGGAAGTCATATAAGGAACTTACATTTGCTTGTAACTCTAGGGACTGTTATCTAGGGATGAACTTGAATGAGTGGCTAGTGTTAATTTAAGGTCCATCCAGGTCTCTTGACCAGAGAAAATGGATGTTGAGGCAGCAAACCATGGAGTAGCTTAGCTAAACTCTTGGTAATCCTTCCTATGATGCCCAGCATCAGGAATGGCATTCATTTGGGTAGCAGATATGTTAAAGGACATAAGTATTGTTTTCTGAAGCCATTATAAAGAACATTCAACCAAGGGAATAATGACAAAGATGATGATGAATAGATTCACTAATGTTTGAAATTCAGTTCTTAGCCATTTTCCCCTCTGGATATGGAGAGCCATGAGAATAACTCAGGAGCCCCAGGAAGTGTGGGAATTTGTTGAAATATTTTAGTTATATCATGCATGATCTGTATATCTTGAAACAACTTCTGGAGGTTGGCTTGTACCTGTCTTGAGTTATTATTGCAGCAAGAGGTGCCCTGTAAAGAACAGATTCCACCCCATTCAGCCAATAGGAAATATAATGCCAATTGATTATCCATCACCTTCTGTGCTAGTGAGTCATACTGTTGTTGCACCAAACTGACAGCATGGTACAGCATCTGCATGTGGTTGGTTATGATGGCTGAAAATTTCTGTGTGGCTTTTAATAATTAATCTTTTTTGGGCTGGAGTGGTAGCACCTGTTCCTATACATGCCAGGCCAGTGGTAATAGGAAGCCCCAACAGGATGGGGATAGGAATGGCTCTTTTGGTAGGTAAGCAGTACATCTCCAGCACAGAGGTGACAGGAGGATAAAGGGTGGGTATATTAAAGGCAATAATGTTGCAATAATGGGGGTCATCTTACAGACTGGGCAGGGTCAAGCAGATTTGTTCTTTGCCCCTCGACTCAGGCCACAGTGGAATCCGAACAAGGCATTATTTATCATTAAGGGGCAGTGAGCATACAGGGTGAGGTCTACCCTTTGTGTTCAAGTGTAATTGGCAGCAGGATAATAGTGACATAGGTCTGTAGGTCTGGCCCTGTGTGGTGATAGATTCAACATTGTCTTACTTGCAAAGCGTGGGCTGAATATTTTTGTCATGTGGGATCTGGCCCACTTGGTTGTGGTGTGGGGCAGGACCAGAGCATACAATGTGGAGGGGCTTATGGATAAGAACTGGAGAGAAGTGGAGGTGACAGTGTTGGGTACAGGGGAGGTGTTGGTAGTGGTGGTGGAAATAACAAGGGGAATAGAGTCTGTTTTGGACACAATGGGTAGAAAGCAAAGGTTCTAATCTAGTACACTGAGCAGTGAACACAACAGCAAGAGGTCCTTAACCACGGGGGTTAAGCAGGTAAAATTAGGGGTGTTTTGAGGAAGTGTTTTATTGTGGCTAAATATGGTTTAGAATTCATTGTTTGGCTTGCCATAAAGGTAAAATGATGTCTAGTGCTGCCAGGCAGTTAACAGGGGACTTACTCATAGTTTTACAAGCATTTTGATAGAAGCAAGGCTTACAGGCAAACAATAATACTCTGTAGGGTCCTCAGGGCCTATCAACTGGATTTGGCCTCCAGGTTGACAGTTATCACAGTTATTTCTCTCCTAAAATGCAGGGGACTGTGGGGCCAGTCATAATGTCCAGGAAGTTTGGGGTACATTGTCTCCGTTGTTGCTCTCTGGAGTTGAGCCTCGATCATGTCCAGTGGTTAGTTTCTGAGCTGAGGTGAAATTGTTTGAGGAGTTGGCATGTTTGAGGTGGAAGAGACCAGCCTGGCGTGGTGGTCTTCCCTGGACAAAACTTATGAAGGGTAGGAGTGGCTGGTTGGTATTAAACTCTAAGTATATATGATAGAAGCCTGGCTCAGGATGGAATTACAAGTATGGGATCTAATTCTAGTTGAACAGATCTCAGTGAGCTCCATGGGATCTTCAGGGGTACACCTTACAAAGGAAGTCACAATGTCCATGACCAAGTTATTTTTAAGGACTCCATCCATGATGTATATCAATTTTGGGGATATTGATAGGCTAATTATAGGGACATTTTGTGTATGGCATCTTTATTATCCAGAGAGTGCCATACTAAAACTATAGTAACATCATTAGAGCACAAACCTGCTAGCTAGATGGGCAAAGCTTGTAGCCTTAGATTCGCAGCTGGTACTAGGCCATCCTTTGGGCCAACAAAATTTGCATGATCATGACCTCTGAGCAATTGAGTAAGGGTTTGTCCTCTTGGGATCTTTAATATAAGAGGGTCATATTGCACAATCTGTCCTCTAGTGGGTCACCAGTTTGTGGAAAATGGTGAGATAATAGAAAAATCAAAATGGTAGGAGTATTTATCTGGTGAATGGATATGAAAGACATTCTTTCTAACATCAGAGGAGGTAGGACTTCCCCGTAAGTACTATCAGGGAGCCTTTGGAGAAGACTGCTGGTTTGTATTGGGCATTTGGAGACCTGAAGATTGGGAGTTAAGCAGTATTAGAGTCTGGGGTAAAACTTCTGTTCATTAGGAGAGCCACTTATTGTTTAAAAGCCTGAGGAGCATGTCTTTGAGTAAGGTGACTGTGCCTCCCTATAAGTCCAGCTGCTTGGGGCCAGTAAGCCAGATGAAAATTCCACGATATTCCATGTTCTAGAGCCCAGGACAGAACAACTTGAGATGTGAAATGGGTACCTTGATATGAATCTATAATATCTGGTAGGCCAAAGGTGGTAAGAACATACCTGGTTAAGAAGGAGTTTACATGATGGGAAGCACTGTTTCTGGAGGGAGCAGCCAACAAAAGTCCAGTAAGGATATTGACTGTGGTGGGTGCACACCCAGTAGTTCTAGCAGAGTGCAGTAATGCCCGATGAAACCAATTTGCCCTACTGGTAGGTTCTGTAGCCCAGGGGCAAATGTCCCCATCTGGGAGCCTTCCAGAGTTCTATTCTGGAGCAAAGGAGGCAATTATTTACCACTCTGGCTAGAGCTGAGGGGAGGGGAGGCCACACTGTATGTCAAATCTGAGGGTTGTCACTCCCTCACGGCCTGATGTAATGTGAGTCTAAGCTGCTAGTAGGAATGGCATTTCTAGGGGAATAAGGGTGTCTGGGGCTGTATCTGGTATTCTGGAGGTGGCTCATGTGGAACCTTGGAACAGGTGTGCGGTTTGGATAAGGAGTCTACAATACTGTAATAAGTTTCTGGGGTTTGTTGGCGTGTGTGTGCAGAGATAGGAGGAACCATGGTCAGCACGTGTGAATTAGCGGTTTCTTTACAAATGGAGATTTCCAGAGAGGCTCTCCCTGAATCATGAAATTACCCTTTGGACATTGTCCAGACCAGACTGAGAGCCCATTGGCTGAGACTCGGCAGGATTAAATCCTTCACTGAGGCAGGATGAAGGCTTGTTTGTGAAGTTATAGAGGCTGTGAGCCCATTCATGTTTTTCTCTCTAAAAGGCCTGTAGGCTGCCAAGATTTGGCCACCAGGTGGCATGTACCAGGCTGCTGTCTGGGGTAGCTATGACTCCAGAACACTATGGGCAGCCAGGTAGAGTCATGCTTAGTCCGGAGACCCCATGAGACACAATCAGGCATCTCCAGTACTTTCAGCGGGAAATCTGAGCCCAGAAAGGCAGACCTGCTATATGGCTTGCTGGGCCAGCCACAGGCAGTTTGTCAAGGTACTCGCCAATGGAAAGAAACCAATTGGCCTGTAATGGCATTAATAGATCTAAGTAGAATGGATACATGTGCAATGTGTTGCCTGCAAAAAGTGAAGTGACCTAATATGGGCTGTGCCTGTTGTAATCTAGCAGCCATCTAGCTTGATGGTGAGGAGTTAACCTGTGAGAGGAATTCTGTAGCCCTCTGCTGACCATACTATGCCAAATAACTTGACAGAAGTACTGGTCCCTGGATCTTATGCAAGGCAGTGGCCCATTCTCTCTGCTGAAAATGTTGTGTGATTAGGTGTCAGTCTTCCCAGATGGCATTCTAAGAGGGTTTCCATAACTAACCTTCATGTATATAATGCCAAAGGCAGTAGTGGCTTAGCTGGCATAAATTTAGATCTTGTCAGTGTAGGGTATGGGCAGTAGCATGGGCAGCCTAGCAAAGATAGACTGGGTGCCCTTCAAATTGAAAGTAAATTGAAGTTGTAAGGCTTCAGTTACTGGGACTAAATAAATGAATTGCCTAAATCTAGGACAGCAAAGTAGGGGCCTTGAGTTTTTGGATATCATCTGTCATCTGTAATACTGGGAATGGGAATCTTCATGGTGGGAAACTGTGTGTTTTAGTTTTGATAGTCAATTGTTAGTGTCCATTCATTGGTGGCTAGTTTTAACACTGGTCAGATAAGGCCTAACGACCTTGATGTCAAACATGTCTCTAAAGACGGGCTGCAAGCTCTCTGTACCTTGCTTCAGCAGATACTGTGGTGTGATTACTCTTTTTAATTAACAAGGCAGTTGAATAGGTTCCTATTTGGCATCTCCCCGGAGAAAGGCCAGGAATTTGAGTTTATTTCACCAGACACATTGTTGAGTAAGGGCATCCATACTCAAGGATACTTTTCCATAGGAAAAGAGAGAGCCAAGAATGCTACCATCACTGGCAACTGTGCTAGAACCATGGTGCCAGTAGATACCTCTAACTTAAGTTGTTCTTCCTTTAAGTTTTACCTGCTATGTCTTGTAGACTTTATGATGTTTCCTTAGGGAGTTTAGAGGGGTTCCCTGGAATTACCATGACGGGGACTTCTGTGTCTAATAGAGTCAGGAATGGCCGGGAGTTGTCTTTGTTGCAGTGGACCACCAGAGTTGTAAGTGGGCGATTATCCCTGGAAGGTAGGACAAGCTCTGGGGAGCTGCCAAGTCCCTAGGGTAATGCTCTGGAGGCTGCCTAGCTGTAGGTCAGGGAAGCCGTTTGGAAGCCTGTCCAGATATCAGCTCAGCGGGGAGTCTGCTTCTCCCTCTCCTTCTGCCTCTCCCCCCACTTCTTCTGTGCTCGCTCTCTCTCTAATGAATAAATAAAATCTTTAAAAAAAAGATTTAATTTATTTATTTGACAGAGAGAGACATAGGGAGAGAGGGAACACAAGCAGGGGGAGTGGGAGAGGGAGAAGCAGGCTTCCTGCTGAGCAGCGAGTCCAATGCGGGGCTCGAACCCGGGACTCCGGGATCATGACCCGAGCCAAAGGCAGACACTTAACGACTGAGCCACCCAGGAGCCCCAAAATTCTGGTCTTCTGAGTTGCTTATCTTCAAAGAAGTGATAGACCCATTGAAACCTTATCAATCTACACAGTAGTGCCTCCTACAACACAGTAGTCAGAGAAGGGAATCTCCTTCTCCTTCTTATAGGGGCACCACCCAGCACCCTTCTCCAGTCGCCCACACTTGGGCTAGGGGTGCCACTCCTGTGTCCCAGCTGTGAAAATCTTAGCCAGTTCTACCATTTGGCAGTGGGTTCTGTGTTTAGGGTCAGGAAATACACCCACTGGAGGGAATTTACCCTCCATATGATATTAATAGGCAGAAGATATACCTGTGGCACCTCAAATGAGCTCTGATGAGCAGTGCTCCAAAGTTTCAGAAGGCTTTGTGTTGTTTTGTTTCGTTTTGTTTTAGAGCTTGCACTTCGTGATGGGAAGCTAAGGCAGTACTCTGTGCAGGATAAAGCAGTGCTTGCAAGCAGGGAACCCCTCATGAGAGAATTACCACCAGGGAGAGCAAGTTAGTCAGCCATTTGCAGCTACAAGGCATCCCCTCCAGTTAACTGCAATCACCGCTCTACCACTCTATTGGTGGCAAATGTTATGACTCTGTTAATTTAACATTTGTTAAGTGAAGCACAAGGTGCCCAATGGGGAGCTAGAATTCAACAACAGAACACAAGAGAGATTGAAATGGAGAAGTTTATTACTTATAGGTCCTACAGGAATTACAGAGAAGACCTCTGAACAGCCATATGGGAAAGTCAAGGCAAGATGTCAGCAAAGAGGGACAGAACCGGGGGCACGTGCCTTTATTTGTCCATGGATGGAACGGTTTGGGGTTACCAGGCTAAGGCTAGATTGGTCAATTTAAGCCAAGAAGACAGGTGTTAAGCTCCACAGGGGTCTTATCTAAAAGGGCTACAAGGGTAAGGCCCTGGGAGGCCGGAGAGATTGTTTTATCACAAGGACTATGTGAGGGGATCATGTCAGGAACTTGCATGCCCTTGGATGAGAGGCTAGTGTCAGTTTAAGGTCTCAAATGATCCGGATTTATCTTCCATCCCTAGTACTCTTGACCTTTTTAAACACAGACTCAAGAACAACTGAAAGCCTATATACCCCTTCAGCTGTATTGTTTCCCTATCCTGTAGATCTTGCATTCTGACATCACAGCATTTTCCTAATGCTCATGCCAACTCAAAAGCTCATTAAAACATTTTTTTTTAAGTTTTTTAAGTTGTGGGGCACCTGGGTGGCTCAGTTGGTTGAGCGTCCGACTTTTGATTTTGGCTCAGGTCATGATCTCAGGGTCCTGAGATGGAGCCCTGCTTAGGGCTCCCAGCTTAGCGGCAATCTGCTCCTCTCCCTCCCTCTCCCTCTCCCCTCCCCCACCCAGGAGCATGGGGGAGTTTCTGTGAATATTTAATGGAAGTTCTTAATTTTTCTCTGTAACATGGAAGTGATCTCGCATTCTGACATCACAGCATTTTCCTAATGCTCATGCCAACTCAAAAGCTTATGTTTGCTTATATTTTACACTATTGCACTATACTGTAGCTTTATAAGAATATATTTGTATTGACCTGTGTCCAGATGTATGTTTCTGAGAACAGTTTCTGTCATATGATAGTTGTTCAGTCAGTATTTGTTCAGTTGCTGAACACATCTTTCCTTCTCCACCAATCTTTTAATTTTCAGCAGACTCCCACAGAGCCTTGCCCCTCTAACATTTATCTTCCACACAATTTCCAGAGTGATCTTTTGAAAATAGACACTTATTGATGTCTTACCATTAATAAAATTTTTCACACTTCTTTACCCATAGGATAACTTCCAAATTCCTTAGCTTATTATAGGATGTCTCTTAAGATTTACTTGGTACTATCCTTTTAATCATCAAACTCTCCTTGGCTCTCAATTTATACTCTAGTTCAATAGAAATAGCTGTAGTACATAATCACCTCACACCTGTCAGAATGGCTAAAAAAAAAAAAAAAGAAAAGAAAAAAAAAGAAACAACAAGTGTTGGCTTGGATGTGGAGAAAAAGGAACCCTTGTGTACTGTTGGTGGGAATGCAAATTAGTGAAGCCATTGTGGAAAACAGTATGGGGGTTCCTCAAAAAATTAAAAATAGACCTACCGTACAATCCATGAATCACACTACTTAATATTTACCCCAAAAATACAAAAACGCTAATCCAAAGGGATACTTATAGCCCTATTATACCCCTATGTTTACTGCAACATTATCTATAATAGCCAAACTATGGGAGAAGCCCAAGTGTCCATCTATAGATGAATGCGTAAAGAAGATGTGGTGTGTATTTTATATGTATATATATATATATAAATATACATATAAAATGGAATATTATTCAGCCATAAAAATAAACAACATGGATAGAGCTAGATAGTATGATGTTAAGCAAAATAAGTCCATCAGAGAAAGACAAAACCATATGATCTCACTCATATGTGGAATTTAAGAAACAAAACAAATGAGCAAAAGATAAAAAAAGAGAGACAAACCAAGAAATGGACTCTTAACTATAGAGAACCAATAGATGGTTACCAGAGGGGAGGTGGGGAGGGTGGGGGAAACAGGGGAGGGGGATTAAGGAGTACACCTATCGTGATGAAATAAAATAAAATAAGAGTGCTAGTTCTATCACAGGATGCTGTCCTTCTGTTCCATTGGATCTCCACGTTATTTTAGCCATTCTTCTTTATTTGCCAGACTCCTCATTATCCTTCATATCATCTTCATAAGTGAACTCCATTATATGTATTTTTTTCAGACAGTTCTTTACTTTTAAGTACTTTTGTTCTTCTTGAGTCTAGTACTCTGCACTATAACACTGTTTTTCAAGTCTATCATCCTAAAAGGTATTTAGTATCTTTTATCAGAAATATCTTTATCTTTGCATCCCTCTAGTTTTTAATAGCAGTGTTCTCTTTTCATTCTTTTTTTTTAATAGTTTGTATACCTGTCTCTTTTTGTCTCTATTAATTGCACTTCCTTTCAACATATATGCAGAGTATACAGTATGTTTTGGTTAAATAATCAATCGATATGTTCCTGCTTCGACAGCCTGCATTTTGCTTTTTCACCTCACCTAAGGGACTATAAAATTGTCCTTTTTAAGGATAATACACTATTACCTGACTTGCAAATCCATTGGAGATTCTGTATCTCCTTAATCTCCCCCAGTGCTTGTCATTGTGCACCAACCCCCTGCATTAATCATGTGTTTCTGATATTTTGACATCTCAAGCCTGGCTGACCCTGGAGGGACTCTCCTTGGAGGAGAATGCCTTTCATATGCAAACTACTCAATCAGGAGCCCTTATTCCCCAATAGCTTCCTTTTTTAGGTTAGTTTTGTAGGTCAGTCTCCTTTTTGGGCAACTAATCATCCCAGGGCAAGATACCAGTCAACCAGGAGAAGCCTCGAGCCCTAGAGCTGAAATTATTAAAACCTGAAATTATTAAAATTAAGAAATTCTAAGTCTGCCTCTTGGCCTCACCCATTCCTTCCCGCAGGAATCACAATAGGCTTGTACCCCTGTTTCCCCACTCACTCCCTCCGCCTCCAGACCAAGCCTGATGCCCCCTTGTGGCCCTGCCTGGTGTGGCATGGCCCCTCGGGAACAGTGAGCTATAAACACTACCTTTTCAAGGGCAATTGTCTGTTGATCTGTTGGCCTCGCTGCACCTGAATAATAATAGAATTACATTTTGGCTTCCGTGGCAACGGAGCCACCTGATTTTCTGGGATTATTTCCTTTTTACTGAATTCGTGACTGGTTATCTAATATACAGGGCCCCTTGCAAAATGAAAATGCATGGCCCCTTTTTCAGAGAGGAAAAATGTGTTATTAAAGGTGCTACAATGTAAAGCTTTTTCCCCTAAAATATTTTACTACTTATCAAACATATTAGGAGTAATAATGACACATGAGTAACAACATAAACATAAAAACTGCAAAAATATTTTATTTTCATAATCATACACAATAATGCTTTGTTAATGTGATTATCTTAGATTTATCATAGGATTTTACTCACTCACTTTTTTACAAATTCATTTATTAGGTCATCAAAAGGTATACTTTTAGCGAGTTCATTTTTAATTGATATAATTAGAAATGATGTCAGTTATTCCTGGCAAATGTAAGGTCTCAATGTTTCAATGTTAAATCTCAAGATACTAAATAATGTTTAATACTTTCTAATTTGAGGAAATATCTCTTCTGTTGGTATAACTGTGACTGAGGCTATTAAATCTATTTTGTAGGCTGTTGTAACATTGGGATAATTTCTGATAAATTATTTGAAAATACAAATTTTGGTATATCTAGGCTGATAATTCAAGCAGAAGAATTTTTCTAAAAGAACTCTAACTTCATACAAATCAGCTTCATTTAAGTATGAATTTAATTTTACATGAAATTTATACAATGGCTTTTTATGTTTCTTCTATTTCTTGTCACTTGTGGAGGTTGTATAAAAAACCAAAAAGGGCTTCAAGATTTGTATATAATACAAGACACCTAATTATTCATTCTATCACCGCATTTTCCATTATGAGAAAAAAAATTAAAATTGGCATCCTTTGTAATAATTTGTTCATTTGAAGCTTCATATGCAGTTTTCTTTTCCATTAAATGTGGCAAATCTTTAAATTTAATTTCTATTTCTAAGCCTGTAGATAGTTGCTTTGCAATGTTGCTGCAGTTTTCAGAATCACAGATTCTGAACACTTTGAAAAAATGTAATATCACCCTAATATGCTTTACTGCAGTGACAATGTATACACTTTATTTTGTAATAATTTACTGACAAAGTTTGCTGCCTCAGCACCACTGGTTCCTGCTCTAGGGCTCAGGCCAGAGAGTGGAAAGTTGTGCATATACCAAGGGATGGGGTCCCAGATTGACAGGCAAGCCAGCCTCCCAGGGCACCTAGAGCCTTCCCTGCCTTCAGCGGGGACCTCTGCGGCAGCCTCTGGGTGCACGTCCCTGGCCTGCAGCTTTGGCCTAAAAGGTTTGTTGCAGTCTGCCAGATAACTGTTCAGCACACCTCAGCCATTCGTGTTTGCTGGCCCTGAGCCCACCCTTGTGTGCACTAGAGTTAGGCGTATCTCCCCTGTTGGTGCACATGCTGTTTTCTTATCACATTTGGTTTAACAAAACACAAGTTCCAAGATTAAGAAAAAAAAAAGAATTTCAAAATCAGGGTATCAGAGCATTAAAACCATCACAGGCTCCTTCTGCAAGTGGGGTTCTTTATTCCCACATAGATCTCTCTGTCTCTCTCTGTCTCTGTCTCTGTCTCTCTCTCTGTCTCTCTCTCTCTCTCACACACACACACACACACACACACACACACACACACACCGGTCGTGACTGCATCATCTCTATGTCATTTAACTGATTCTTGTTCTTTGCCTTCCATTTTGCATGAACACTTCCAAGAATTGAGTTGTTTACCCTCAGCTCTTTACTCTCCAGCAGAAATCAGTCACCCTAATAAGAAATTTTAATAATTACCTATAATTTTTAACTCCTAACTTTGGTCTCTCTCTCAATACCTCCGCGGCCTCTGTGGCCGGTAGTATACTTCAACTCAGATGGCTCACTCCAGAAACTTCCATGGTTCTGTATGCTTTTAAAAAGTCATTATCTTCCCAGAAAAATTGGCTCCTTTTTCTGTCTCTCTAAATCCTATAAATAATGTTGCTATTCTCTAAGTGATCCAAGCTCCAAGCTGAGTGTCAACTCTTACTTTCTCTTTATATACCATCACTTCCTTCTGTATCATTCCTTACTATGTTTGGCATTCATCGTCTCCCTTCTATATTATTATAATAGCTTTCCAAGTGATCTCCCTGCTCTGGGAGTCCTTCCTTCAATCTATCCCACATAGGAGAAACTGAACAAGCTGCCTAAAACGTTCTTTTGATGGTGTTACTTTTCTTCCTACCACCTCAAACCTACATTTAAAGTCCATAATCCAAAATTAAATATAAACTTCCCTATCACAATGCTCACCACGATCTAAATGGTTAAGCTATCATTTAAACTTCACAACAAAAACTACTATTCTCAGGATAACCTATTATTCTCTTTATCTATAATTCTGCATCACCTCACCTCACTTACATACTATGCTCGCACACACACAACTATGCTCTAATATTTTCGATTTTACATTAACTTTATCTATGGTGTCTGTTGCTCTGGCAACAAAGAAAACTGACTACTGACACCAGCCACCATCTCCTCCTTTCCTTTTTTTGGTATGTCTTGTCTTTCCAGCTAGGTAAGAACTAAAATTAAGGACATTTGGTGGAGTTAAGCAGTACTTTTCCTTAAAGATTCTCTTCGTTGCAAATGTCATAGAATGATCAGGTATAATGAAAATAAGAGTGTAAAAATATGGTCTATGAGCTCAATTGAAAAGAAGCTGATAGAGATCTGAGTTGGGGATCAGGCAGAGACAGATAGCTCTAAACACCTAGGCACCCTTAACAGAAGCCCGAGTCAAAGGGAAGAAGCCCAGGACTCTGGAGCGAGAGTACCATAAAAGCCTGACACGCGCCAGAGCATGAGGGGCGGGGCGGGGCGGGGCCAGATGGCTGGGTTACTGTGAAACTACCATTGTAACCCCTCCTCACACCGACCCTTCGCACCTGTGCTCTGCCCACACTCTCCTGGAATAATTGCACACCTGGAAGAAGAGGATGATTGAAAAAAAGTCCTGGCAGCTACTGGCACCGCCTTTCACAGAATTGCACATAGGAATAGGGTTGTGGCTTTAGTTAAAAACAAAAGCAAAGGGACGCCTGGGTGGCTCAGGCGGTTTAGCGTCTGCCTTCTACTCAGGTCATGATCCCAGGGTCCTGGGATCGAGTCCCACATCGGGCTCCCTGCTCCACGGGGAGCCTGCTTCTCCCTCTGTCTCTGTCTCTCATGAATGGATAAATAAAATCTTTAAAAACAAACAAACAAACCAAAAAAAGCGAAAACAAGAGAGGATTCCAGGTTAAATTTTAATATCCGGTGAACAATGAATGCTTATTTTAGTATAAGTGTGTTCCAAATATTGTGTATGTATATATATTCATATGCATACATATATGGATATGTATTATGTACACATGTGTATGCAGCATGTGGTATAGTGTGTCTATATGTATATATGATGTGTATTTAATATTCTGTTTCTGCTGTAATTACTCTGAACTTTAGATAAACAAAACCATAGGTTTGTGAATAACTGTGTTTCAATGTAGCATGAGTTATATCTATAGCAAAAAGAATTTATTGTTTATCTGACATTCAGATTGAACTGGCCTCCTGCGTTTTAGCTGTCATCACGGCCCGGGAAGCAGGAGTGTTTCCCTGCTGGAGGAAGAGAGAGGAGGATGACAACTGACTGCCATGCGGGGGAGGGGGGCAGCCCCTGCAAGCCACCAGGGTGACGGGCCACAGAGCAGGGAGACCACAGAGCTTCAGGGGAGGCTGTAATTACATGTGAGTAACATCTCTTGGTTATCTCCCTAGGCCCCAACAAGGTGAGGGCAGAGGGATTACAAAAAACCGCCAAGGGCTGCTGATACCCTGCTTCCTTCCCCACCACTGATAATCCTTGTCGGGAAGTCAAATTTCTCCTTTGAGTAAACTGTTACCTTCTTGTCAAAGACAAACACCCAAATGAGAGCAAACAGTAGCCGCTTATTCAGAACTTACAATAGAAAGAGCGTTAGTCACAATCACTTGCCTTTGCGAGAGTGGAAAAGCAGGTGCAGAGTTGGGAGAGCCTTACACGAAAAAATGGAAGGCTGCAGAGATGCTCAGATGGGAAGTTTTCACATGGGGGAGCTGGAGGCAGACTAACTAGCAGCAGGGTATTTTATGTGATTACTTTGGGGAGATTGTTTTGTTTTCTCTGATTGGTCCTGAGTTGGACACTCTGCCCCAAAATAGGAAGCTTGAAGTCATTGACCAAGTCCTTATTGTTCTAAGCCAATTGTTACAGAAATTGTGTGGCCTCCTAGACTGGTGGCGGCTGAGTTTATGGGTCAGAGTTCTTTTGCACGTGGGGTCTGATCATTGTCTAGTTGTTTACTTAGTCTCTTCCATGTGTATGTCTTATAAATAAAATTAGACAATTTATTTCAAGTTCTTGGGCATTGTCCAGCATAGCACAGCACTCCATAAAGCATTGTTATAATCAGTACTGATAATAGTAGTTACTATGTTAGTTTTATATTCTCCTTTTTAAAAAAGATTTTATTTATTTATTTGAGAGAGAGAGAGCTTGAGTGGGAAGGGGAGGGGCAGAGGGAGAGGGAGAAGAAGGCTCCCCCCTGAGCAGGGAGCCCCTCATGGGGTTTGATCCCAGGACCTTGATCCCAGGACCCTGGCATCATGACCTGAGCTGAAGGCAGATACTTAACCGACTGAGCCACCCAGGTGCCCCATTAGGTCTATATTCTGAACATACTGAGAAAGAACCACATGAAACCCAGAAACAACAATTCTGGAAAGTTTTCTTTCCCTCATCTTGATGAGTGTATGTTAAATAAGGCTTGTATTGACTCATAGGAAATTGCCTTTTTTTTGTAGGTCAACAATGTTTAAATATTTACAATTTTAATGGATCTACTATCAAATATTAAGTAAACATTATTTAGCTGATTGTATATATATACGAACTTATATGATAACCCATACATTTACCTTAAAATCGTTACATAATATTCTTCCTTTTATACAGCCAAGCGCATTATTTCATTCAGGGAAGATGTCAACGTTTTAGAAGCAAGATACACATAATTGCAGAGGAAGTAATAATTACATGGAATGATTATCACAGAACAATTGTTTTTTTTTTTTAAAGATTTTATTTATTTGACAGAAAGAGAGATAGCGAGAGCAGGAGCACAAGAGGGGGAGTGGGAGAGGGAGAAGCAGGCTTCCCGCTGAGCAGGGAGTCTGCTTCTCCCTCTCCCGCTCCCCCCTCTTGTGCTCTTTCTCTCTCTCACTCTCTCTCTCAAATAAATAAATAAAATCTTTAAAAAAAAAAAAGGGAATAAATCAATAAACATAAGTAAGGTTATTTACATCAACTTAATGCTCCCAAAACTTAGAACATTTGTAAAGAAGCAAAATGTTTGAAATCAATCACTTGCCTGCTGTAGTTATTTTGCAGAGTGTATTTAGAGAGAAGTGTTGCATGAAAGAATTAAGTATTTGAAACTTTAAGAGGGTGAGTTCATATGCTTTCTAAACTCAAGACCTGCTTGCAGAATTCTCCCCTCCAGATTTAGCTTGCTTGCTTTCTCTAATATCCTAATATGAAATGAGCCCAGTTATAGCCTACTTAATGCTTTGCATATAATCGCTCATATTATTTGGTAATGTTGCTTTCAGACCTATTTTTATGCAAATGAGGAATATGGCAAAACCACTCTACAATAAGCCTAATGGCATTGTTCAGGTTGTATGTCTAATTGTTTTAAATTTTACCCACTCCCCCTTACCTACATAATAGGTAAATTGGGTGGGGTGGAGAGCTGCACATTTTATTTTAATTTTATTTATTTTTATTTTTATTTATTTTTTGCACATTTTATTTTAAAAAGTTATGTAAATGTTAGTTGAGAGATGATGTGGAACCATTAACAAGTCGTGATTTCTATCACACTGTCCAGGTGAACGAAACATGAAAACTGAGTTTATTGGCTCTGAAATGAAAGAAGCATTATAAGTTCCTTTTGCCAGACATCATCATTCACTATATTAATGATGAGAATTGCCAGAAGGGATCAATTCAATCCATCGTTTTCCTACACAGGTAACATATAATGAATACTCGAACTGTCTTGTCACTCATCTTTGTAAGAAAATTTTTCCTTTCTACCAGCTTTAAACAGCTACGTTAGTAGTGACTAAACCTGAATTTAAGTGGTGCTTTATTTTAAAACTGTCAAAGAAAATTCCACAGGGTAAATGTATTTCCATGTATGCAAATACTTCAGAAATTTCTTCCCCATACTTAAGCTTTGTTATTCTAAAAATGAGGGCATGGGCGCCTGGGTGGCTCAGTTGGTTAAGCGACTGCCTTCGGCTCAGGTCATAATCCTAGAGTCCCGGGATCGAGTCCCGCATCAGGCTCCCTGCTCGGCGGGGAGTCTGCCTCTCCCTCTGACCTTCCCCCTTCTCATGTGCTCTATCTCTCTCTCACTCTCTCAAATAAATGAATAAATAAAATCTTAAAAAAAAATTTAAAAAAATTAAAAAAAATAAAAATGAGGGCATGTTTTGCATATGGTAAGGTCACTCTTAGTCTTCTATGCTTCCATATGTAAAGAGAATTATAAACTTCCCCACACCAATTCCTCAAAGATGTGTCTTTAAAGACTACTGGCTTAAGAGAATTATTTGGCACGAGTACAAATATTATTGAGCTTTTATTAAAGTGTCTTTTACACTGCAGAATTTTTATGTAATCAGGAAAGAAGCCAACACATATAGACTAATAAATAACTTAATGTCTTACAATGGATATCTGCTGTGGTTGCACATAATCAGAAGTATTATCTGGCCAGCAGATGGGTGCTTAGCCAGTTGGATAAAACCTCTATTTGAACAGCCTTTGGAAAAAAAAAAAAGCCTGAATATCAGAGAACATTTATTTTTCTTTCGTCATCTATTTCCTATGAAATAGCTGAAATAATTTGGTATCTACTTGCAAAGATTCAAATTCACTTAAAGCATACTAATTAAGGAGTAGTTATAATACCTTTTATCTCTTTCCATTTACTCTTCCTCAATTTCACAATTACAAAAATAACACTGAATGCAGTTAATATAAAACTAACTGCAGAACTTCTCAGGATAATCTTCCAGGCATTTAGCAGCCTTTAGCCATATGGGTTTTACATGTGCAGATCCAAAATGGCTCTTATCCATATACATTTATGGAGAATTTTTTTTAAAAGAAAATATATTTGGGTGATATTGAGGACAAGTGTTAACAACTATGAAACTGAGTTTTCCATAGGCCAGATACCATCTGTGTGTAAACCACTTGCTATAGGTTGGCCTTTTTTGTGATCAGTTTGTATTAGTTCTTATTTATCAGCAGCAATTCTAAATACCAAAAAATTGAGTTTTTAATTTTTGGGCTTGTGTCTTAAATTCCAATGCACTATAAAGTCTTTTTAGGATAATCACTGTCTCTTGTTAAAATCATTTAGCTGACAACATGGTGGCCCTTCCAGAATCTCTGGGATTCTCCGTTAGCCAACCTGACCTGTGAACCCATTCCTAGGGTCTGAGTGTCCCTGTGGCCTTTAGAAGATGGCCTACATGCTTGAAGTCGCCATGCGCGCTCAGAGGGCAGTAAGTGCCTGGGAGTTCACTTTCCGCTGATGCAAGTGGGCGAGAAGGCAATGACTGATTGACCCTTGTACAATGAATGAATACTATTAATGTAAGTAAAGTGGATAGAGAAGAAACCCTTGGTTCAGAGATTTAAATAAATTTGATCATTTTGACTCTTTCTTTTCTTTCTTCCTTAAGAGAATAGATTGTTACTGTTCATGACTATAATTTCTTAGAAACCATACAACCTACCACTTGATGCTCAGAGGTGAGTTTTATTTATTTTATTTATTTATTTTTAAAGATATTATTTATTTATTTGAGAGAGAGAGAATGAGAGAGACAGAGAGCACGTGAGAGGGGTTAAGGTCAGAGGGAGAAGCAGACTCCCTGCCGAGCAGGGAGCCCGATGCGGGACTCGATCCCGGGACTCCAGGATCATGACCTGAGCCGAAGGCAGTCGCTCAACCAACTGAGCCACCCAGAGGTGAGTTTTAAATGTGGGGGAGGAGCACGAGGTACACAGAGAAATTTTGCCACATTGGACAAATCTTTGTTTCTATCATTCTACTGTTGCATAGTAGTTGCTCATGTTCTCTGTGACTCAATGTAATAATCATAGAAAAATCTCTTGGGATAGATGATAATATAAAAGCTAACTTGAGTAGCTCAGTGACAAAGGGGATGAGAAGGGCAAAAAGATGGTCTACAAGAACTCGAATAATGGCAATGCAGATAATACAAATAAAAATATTTAAATTGCATATTTTCAATTTTAAGGTTTTAATTTCAGCTTCAGGTGAAACGTATTTGTCCTGAAGCTATTTCGCCTGCTATTATGGTGAGCCCTGATTTTTTATACTGCATAATTACATTTAGCTTCATATGAGGATCTAGGAATTTATAATAAAACACAATAAAGCACAGACACATAACTGTAGTCCTAAGAACTTTGCAATCCTGTGCTATGTGGTAATTCATTTGTGCATGGGAAGTAGAATCTTTGATATTTTTTTCTAGGAATGTATTTCATTTTAAAAGAAAACAACACTCTCAAATAACTATGCATGAGGTTTTCAACGATTAAATGGTCTGTCATAATTCTTGACTCTAGTCAGTAAGATACAATAATTAATGAATAAGTTAGTTGCTCTTAATGTTCCACAGTTTAGTGATATACAACTTACAGTGTCTCAGAATCTTTTAGAGTTATGTCTAGATGAGCAGGCATCTGATATATTGCTTCTTTGGTAAGAGTATAATAGCCAAAGAACAATTACTAGCTTTGTGAGGATGGCATTTTATCAATGGAACTTCCATTAAGTTAGCCTTCCATCTTGTTAATGTCATGCTCTTTTTTCAGGACCTTGACATCATTATAATGTGTCACTATATGGGGAAAAATGTACTTTTTAAGTGCCACAGTTATAAATGTGTATTCCTGTCTCTGGTAAATTAGTATTCAAAGCTTTCTTGTGACAGTCATTTTAAGAACTACACAGGAATAATATAGATATAAAAAGTATATCACCTTTACAAGAAAAAAATACAAGTTGCCCCACTGCTTACTAACATTCACTCTTTACATGTGGCATCTCCCCAAAAGTCATTTTTAAAGGGGTTCTCATGGTAGAGTCAAGGTTCTGCTTCACTTGCCTTAATGGGAAAGCTTAAGCTGAATTAAGTTGAATATTCATAAAAATGACGTTTAAATATCTCTTCCCTGTATATAGAGTCATCTTACTGGTTGGAAATTAAATGCTTTAAAACAATAAAATGCTCGTTTCTTTCCTCTTTTTTTTTTAAGATTTTATTTATTTATTTGACAGAGAAAGACAGTGAGAGGGGGAACACAAACGGGGGGTGGGAGAGGGAGAAGCAGGCTTCCCGCTGCGCAGGGAGCCTGAAGTGGGGCTCGATCTCAGGACCCTGGGACCATGACCAGAGCCGAAGGCAGAGCCCCAACGACTGAGCCACCCAGGCGCCAAAATGCTCATTTCTGTTAGGTGATTTGATTGTTATTGCGTCTTGTGGGGAAAGAGCATATCAGGAAGTGTAAATGTGGTAAAATTAACTGTTATCTTGAATATGTATAAGGTATTATTGAAAGTGGTTATACCTGCATAATGTGCAAAGGAAACATTAAAAATTGAAAATTTCAGGCAGATAGCCAGAATTCTGATGGATTGGACTACAAGTAACTGATCTGATAGATTACTTTTTCCTCCAAGTACTGCCCAGTTGTTAAATGAAGCTGACCAAATCTGTGCCCTGTGTAGGTGGTATCTTATTGAAGTAAGACAATATCAATGCCTTCTCAATAAATATGAATGCAAAACTCTTTACTGGCTAACCTCATATATTGTAACTCTGGTGGTAAGGTGACTACTTCTTGATGTCTTCAAAACAATTAAAAATATTCTTCTACCCATTTGGGGATAAAAATTACAGAAAAGATATATTTTCCACTTAAAAACAAAAATTTGATGTCATCTTATAATCAGCATATTCCTTTCAAGTTTTTTACTAGTGTCTTCTTTAGTTGTCAATAAACATATTAGGTCTTCCTACATTCATAATAGTTCTCAGATTTTCTATTAGCTTTTAATGTACCAGCCAAGAGTATAAATGAGATTAAATCCAGGTATTCTAATGCAATGAAGGAAGGATTTTTCACATGGAGGAGAGCTATCTAGACTTCAGAGTCTCAACTATTGTTCTTAAGCTTCCTCTCCCTTTGAGGGCTATCTTCGATATTAACTACTGCTGTGCAGGCCTATTGGAGGAAAGGGGACCAGGAGGTTAATCTCTGGTGGATGCCGGACACACCAAACCAAGTGGAGTAATGATCCTCTAATGTTTTAACTCAAGGAAGACACAGAGCCCTTCTCTTAATTCCCTGTTGCACAGCTGAGACCGAATTAGAAGATGCGAGCACAGCTTTAGTACCAATTCATATATTACTAAAGAGAAATACAAAGGTAAAGGGTTTACTTTTGAGATTTAATAATTCTAAGGACTCCAACTACAATGCCTACTCTTTACCACTAAGGACTCCAACTGGAATGCCCACTCTTTACCATCCCTTCACTTTGGTCTTACCCAAAGTAGGAGATGCCATCTCAACTGTACCACCTAGAACCACTATCAAGCATACCTAGATTTTCAATTTCTGAATGCAAAGATTAAATTGAATTGAATTGAATTGAATTGAACAACAACAACAGTAGTATTTCCCACCTATTTCTTCCAAAGGTTGGCTTTCTTTGTCTTCCTTTAATTTTAAAAAAGACTAACATTTGAATATAAAAGAAAATATCTAACATCTTCACAAGAGGTAGGCACATATACTTGTTGGGAAGTTTTGTTTTAAAGCTCTTCTTCTTTCTTTTGAGCTCATTTTCTTTCTTTTCTCCTTTCCTATTGTGACTGGCTTCTGAAAAGAATGGTTCTTGTTGCTAATTCCACTGCCTTTACATTGGAACTGTTTGCAATCAGCTGTCTGCTACTGCATAACTTGAAACTGACCGTCTCATCACAAAACCAAGTGACTCTTTCTCTAATACTTTACAGATCTATCTGTAACTATCCACACAGCTGTCTTCTTAAAACTCTCATCCCGTGGGTCCAGTGAACATACACTCTTCTTTATGCATGGCCTGCTCCTCTCTTCTCTTCTTTATTGACTCTCCCTGCTTCTCCACTGCCCAAACGGAGTTGTGTTACGAGAGTCAAGGCCACGCTGCTTTTCATCTCTACTGTTCTCTCTTCTTTGGCAGTGCGGCAGTTACAACCACCTCATCTTTGTGAGTACTTCTGAAATCTGAACCTCGAGATCTCTTGACTGACCTTGTCTACAACCTTTACTGTCTATTGTGACATCTAGCTGGACATCCTAAGAGACTCCTCAAACATGGCAGGTTCTCAACAGTATTCACTTTATTCTTCAAGACAGTTTTTTCTAATTTCTTCTTTTAGTTGGCTTATGGTGATTCTATTTTTCCCAATTGCCTCATCTTCACATGCCTCAATAACATTTTATTTCCTCGACTCTTCACTTTCTATATTTAATCATTTTCCAAAGCAGTTTTGTCTCTGAATGATATTTTGATGTTGTCCTTTTCTATCAATTCCCTTATTCCCTATTCAAGTTGTTTTCTTTTTCATATCTGACTCTTTTTTTTTTTAAGATTTTATTTATTTATTTGAGAGAGAGAATGAGAGAGCACATGAGAAGGGGGAGGGTCAGAGGGAGAAGCAGACTCCCTGCCGAGCAGGGAGCCCGATGTGGGACTCGATCCCGGGACTCCAGGATCATGACCTGAGCCGAAGGCAGTCGCTTAACCAACTGAGCCACCCAGGCGCCCTTTCATATCTGACTCTTATTCTTTTTTTAAAATCCTTTCTTTTGGAAAAAAAATTTTATTCATAGTAAAAAATAAACTGCAATGAAATTTGAAATTCTCTTCCCGTACAAATACGCCATTCCCTCTTTACCACAGTTTTATGTGTGTCATTATAAAATCATCATTTATGCATGCAATCGTATTTCCAAATTATCTCCAAAGTAGTTGAAACAACATACTCTCTAGCAATGTATGAAGATGTGATTTCACCACATTCTCCTAAGCCTTGTGTTATCATTTCTTAATAGTTGCCAATCTGTTCTCTTATTGTTGTTTTATTTTACATTTTATTATTTATGAATAAGATTGAGCACCTATTCATATGCTTATAAGTAATTTGTATTGCTTTTTCTGTGAAATGCCTATAGCATACTGTCTTTTATTTTTTTCCATCTTGTCTCACTGCTTCAAGCCTCTTTTGGCTTCTAAGATGATTACAAATTGTTTCTAGATTAATATTACTAATTCACATCTTTAGAATAACTGCCATTAGAATACCTTAAATTATTGTTGATTTTCAACTGTGTAGAATTTAAATCCCTTAATCTAGTGTACTAGTCAAGGTTTTTAGGTACAAGTATTAGGAACCAGAAATTTAAACGATTTTTGCAGAAATGCATTTTATTAGAAGGATACTGAGAAACTCACATTCTATGGCAGGACTTGAGAACCATAACTACAGGTTTTGGAAAGAAAATACTTAAAATTATGCTACCAAACTCTTTCACCAAAGGTACTAGTAAAGTTGCTGTGATAACACCAATACTAAAAAATTAGATATAGTCAATGGAGCTATGCTCATGGCCAACTTTGGAAAATAAGTGAAGTTGACCCCATTGCTACCGTATCTAGCTGGCCATCTACTTCAGATTAAGAAACTGGGATGTGCACATCGATTGCTCTACATCCCGTGCTAAACCCTGCATGCAAGAGAAATGTAGAAAGCGATTATCTGGCACTTTCTGCTTCTATAGTTGAATATGTACTTTGTTTCACAAATCAGTGGATTTCCCAAGCATAGAATGGGGTTCAAAAGCTGAACACAATGAAGACTCTCAGATGTCTACTAAAGTAGCTATTAATTTACTCTCTGATTCTCCCTCACTTTTTATTTTTTATTTTTGTTAAGTACATTCCATGCCCGGTGTGGAGCCCAATGTGGGGCTTGAATTCATGTCCTTGAGATCAAGACCTGCGCCGAGATCAAGGGTTAGCCCTTAGCCAACTGAGCCCCTCAGGCACCCTCTCTCAGTTTAAAAAACTTATTTGTTTTATTCTTAACCTAGCCTATGATCAGGTCATCTAGACGTATCATTACCAATATATACTCTGAATTTCTTACATTTCTCTTTTTTGTTTATTCTGTTCTTCTCACCTGATAACTTACCTTTTGATGTTTTACCCTTTTAAAAAATTTCTACTTCAAACATCTCTTTTTTTTTTTATGGTTCCCCTAATAATTGCTCTTCTTCTGAACTGTCATACAATTTGATTTCTCTAAACAATAAGATACATTGCATTCTGCCTTGTCTGGAAAGTATTCTAGTATATGCCGTCTTACCCAATCCTATATAAGCACCAATTTTTATAGGGACAATGCCTTTTCATTTTTCAATGCATTAAACTATTCAGAAGATTTAAATATCAACTTAAAGAATTCACCAGAAATAGATTTCTAATTGCTTACTATTCATTCATCCATTCAGCAAACATGTATTGGATACCTACTGTCTATGCCAACATTTTGCTCAGAGCTACAGATATAATGATAAACCACACTGACTCAATGCTTTATAGATTTTAGAAACCAAAAACCAAACTACAACAATAACAAAGCAAACAAAATACAAGTAAACAAAACAAGTTGTACTTGCAGCATAAAAGAAATGCATATGAGCACACGCTCCATTATCACTGTGCAGGGAATGAGGGTGGATTAGGAGCTGACAGGAAATACCTTGATAACTAGAATAGTCCCTTTCTTTGGTTACTTGGTTTCCATATGCATCAGCTATATATATTTGAACTTCTGCATGACAATAAAACAATCCTGTCTTACCACTTGACAAGATATACTTGTCCTTCTTATGAATGAATTTTTCACCATTTCCCCAAATACTACACTCCCTAGTCGTTGGCACTATAATGTTTCATCACAGAATCTCTGAAAAATGTCCATTACCTGAAGAGTAAATGTAAAAGTTATCCTCCTACAACTTGTATGTAAAATAAAACAAAAGGGGAAGAAGGAAAGAGAAAAAGAGCATGGTTAGTATATACAATTAAACAGACATGTATTACAAGCAAAGGAAAAAATATACAAACTATAGTCCCTCTTTCTGTAATTGATCATAAGGCTATAATAGTTCTGGTTTTCTTCTTCTAGCCCCAATTTCCCTTTGGCTCTGAGCCAAAACTTCAGCTGGCAGTGAAGAACGCAGGAACTGTCCCCACCCTCAGAAAATCTGCTGGGTTTCAGATACAGTTTTCTTTGCCCCTGTTGTACAATAGCGACACAATTTCCTCTTGATAACTGAAAGCAATTACTCCGACTAGGGAGAAATTCTCCTGTGTGTGTGTCTGATGGTTGAGTGGTGAAAGGTGCTCAGAATGGTCAGGGGCCAGTCCATTCTTCCAACTGAATCTATTACTTTAAATTTTCCAGGAAGTGGTACAAGCAGCCACTACCATTTGGACCATAGATCCAACAGTTCTCATGGCATTTGAGTATCTGCATAGAAAAACATCTTGTGTTGAGTCTGTGACAAGTCACCATAGAAGACTCACAGTAAAGAACTTTAGGATTCTAGAGCAAGTCCATTCCATGTGTAGTAGAGATTGCTATTTGAAAAAAAGCTCTTAGTATGTTATTGGATCTTAGTAGGGACCAGGCAGATGACAATGGGAATCGATAGGGACTCTAGTAAAACTGCCCATTGTGAGTTGCCATGTTTAAAACTCACCAAATTAGAAAGTCTGGTGGGCCCAGTAGGAATACATTATAAAATGGAAGTGATATATCAGAGATCAGCCTTGAAGGTCCAAACGGACTGCATAGAGGTGTTCCGGACCTCAAGGACACCCCCCTCTCCCCACAGTGCATTGATGTCATCCCTAGCTCTATGGTTTCAAAGTAAAGCAGAGTAGAACAAGTCATTGAGGAACAGGGTTTAGAAATAAAGAAACTGAAAAAAACATAGGATGGCTGGAATGAAAAGTGTAAGCAAGTAGTTAACAAGACATGAGGCTGGAAAGAGAAAGAAATGTCAGTCATGGAGGGCCTTGTAAGTCATGTTAAAATATTTTAAACTTAATCCTAAGGACTGCTATTAGAGGATTTTAGTCAGGTTCATTCATGAACAATACCACGTTTTAGGACTCATTCTGGTTTCAGCAGAATCAACGGTGGGAATGTGGGAGGCAAGAGAGAGAAGAAATATCTTCTGAGAGATTATTGCACAAATTAAGCATGGGCTGAGGATAGTCTTCATAACGTCTCATCTTGCTTTTGCTAAAAGTCTTCTACCAAAACATCTACGTATGCATTATAAGTATTATAATACACTTACACTTACAAAAGTAGCACTTCAGAGAAACAGGTTTTTTAGCTCAAGAACTTATCATCCACATGTAAATAACTAATACGTAACAGAATTGGGATTTAAGCTCTATATGATTTCAAAGCTAGAGTTCTTCCAAAAATATCCATGGGGAAAGTAGATAGGTACATTAATAAATTAAAATGCTACATAGGTGAGAACTCCTAACAATGGCTGAACAAAATGTCGTGGAATCATTGTAGACAGCAACTTAATCCGCAGGCAGAGATTACATTATCATAAAATCTTAAGAAATAGAACTGTGTTAAAACTAATCTGGACATTTTTCACTACCACATACTGCTATTTACATGGAACCCAGGATTTGGAAGACTGCCAATTATAAAAAAAAGTCATTGTTTTGTCTGTGCTGCTTAAGTGAAAAATGATACATATGTATATCTACTTTTGTCCTAAGGATAAGATTTTGCAGCATACTCTTCATTCCTGAATTTGTCAAAGAATATTTGCTCATTATGTGATAAATTGGCTTTTAAAAATAGGTGAATTTTTTTACTGTCTTTCACCTATATGTTTGTCTTTACTCTTGTTATTTAAAAGGCAGTACAAATTCATTTAATAAAAATTTTAAACTCTACAGAATTATAGAATATATATAATGAAAGAATTTTTAACAGTTTTGTGTGTATCTCTTCAATTTCTTTGCCAAATATGTGAGATTCCATCATAATCACTTTATTTGTAAAATGTTTAAATCTTGTAAGATAAAGATAACTACACATTTCATACCCTACTAGTGGGAATATATAATACAACTACTTTGGAGACTTGGTAGAAGTTATCTAGTAAAGTATAGCATACTTTATAACTCTATGGTAGCTCAACTCTTAGCATATATCCTGGGGTAATTCTTGTATTTATCAGGTAACATCAATCTATCTAGTTTATTACACAAGCATAGTTTAAAAAAAAAATCAAACTATTGTCTACTCTAAAGAGGATGGGTAAATAAATTGTGCTATATTCATGGAATGGGATTCTATACAGCAGAAAAAAATGAATGGGCTACATCTATCCACATAAAATTGTATTAAATTCACAAACAATACTGAACAAAAAATAAGTTGTAGAATATAAAATATGTTTACATTTACACAGTTCAAAGATATACAAATTCAAATACTATATTGTTTAGGGATATGCTCAGTTGAGGAGAAATAGTAAGGAAAAGTAAGACAAGCATGATCTCAGAAGTCAGGGTAGTGTTTAACTCTAGGATGTGGAAAAGTCCATAGTGTTCTTCCAATATACTAGAAGCATGCTATTTTTTTTTAAATCGGGAGAAAGTACACAGGTGTTTATTACTTTAAAAATGTTTTTAATTTACATATAATAAAATGCATTCCCTTTTGTGTACAACTATTTAAAAAAATATTTATTTATTGGGACACCTGAGTGGCTCAGTCAGTTAAGCATCTGCCTTCAGCTCAGGTCATGATCCCAGCGTCCTGGGATCGAGTCCTATATCAGGCTCCTTGCTCAGAGGGGAGCCTGCTTCTCCCTCTGACTGCCGCTCCTCCTGTTTGTGCTCTTTCTCTCTCTCTCTTTGTGAAAAATTAAAAAAATCTTTTTAAAAATGTTTTTAAAAAATTTAAAAATAAAAAAAGATTTTATTTATTTGAGAGAGAGAGAGAGAGCACGAGTAGGGAGAGGGGCAGAGGGAGAAGGAGAGAAAGAATCTCAAACAGATTTCCTGCTGAACTCAACATGGAGCTTGATCCCATGACCTCAAGATCATGACCTGAGCCAAAACCAAGAGTTGGAAGCTGAACCAACTGAGCCACCCAGGCGCCCCTTGGTATACAATTCCATGTTTCAACGAATGTATGGAGTTATGGAACCAACAACATAGTCAAGATACAGTACAGTTCATAATACCTTCTCACCCTCCACTAATTCCGTTTTACTACCCCTTTGGAGCCAAATCGTCCCCCAACCATTAACCCCTGGCATCTATTGATTTTTAATCCATCCCTAGAGTTTTGCTTTTTATAAAATAAATTGTAAATGGAGTCATAAAGCATGTAATTGATTCTGACTTATTTCAGTTAGGATAATGTATTTAGGATTTACCCATACTGTTGCATGATCAATTGTATGTTCCTTTTAGTTGCTAAACAGTATTCCAATGCATGTTTGCATCATTGTTGGTTTATCTGCTTCCCAGGTGAAGAATGATTGGGAATGTTTCTAGTTTTGCCTCATTTTACATTTATTCTTGGTATTACTCATATTATAAATATCATTTTGGGATATTCATTACCTAATAAAAACTATTTAAAATATTTAAAATAAAATAAAATAAAGCAAAGAAAAACAAAATTTTGCCCTTTGAAACATAATAATTGTAAAAATCACTTCAACCTAAAATTTGATGTTGCAAAACATAGTATGTGTTGATATTTTAATCTCCAAAAGGGATTGAGATCTTCTGTTATGAATATTTTGTGACCTCATTGGTTCTTATTTTCATGATTTAATGGAGAAAGGATAGTATTTTCAATAATGCAATGGGTTGCATTTGGATGATCATATGTGAAAAAGAAATGTACCTCAACGTAATCTCACACCTTACATGAAAAATAACTCAAAATGGATCATATATCTAGTTGTAAGTTATGAAAGTATAAAACTTCTAGGAGATGATAGAAAATCTTCGTGACCTGGAATTACACAAGAGTTCTTAGAAATGACACCATAATTATTATTTACAAAGGGAAAAAAAAGAATAAATTAGAATTTATCAAAATTAAAACTTTTGCTCTGTTGAAAATACTAATACAAAAATGAAAAGACAAGTTACAGAGTGGGAGAAAATATTTGTAAATCCTATATATTACAATGACTTCCATCCTGAATGTGTAAAGAATTCTCAAAATGACATTAAGAAAACAAAATATCAATTAAAAATTGGCAAAAATAATTGAGCAGACACCCCACCGAAGAGTATACATGTATGGTAAATAAGATGGTGAGAATATGTTCAGTATCATTAGTCATTAGAGAAATACAAATTAAGTCTACAATAAGAAATCACTATACACCCATAAGAAGGATTGAAGTTAGAGATATAACGATGCTGATACTACAAAGTGCTGGTGAGGATATAGAACACCTGGAATTCTCATGTGTTGGTAAAAGGTAAAATGGTACATCCACTCCAGAGAAGTTTGGCAGTTTCTTCTACAGTCAAGCAAATGCCTGACATATGACTCTGTAAACCTACTAAAGGTATTACCCTAGAGAAATTAACTTTTTTTTTTTTTACACAAAATCCTATACATCAATGTTTATAGCAGCCCTTTTTATAATCACCAAAAACTGGTAACAAACCAACAGTCTTCTAACAGATAAATGGATAAACAAAATGTTATACATCATCAAATAGAATAGTACTTGGTAATAAAAAGAAACAACGTTTGCCAGATTTGGGGTTGGGAAGAGAGTGTGATTACAAAAGGATAGCATGAAGATTTTGGGGGGTAATGAAATTGTTCGATATCCTGATTTTCAAACTGGTTATATGAATGAATAATTGTATTAAAATTTATAAAACTTTATACTACCTGTCAGTTTTATTGTATAATAATAAGAAAATTTTAGAACCACAAAATATTTTCATGGACTAATTTCCTGGACCCTACTCATTTCTTCTCCTACTTGACTTCTCAGCAAAAGATGCTGTTATTGACAAATCCATTTTCACACCTTCTATGCCCTTGGATTACAACAGCACACTGTTGGGGTTTTCTTCTCAACTCTTCTTGAAATATAGTTTGTAGATTCATGCTCCACTTCTCCAATATGAAATGCCATAGTTTTTCAGAGTCCAGTACAATGTTTATTTTCCTTTCATTAAATGCTGTCCTATTCTTCCATGCCTTTGCATACCATGTAAAATAACAGTGATATTCAATTTTGTTTTTGGAGTGCAGAATTGATCCTCCATACTCTACAGACTGATTCAACTACTGGGTTGTTTTACAGGCGCCATCTTACATCATATGGTCATACTGAAATTTTAAAATTACCCCACCCATTCTTCAAAAGTCCTGTTCTTTCTGGTCTAAGATTTCCTAGCTCAATGAATTGTTCCTCCCATTCTGCTGTATAAGCCAGAACTGAAGATTAGCACTTGAAATTTTTTACCTTACCATCCATATATAGGGAACCAATAAGTGTTATTGAGTATTTTTCCTAAATGGCTCCTGAAAGCCTTCACTTATCTCCAGCAACACCATCACTTCTTACTTAGACAACATAAGTAAGCTGCTGCTGCTGCTGCTTCTTCTTCTTCTTCTTCTTCTTCTTCTTCTTCTTCTTCTTCTTCTTTCTTCTTCTTCTTCTTCTTCTTCTTCTTCTTCTTCTTCTTCTTCTTCTTCTTCTTCTTCTTCTTCTTCTTCTTCTTCTTCCTCTTCTTCTTCTTCTTCTTCAACTTCTTAAGGAGCAGGTGCAACTACTTTATTTTATTTTATTGCCAAGTATTATTTATACTATAGTTTGTTTATCAATTTACATGTTGATGGACAATTAGGTTATTTCCAGTTTGGGGCTATTACAAATAAAGCTGTTATGAACATCCATTCTCTGTTTAGACATAAGCTTTCATTTATTCTGGGTAAATAGGAAGAATGAAATGGCTGTTTCATTTGACAGATTCAAATTTTTAAGAAACTAAATTGCTGTTTTCATGGTATTTTTATGATTTTTACATTCCTACCAGGCAGGGTTTGAGAGTTCCAGATCTTCTATATCTTGGTCAATACTTTGTGTACAGCCAGATTTCTATTTTTACCATTCCAAATGTATGATTTCTCATTGTGGTACTCCCCCATTTTTTTTCTTACTGGGGCAGGTTTTCCTATTTTGGTAAAAACCATCATTGGGATCTTTATGGGGATCTCATTGAATATGTAAATCACTTTGGGTACTAGTGACATCTTAACAATATTAAGTGTTCCAATATATGAACACAGAGTTGAGTGTTTTTTTGTCATGAAGGGATGTTGAAGCTTTTCAAATCCTTTTGTGCATTAAGTATGATGATCACAGGTTTTTTCCCCCTCATTCTATTAATGTGTTATATGACATTAATCAATTTTGGCTCATTGAACCACCCTTGCATTCCAAGAATAAGCCCACTTGGTCATGTTGTATAATCCTTTTAATAAGCTGTTGAATTTGGTTCCTAGTAGTCTTGTATCTTTTTCCGCCTTGCACCTTTCCTTGAATATGTATGGTCACATTCTAATTTTTTCCAGTATATACACTTGTATTTCATGTCTGGTTCCCAGAAGAGAAGAAAAAAAGAGAGAGAGAAAGTGAAGTGTGGATGAAGGGTGCTACCCCTTTAAATCCTCTGGAAATCACATTAGTGGAGGGAGAGGGCTTAAAATAATAGAGGGAGGCACAAGATTGGCTGCCCACCTCTTGGTCTGCATCTCTGTGATCAGAAGCCGCCATCAACACTGAGAACAAAGGCTTCCAATATTTGTAAGGCAGGATCCTTTTTACCCACCTTGACTCCCACAAGTTTTATGCAGGTTCATCCAGGAACAGGTGCATAGGTGACTGCCACAGGGTTTGAGTTGGGGATGGGTAGCTGTTGCTGTCCTAAGAGCTGGAAATGACCAAATTTAACCACAATATACTGTTCACGCTTTGCCTTGTAATGCCTCCTCTTTAAAATCCCTTACTGGCTACCAATTTGTATCGGGGTAATGATAAAATTCCTTAAATCCTTCTTTTAGTAAGTGCCCGTCTTGTTACCTTCATCTCATACTGCTTTTCTGATTTCTTTTGCTTTTCTAGTCAAATCTGCCTTCTTTTTGTACCCAAATATACCAGTGCTATTTCCCATATGATTTTGCATATGTTTCAACCCTTTTTCCAAAAGTCTCTTTTCCATGCCCTTTTATTTAGTTAATATCTACTCATTCTTAAAGTTCAACCAAATGTCCCTTTTTTCAGGGAATTTTTCCTGACACATCACTCTTTCATGAGACATGAAACATGGACAAATGTTAGCAGGGCTGCCTCTTATTTTCTTCATATTGCTTATTTTGCGTTACATGGCACATTTATGTCATCAGTTATTATATTTTCCCCTTTTGGATTGTAAATTCCAGAAGAACAAAAGCCACATCCATATTTTTTTTTTTTTGCAATAACTTCAGGGTCTGCAATAGTCATAATGGTCATTCAGCCAACTCACCCAAATATCCCATTTTGTCTGTCGTGAAACAACTACTGATTTCCCCATTTCTATTTCAATCTGAAGTTAGTTGTGTAAGAGATTCCTATCTCGATCTCTCCCAATTTCCTAATTTGGAGAAAGTCACCGCAACATCCTAATACCTCTCCCTTTCTTCTAATCTCTTATTTAGCAGGTCATCTTTGCCGTGTGTTGGGGTCTGCCACATTTGGGGGGTTTTCACCACTGACTCATCCATTGCATGCCTTAGATCCAGATTCCAACATCTTTGAGTCTGGCATACTGTTTGGGTTGAGCTGGAATGGACTTTTCCCTCATGTGTGGTTACTCTCAGTGTGATTGGTCCTTCTGTAATTCACTTTTTATTTGTATTTTTTTTTCTTGTGCAGAGTTCTCTAGGTTTTTGGCATGTATGTGGAGGATACCACCACTCATTTTAATTATTAACGTATGTTTGTTCCTATCTTCATATTTCTAAGATAAGGGAGTTAAAGCATTACCTCTTCTTGCCATCTGGAACCAGGAGCTCAATCTTACACATGTGTGTTTATGGAGAGTGTGTGTGTGTGTGTTTGTGTGTGTGTGTGCAGGGGGTGGGGTATTATTGTGTCACCTCTCAGGTTCCACTTGTTAGAAGTTAAATGTCAATGAATTGGAGTATGAAGATATCACTCTTCAGCTTAGTAGTTCTTAAATATTTTTGCTCTTGTACTTAACTGCATATCTCCTAAGTGGCAAAAGCTCCTCGTGGTAGTGAAGGACAAAGTAAGAAGGAGTGTCCTTTCCATTCCACAGCCCTTCAGGATTGAAACCTGAGTGTGTCAGGTGCTTTTAAAAAGCCCTAATACCAGAAACATGGCCCTCCTTCCTTCAAAATCTGTTTTCTAATTCAGAAGCATCCTTATGGTCATTCAAATAGTCCATCTCTATGCATAGATGCATAGTGATGTCTTAGTAATCTTCAGTAAGCATGTTACTTTCTTGCTCAGATACTGTGTCTCTGAATCAATGACTCCCCACTGACTAGAAGATAATGCCTAGACTCTTGATATGTTGGTATATAACCTCTCCCCTCTTGCCACAACCAAACATTCATTACCCATAAAATCTACAACTGATTTGCACTCTGAAGATTTCCTCTTACCACACCCTCTCTGGGGCTGACCTTTGCCGCCTACTGATATCTGTTATGTGATCTTAGAACCAAAGTCTGGAGTTTTCTCATGACGGCAATATAAAGTAATGTTTCTATCTTTTGAATGCCTACTGTGTTCACCACATTTTTGCAATTAATCACTTACTTTTGGTTGTTTCCGCTCCTAATGGTGTCTTCACTCTCATTTCAATCTATGACTGATATTTAAGTTTTATACTTATGTCTTGAATTTCCAAATGAATGGATCTTCAGCATTTTAAGAACAGGAGTTGCTTCTGTTTCTCTGTATCCTCAAATGCACCCACTACCGTGCCCTTCCTATTATGTGTGCTCATAAATATTTTTATTTGATTTGATTTTACTGAAATTGTTCCAAGCTATGCAATTGTGTTCTGCACAATAATTGCTGCTTTTTCAAAATAAGCCATGTCATCTTTTGAGCACAGTATGAAAAGCAATAACTGAATTGAGGCATTAGACAAATATGGCAGAAAGATAAGACAAGTAGTAGCTGGGTGGGGGGCAGGATGAGTGAGTATAGAACAAAAAGAAAAAAATAAGACAGAAAACCAAAATAGACCATTTATTTTATCATCATTTCTTGTCAATCAAAGAAAAGACTGTTCTGGCTTGAAGAAGCCTAAATAGTGATAGAAGGGAGTCAGATTTTCTGACGTTAAGGGAAGAAATAAAAGAAAAGAATATGGAGCCATGGCTTTTGCTTTTAAAGTTTGATCCTGGATTTTCATCATTAATGATATCATGGGTTTCTTGGACCAATTTCTAAATTGAAGCTAGTGGTGGAGATGTCATCAATCTACCTGTCCGTTACTAGCAAATTCAACACAAATGAAGAATAAGACAGACATCCTCTCTTGGGGCGCCTGGGTGGCTCAGTTGGTTAAGCGACTGCCTTCGGCTCAGGTCATGATCCTGGAGTCCCTGGATCGAGTCCCGCATCGGGCTTCCTGCTCAGCGGGGAGTCCGCTTCTCCCTCTGACCCTCTTCCCTCTCATGCTCTCTCTCATTCTCTCTCTCAAATAAATAAATAAAATCTTTAAAAAAAAAGAAAAAGACAGACATCCTCTCAAAAATTGAAGTGAATGATAAAACTCAGAACTTTCTAGAATAAGACTCAAGGAAAAAATTGTTTCAGTTTTATATTAATATGTTCTCACTATTTTTTGGCATACAATCCATTTCTACCTCTCTCATGTATTTGTCCTATAGCTTATGAAAGAAACATTATGTAATTTCATTCAAAAATTATATCACTTTCCATTCTCAAAGAAACAAAATGCTATATTTTAAAGGCAGTCCTTCCAATAGCCTACTGCTCTAAAACAAAACAAAACAAAACAAAACAAGCAACAGTAGTGGGACCAATACCAAGAGTAGCCAGCATATAGTATATACAGTATAATGTATATGGCTAAAAACAACGTGTTTCAATATGACAAATTTAAAATATTCCAATCTATTCCTTCACATTTTCAGTTATAATGTTCTTTTTTCTGTTACAATAATTTAATCTTTTTAAAGATTTTTTTCCTTTCCTTTGATTCATTCTAGCTGAATGAATTGAGATTAGTTTCAATTGTAGGGTGGAATACTAAATGGATAGGTTAGCAGCTGATTCTTCAATAAAAGTAGAGCCGAATAGCTGAAAAATGTAAAGTTGTGATCTTTTTGAATTATTAATATTGTACTATTTTAATGATGACCATCACAAAGAACCCTTCTATCTGAAGGCACGTGGAAGCCAAAAGACCTTGTTTTCCTGCTATGATGTTTTGCATCACTTCTCTTTTGTATACTTTTCTTAATTTTTCACAAACAACCCCTTCAAAACACACACACACACACACACACACACACATTCCCACTGCCTAATCCGTACCATTTGCTTTCTCAGCTTGAAAACGGGTTATGAAGCAAGAATCCCTTTCTTTCGGGTCTGTGAGTTGCTATGAGGCACGACTAAGAACATGTGCTTATCCAAGTACACTAACACCTTCAGCCTCAGAGCCTATGGTACATTTCTAATTTTCTGATACAAAGAACAGAGTGTCCAGTGTGCATTGATTCTCCATAGCCATATTTCTGCAGCAGGCCTTCGGACCACTGTCTTGGCTCTCTATGGACAACGGACATCTGGGTGAGATGGATTGTGCCTACATGTGGCCTGAAGATAGCCGCTAGAAATAAATGCAGAGAAGGCGGCAGAGAGATGCTAAGGGGCCCATCAACCCCATCAGTGCTGAGAACCATTATTTTGCCCTAGGGTTTCCCAGGATATCATTATAGGGTAAGTATGACCCATAAAGTCTTATTGATCATCACATTGCTTTCTTGTGAGCACTGATTATCTCTGATAAAAGTGCAGTCGGCAAACTCCCCAGAGACATTGGGTAGATTTTGAATCTAAAATTTCAAGGACACTTAATTGAATTTTTTCCCCTAGTTTCTATTTGTTCAGCTATCACTATCTATGTCTCATAAATTGAAAATGACCAATCTTAATAAGTCACTAGATTTTTATTTTCTTGACCCTTTTCTTTGTTTCTCTTGCCTTCTATGATTTGTTTCTATAAAAGTCTACATTGTACGGAAATGACAACAGCATTCCCTACAACCTTTCCCTTCCCTCTGATGCAGAATGATAAAGCTGCAGTTTAAAATATAAACAATATAGGATTGTGGACTTTCCATTATTCTGGAAATGAAATGATGTTAATTTGAGCATTTTGAAGTCTGGAAACACTTAGTATTAATCCAGGTATGAGACACATAGTATCAATTTAGGAAAAAGAAATATTCTGTCTGTTTCAAATAAAATTTAGATATTATTAAACTGTAACAATCTCCAAACCTTTGAACGAGGTGAAGGGTAAAGCATAATTATTTTGTAATCAAAAATCATTTGAATTTATTATAGTCTGTATAGAAGTTTATATTCTTAAAGAAAGAAGGTGTATTTCAGGACCTGGTCTTGAGAACCATACCTACAAATCAAGTCCTAGACAAAATAATCATCTTCAGCTAATGTCAGCCAATCACTGGCCTTCTTTTAAACTAATCTTTCTCTAGGTAGCACCTGGCAGGTGACTTGAGCTTGCACTTGATGCTCCGCCTCTACCATCCTCTTCCTATTGATTATATCTGGGATATTCTTTATTCTCCATTCTATCTTGTTATCTGTACATTGCTGATCATTTTAAAAATGTGTATGTGGAAACACAAAAAGGGCACTCCAAAGCAGTGGATACTTTTTGGAGTTTCCCATCACATAGTAGTTTTGGGGATGCAAATAATAACTATACATGGTCCCTGCCCTTGAGAAACTCACAGTCTGATGGAAAAGTTGTGAAAAAAGCTATTTCAGTACATTGTGCTTTATGAATTAATAGAGACATGCACAGGATTCTGTGAGAACTCAGAATAAAGGCCTCTAACTCAGCCTGAAGGAGTTAAAACAAAAAGGTTCTTCTGGGGTCTGTTTTGAATAACAATTCAGAATTAAGCATGGGAAAGACAAAATGGTGTTTGTTGTGAACATAGAGAAGAACTTAAGCAACAATGATAGAAGAGGCAAGAAACACTACAGCTTGCAGGAAACAACAAGTAGCTAGAACAATTCTTAAAGAGTGGTCCCTGGACCTGCACAATCAGCATCCTGAGAAATTGTTAGAAATGTACATTTTTCGGCTGCCTCTCACTCCCACTGAGTGGGTCCTAGCCGTCTGTGTTCGAACAGGCCCTCTGGGGATTTTGACAGGCACTAAAGTTGAAGAACAACTGAAATAGAAATCAAGCACTATTCAAAATGTGGCTTGATCCTGTTTGTCATCAGGGCCCACTGAATGATTTTATCAATGGGTGTCACATAACTAGATTTGAGGTTTCAGGAGACAAATGTGGTGTCAATGTAAAAACTGGTATCATTTGCAGATTATTTTTAGTCTGACTTTATAATAAAAGTCCATTCCTCTGAATATGAGTTTGCCCTTCACCTGGCTCAAATGAATATCCAGCTTGAGCCCCAAGGCAGAAAGCTATTGCTTAAATGTAACACAGTACTACCGGTGTTGCTTATCATGTTATGAGAAAACTTCAAAGAGCAATGAGCATAAAATAAAAGTTTTTCCAAAATATTTATGTATTAACAATATAACTTAAAGAGTTTATCTGCCATTAAAAATATGTAGACTTTACCTGAACCAGCGAGGTAGAACTTGCACTGTTTCATAAAGTTAATACAATACAATATATTGTCACCAAGGTTATTTTTGAAGGATACAATTCCTGAAATGATTTTCTACATGGCATAGAGTTGTTGTTTTTCAACAATTTATAATATTCAAATGTGGTCAGTATCAATTTCTGGGAGTTCACAGAGAAAAACAGTAAGTCATAGTATAAGGCAACAGTGGGAGAAAAAAAAACATTTTGTTTTACATCCAAATTAAAGAAGAAATAATTTCTGTTATTTTCTTTACAAATAAAATGATGCATATTTAGTATGAAAAGCATGATTTATTAAGTCAATTTTTAATCCTTTGTTAGTATTCAATGAAGATTTCCCTCTTAAGAATTACCTTCACAGTTTATTTTTAAGAATATTCTTCCTGTTTATCCTAAATATAAATACATCTTTGACTAATATAAATAAGATTTGGTTTCTATTAAATCTGTGCTTCAATGCCAATTTACTTAGTCAGTTCTTTCTGTCACCTAAATTTTTGCTGGTGTGTTAGAAAACAGCCACATTGGAAAATGCAAATGAGTAAAAACTGGAATCAAGCTAGCTCTGCCAGTTTTTGCATAATTTTATTTGCTTTTCCAAAAGTCACTTTCAGATACTTGTTTGTTACAAGTAACAATAATGATTCCCATTTTGGCGCCTGTTCTGAACCTACTGTTAGCCTGTAGTTTCAGTTGGTTGAGGTACCTGGTATGTCAACCTTAATTCAGCCTCAACCATTCAAAAGTGAATAATTTATAAAGTGACTTCTTTGTACAATTGAATTTTCCATTTTAGTCTTCGGTTATTTAACATATACAACAAGCCAAATAATAATATTTATTAGACATTCCCTATAACTAAAGTATCAGTGAGTTTTTATATAAATTGTAACTATGTAGCCAGTATTTCTCTGAAAAACAATTATTCATGTTTTTGCAATTACTCAACTTTCTTCATTATAATTCACAATAAGAAGTTATATTAAAGATCTATCTATAGACTGCAACCATTGCAATAGGAAACTACAATGCAATATTGTCTTCTGTTTTAAACAGCATAATGATAATAAGGCATAGCGGAAGGCCAGGAGAGTGGGTATAATATGATTTCATTTAATTCTCACAATCACACTGAGAATGAAATATTGCACTATTTTGTAAAAGAAATCACTGTGACTCTGACAATTTAGTCAGCTGGCTCCAAGTCAGACTTAAGCCTCTGTTGTCACTTTTCTCGGCCAGTATCCACTTCACCGTGCCGCAGCTCAGTCTTGTATAGTTCAAACGTACTTTTCTACTGTAAAGTCAAATTTAACAAAACTTCCAACCAGAGGTTTCCAACACAGCAGCTTGTTTGCAAGGTTTTTCCACAGAGGTATCAGCATCGTGCTGAAGTGACGGAATGCCATTTATTAGAGAGCTCTACATTTACAAGAGCAATTCTGGGCATGAAATTCATTATTTAGAGATTCTTCTAGTCTCACTCTTGCTTCTAATACAATTGCTAAAAAATGGAAATATATCGTGAGGACATATTCCTTAATTCTCAGGGTATAGTAACTCCTACAGCTGGGTCAAATACAATACGCACAGAAGTCAACACAATCCTATAGAAAACATAATCCATGACCTCTCATTCCAATCTATAATTTTCTATCCCTACTAACCAATTTCCAATCTCATCTTCAAGTAATGACAATTTACTCTCTCTCTCTCTCTCTCTGTCTTTCTCTAAATATCTATTTATCTATCTCTATCTATATACCTCTCTATATACATATATATACCCACATAATACACATATATTTTTTTCTGTAGACTGTGGTGACAGTACAACATTCACTGCATACCTGTAAATAAAATTTATTTACTTAGTCTTAGAGCATTTTTGTTTATTTCTGCTTAGGAAAAAAGCAGCAAAAGTTTTGTAGTCAGAGAACTCTGGGATAAATCCCAGGCTCTTATAATTATACTGATAATATAATTTTTGGTGCATAACAAGATGAGCCTCAGTTTATTCATTTAAAAAGCCGAGGCAATAATGCCCATGTTCAGTTTTGTGAAAGTTGGAAAAATATGTATGAAAATATGTGTGAAATGAACAGAGTGCTTATCAAATGGTAGGTGAACAATCGGTGATGGTCATAAGAAAGCAGTTACTATTATTTTATTGTCATAAGCAGATCACTATTTGACATCATTTTCGAGGATCAATTTCTCTTTTCTATGGAGTCGTCTAATGTGACTTTTTGTCGCCCTTGTCACATATGGTGCACCTGTTCTTCGTCTGGTCATGCCCCGTGAAACGCTATGTTAATGTTCCAGTTTTCTACACAAGCTCATTTATAAAGTGGGTTGCAGCAGGAGGAGCAGAGCGATGGGGAAGAGACAAAGCACAGATTTATACCTTCAGTGCCAGCACCTTAGGGGAATCCTAAGGAGCATTTCTACTGATTGAAGAATGTGCAGCGGGCTTGGTAATATGAAAAGTCAGTGCGTGAGATTTGCCAGAGAGAGAAGGAGGCCCAAAATTAGCAGGTCATGGTTTCTCAGCATAATTTCAAAGAAAGGTATAGAAGAGAGGAGATGTCTATGCTTACTTGCCATGTCTAAATAGGGACTTAACTCTTACGTGGTGTGGCTGGTATAGCAGAACGGTAGATAACAACAACAACAACAACAACAACAACAACAAGTGGTGTTGCTTAACAGAGGATATTAAGGGAAACTACATGACAACAATTAAGGTTGAAGCAAAAATCTCCCAAAGCAGAAGAGTGCTTACCAATTACTGGCTCATAAATCAGGCACAAGGTCAGGCCTAGCCTAAAGCATGAGGAGGGAGGCACAGAAATAGTAATCTGCAATACGGTGGCAGAAGCAAAGTTCAAAACTAACACTACAAAGGATGGAGCTATGGAGTTTCTTTTTTTGGGAAAGGCTCTGATGCTCCAATAATGGGCTTGCCATGAACAACCACCACATTCCCTGGACTCTAGTCCTGGTCATTTTGGGGCAGAGCACTTGGGTAAAACTGGTAACTCTAGCTCAGGAGTTTTATGACCAGTCGCTTCAATTTCACAGGAAGGAAAATTAGCAGATCCCAGAGGATTCCTATATTACTCCCAAAGGATTCCCTTTCTCAGTAGCCACAGGTATACAAGGGGCCATTCAGGACAGACACTGACTTACTTCTTTGGTTTTAGGGGGAAAAGGAGCAATGTAAATTTCACAGAATATAAAGACAATAGAAATTGTCCATAGAATATAAATTATCTTAGAAAGCATTTACTGTATTTCTGGTCTACATCTTGAACACTCCTTCTAATACCTCATTCTGTTTTCCCCTCAGTAACGAAGTAATCGTATCTGCTGGCTAATTCAGAACACATTACAAAATCAACGGAATAGGGTCTTCCATTGGGATTACATTTCAGTCCACTTGTCTATATCGTGAGAGAAATTGGTACCTGGACAGTTTCTTACAGTCTCAGGATTATAAGCAAATTTATTTACACCTCTTTTTCTTGGGGAACAAACAAAACATTGTTTTTCTCTGCCCTCCAACCTGCCAATGCCCTTTAGCACATTTGATGTAACCGTGATTCTTTTCTGTAGACTGTTGTGACCTCAGGACATTCTCTGCGCACCTGTTTCCTGCTTCTATCTTGCTCCAGGCAGTTTTTCGGAAGAGCTAAAACAATAAGACACCAGTCCTTCACTATCAATAACACTTCCTCATGCATCATCTCATTTGCTCTATAAAGTAAATGTGTGATGTAGGCAGGGCAGCTCTCTGTATCCCCATTTGGGGCATAAGAAAATACAATTTTATGGAGCAAAACTAATTTGCTCAAGATTACACAGCTTGGAAGTGACAGAATTAGAACTAGAACTTAGGTTTTCTGTTTCTATCCCGGCCTCCTCTTTTGTGGTTTATTGCCATCCCCAACTGTGCTACTTTTCACACAAAATACAAAGTAGAATTAGAATATTTTACTTAAAGTCCTAACTAGTTTCGGAGTTACATTAAAGCCATAGAAATTAAATGTGTAAATTTGCAGTGTTAATTGTTTAATTTAGTTAACACATGCATAAAGAACTGGGGAAAAGAGAAATATAAATGTCCGTTTTTCCAATAAAGGTGTGTTGTTTAGTAACTGCGGAGTCATTAAGATATATTTACAGTCTTATAAAATAAGGAAGAATATTGAAATGAAACAAAAGGAAGGAAAGGAAGAAGGAAAGAAAGGGGGGAAGGAAGGAAGGAAGGAAGGAAGGAAGGAAGGAAGGAAGGAAGGAAGGAAGGAAGGAAATAATTGCTGAGTATTTACTATGACATGTACTTTCATGTACAGCATCACATCTATAGAGGGAGATACCTTAGAAAAGGACTGGTTTATGTCAAGAGGATCCCAGCCAAGTCAGTTACTTTTGGCCTGGACTGGGTGGTTATAAAAGTGACATGTGTGGAGTTCATTAAGGAGATTGCTTCACTGCGAGAGGAGATTCAGGATAATAATTATTAGGAAATAAGGTTGCATTAATTAGTGTAAAGTTACACTTGTGGATAAGTTCCTCAAAATTTAGAAAAAAAAGAAGTGTTTTACACCAGAGAGGCATATATATTCCTCTTTTCTTCTGCTACCAACACCTTACTTAAAGGGGGGATAATAGCCCTGTTCTCACACTCTCACCACACGATTAGCGTGGAGTTGACTATATTCCCCATTCTGCTCCGAGGTTGGGGCGTGTTACCTGTATATAGCCAGTGAGAATATTCTACGGTCCAGAATTTTTTGAAGGATGATTTCATGTTCCAAGCTATGTAAATCAAACTCAATTTTGAGACTTTTCCTTAATAAATTGTTAAAAGCCGTGAGTCCTTCTCACAGGGTTATTAAATTCACAGAATGTTAGTCAGGGATTAATTCTTAATATATTTATCATTTCATGGTGAAATTGTTCCTTAGAAAGAATCTAAAACAGAAGAAATCCAAAACAAGAGATGAAAGGATATAGTTTCCCAATGACATGATTTGAGTATGTGGACCATGCTGTACTTAAGTCATGCCCCAGATTCTCTAGTTCTCTGAGCTAATGAATCTTCAGTTCTCACTTTAAAGAGAAAGAAAAGAAATTAAGTTTCAATGTGTAACCAAAGGGTTTAGGATAATATAAATTCAGACTTTATTTCTAAGTGCATGAAGAAAGGCAGTTTTTATGGGTTGCAGGAATTGATAAAAACGTTGTACTGTGTCTTTTCTTGGTTGTTTGCAAATTTTTGGAAGTAAATAAAAAGTTTAATATTTTTGAAATGCTTTATACTTGACATGATGAAACCTTCAGAATAAAATTGAAGTAGTAAGGTTGAATCTGAACAATGTTTGCAGACAAACCGCCTATAAAGCTAAAGAGAAAAAGAGAACATGAAGATTTCTTTACAAGAAATTTGGGCTCAATCAGTTAAGCATCCAACTCTTGATTTCAGCTTAAGTCATAACCTCAGGGTCCTGAGATGGAAGCCCCAAGTTGGGCTCTGTGCTGAGCGTGGAGCCTGCTTGAGATTCTCTCTCTCTTCCTCCTCCTCTTCCTTTCCTTCATCCCATTCTCTCTCTCTAAAAAAAAAAAAATAAATAAATAAATTTGGAAGAATAACCTTATACTGAAAGATGAGGGAAAGTTATTAAATAGAATGAAATAATTTTGTTAAGTAACAGCTTTAAATTCCCTCAAAATTTATAAATTCCCTTTAAAAAATGGTATTTCACCCACTAATTGTAAATTTTCACATCCAGGATTTAAAGTACTTCATTTGTTACCTAACTCCTTGTGTTGTCCAGTTATATGCTACTTGTTAAACAAAATAGATCATATGAGTCAGTCAATTATCATTCTCTCTTCTTTTCTTTTTTTGTTATGTAAAAGTGTATATAGCATTTTCCATGAGAATGATATACAAGTTATATGTAATTTTTGAGTCACAACAAAAAACAACCATTGAGGGGCGCCTGGGTGGCTCAGATGGTTAAGCGTCTGCCTTCGGCTCAGGTCATGGTCCCAGGGTCCCAGGATCGAGCCCCTCATCGGGCTCCCTGCTCAGCGGGAAGCCTGCTTCTCCCTCTCCCACTCCCCCTGCTTGTGTTCCCTCTCTCGCTGTGTCTCTCTCTGTCAGATAAATAAATAAAATCTTAAAAAAAAAAACAAAAAAAAAACCATTGAACTCCATCAACAGACCCTTCCTGGTCTCCTAGCAACACACTGCATTTCCCTCCCTGATCCTCTTCCTTCTTCGCCCCCATCCCTCCACCCACATAACCACTATCTGCAGCCTCACCATTACATTCTGAACATCCGATATGCCTGCTGGGTCATTTACTACTTCTGGGAGTACGTCTTATAGAAGTTGTTTTAAGAGGCATAGTAAATTATCTCAATTTTTGTTTATCTGAAAGTTTCTTATTTAACCCTTGTACTTGAAATATCTTTGGGCATTCGATTCCTACCTGACAGCTTACCTTGTCCCAGAAATCTGAACGTATTTCGCTACTCCGGTCTAGCCTACTTTGCTTTTATTGTAGAGCCCACTGTCTAAATTTCTTTCACCTAAATGTAGGGACTCTTCTTACCCTGCCTGCATTATAAAATTCTATATTCTCTCAATTTTAGTTTTACCCAGCTTTTAATTCTGTTTGCAATTTTATTTGATTTTTTAATAAATAACTTAGCTGATTTTTCTCTAAATTATCTAAGTTAACAAAGCTAATTTTTAATCCTTCTCTGAAAGATGTTCACCTTCTCCTGTCCTATTCCCCACTCTCCAACACGTTAATAGTCTAATTTTGATTACTTAAATATATACATATGTGTATGTGTATGTGCACACATATGTAATTTATTTGGCTTATTCATCAAATTCTTATACTATGTTACATTTAATCAGCATATTTTAATTTATTCCATTATTCATTCAATATTAAAATGTTTCCATTCCTATATTTTACATTTTAATTCATATTTCCATTAGCTGAAGTTTTTCTTAAAGGACTACTTTCGAGAAAGATAGGCAGATTTTCCTGTGCTTTCACCCATTAGTTTCAAATTACTTGAGTACTGGGTTTTTTTGTCAAGAATTTTCTTTCCTGGGAATGCCAATAATGTTCAATCACTTTCTGAATTTCTGAAGTGGGGAAGTCTGAGGCTGTGGTTTATGGACAACCTTTTATTTCTGCATGAATGAATATGAATTTTTATTCTTGAAATTAGGATGAAAAATGTGAGATTGTTAAAAATTAGGAAAAAAAAACCTAGGCAGAGGTTAGATCATGGAGAATCATATTTGACATGATGAAGATATGGGAGTTTATCTCTTAGGTGATGGGCATTATTATTTTAATCCTTGTTAGTTCCATCAGTAGCATTGTTATTGTCATCAGAATACCAGGTTTATGTGGGAAATTCTCCAGTTTGACATTCTGTCAAATTGGAGCATCAGTTAGCTATTGCTATATAGCAAACCACATTAGAGGTTTTAAAACACACACAAACACACACACACACACACACACACTTCTTTAGCTCATGAATCTGCAGTTCAGAAATTTGTGTGTTGTTGTTTTGGTTTGCTCTGGTCTGAAATTGACTAATCTCAGCTTTACTCATTCTTCTATCTGTGGTCAGCAGGTAGGTCTGCAATGACTGGATAATTTATAATGGCCTCGGATGGGACCACAAGACAACTGGGCCTTCTCTCCAGGTGGACTGTTACTGTTCAGGCTAGCTGGAGCTTGTCCACATAGTGACAGGGTTCCAAGAGAAGCGACAGGGCAAGATCTAATTTACAAGCACTTTTTATCTGTTTGCAACATTTTTACTACTGTTCCTATATTCAAGGTAATCACGAGACTGAGCCCAGAGTCAGAGGGCAAAAAGCACTTCTAGACAATCTAGTTACAGGGAATCATGAACTAACTGGGGATGTTACTGCATCAGTCCACTACATTTGCCCACATGGACTCTGAAATCCTGGGACACCTTCATACATCACTGAAGAATTCCTCCAGGGAGGGTAGGTATTCATAACCAATGTTCATTTAAGCTATTCTGGTGCTCTGCTTCACCTATGGCCTCAGGAAGTCCCCCCTTAAAAAAAAAAAAAAAATCTATGTTTTCTTTTTTTTGTTGTGTAAGATTTTTTATTTATTTGAGAGAGAGAAAAAGAGAGAGTGGGGTGAGGGGCAGAAAGAGAGAATCTTCAGACTCCTGGCTGAGCACAGAGGCCTAAGCAGGGCTCGATTTCACAACCCTAAGATCATGGACCTGAGCCGAAACCAAGAGTCAGATGCTCAACCAACTGAGCCACCCAGGCATTACTGTCCTAAAACTTTATTATATATGTAGAATTTTTAACACTGAGGAACTGAAAGGAGAAATTGCATGGGATATAATAAAAGTAATAATCATTTCAGCCTGATTCCTATATGCCCCATATGCTGCTGAGCCCTTCACAACAACCCTCCTCCCTCATCAGGAAACTAAATGAGGCATCAGCTTACACAATTGAAGATGCCGGGTTTTGCAGCACAAGTAAATGTTTATTAAAACATATTGTTTAATTAGATGTTAACACTTAATTGATAGTAGTATAGATTTAATTACAATCTTAAAATTTCTGTTGTTTGCATTATTATGATGTTTCTATTGTTCATATTAGGGAATATAACATTTTCTCTTTTTTTTAAATTTTATTTATTTATTTGAGAGAGAGCACGCAGGGAGGAGGGGCAGAGTGTGAGGGAGAGATAGAGTCTTAAGCAGACACCCCACTGAGCACAGAGCCCAATGTGGGACTTGATCTCAGGACGCTGACATCATGACCAGAGCCGAAATCAAGAGTCATACGCTTAACCAACTGTGCCACCCAGGCGCCCCAAACATTATTTTTCTTAAATAAGTTTAGATGGGAAAGACCTGATTTAACTTTCAGAAAAGACAATATCATTCCTTAACTATATGTTTTACATCCTACCTATTTTTAAAATGCCATCTGGTGACCTTATGAATGGTTTATTTGTATACCTTGCTTTTCCACCCCACTGGTGAGTATTTCTCAACCTTGATTTAAAAGTTAGTCTTTTTTTTTTTTTTTAAGGTCATTTATAACTGAACGATTTCTGTTGAAATGACTTACTTTTTTTTTTTTTAAAGATTTTATTTATTTATTTGAGAGAACGAGAATGAGAGAGAGTACATGAGAGGGGGGAGGGCCAGAGGGAGAAGCAGGCTCCTCGCCGAGCAGGGAGCCCGATGCGGGACTCGATCCCGGGACTCCAGGATCATGACCTGAGCCGAAGGCAGTCGCTTAACCAACTGAGCCACCCAGGTGCCCCTGAAATGACTTACTTTTAAAAAGAGCTGTACAAGGGACGCCTGGGTGGCTCAGTCGTTAAGCGTCTGCCTTCGGCTCAGGTCATGATCCCAGGGTCCCGGGATCGAGCCCCGCATCGGGCTCCCTGCTCGGCGGGAAGCCTGCTTCTCGCTCTCCCACTCCCCCTGCTTGTGTTCCTGCTCTCGCTATCTCTCTCTCTGTCAAATAAATAAATAAAATCTTAAAAAAAAAAAAAAGAGCTGTACAAAACTGAAATTCCTTCTCCAGTTGCCTTATAGCCTCCTGAAACGAAAATTAACCTAATGAGTAAGAATTAGGATGAGAAGTTTCAGAACATTTGTAATACCCTACAGCAAGGGGCCCTGCTTGGCACCAGCTCCTTAGGCAGTTGCTCTCAGGGCAGGGAACTGTTCTCTCTTTATTATCTTTTGCATGGATTACTTCAGGGGCTTTTAGCATTCAGTCTTTCTCCTTCCTTTTCTCTTGTGGTCCTAATAATTTGCTGTGGGTATTTCCGACACAACACACAACTGTTGCTGCTGATAATGAGAACCATTCAGCTACTTTCTCCCTGCCACGCACTGCGAATGAACTGTCTAGGGTTGGGGTACGCGGTGGAAACCCTTACCAGGAGGTTGTGAGTGGAAGAAGGATGATATAGGAAACAGCCTGGGTAAGCGAGGCACGAGCAAAAGGTGATTAGCGCATCGTGTTATGGGTCAGACCTCAGGGAAGCAGATGTCTCTTCGCTCTCTGCTAGCTATCCGCCCCCTTGGACCAGGCAACTGCTGTTTATGCCCCACATTCAGCACGGGTCCAGGCCTCCCCAAATCACACCTTCATTAGTTATAGTTGACTGATTCAAATGAGCTGGAAGGTTAGATCAGGCCTCCTGCTTCATATTTCGTGTTTTACATTGGAGACAGAATGGATTATAATCTTTTTTTTTTTTAAGATTTTATCCATTTATTTATTTGAGAGAGAGAATGAGAGAGAGAGAGAGAGAGCATGAGAGGGGGGAGGGTCAGAGGGAGAAGCAGACTCCCCGCCCATCAGGGAGCCCGACGCGGCACTCGATCCCAGGACTCCAGGATCATGACCTGAGCTGAAGGCAGCCGCTTAACCAACTGAGCCACCCAGGCGCCCCACAGAATGGATTATAATCTTTAAATGGAATTTCTCCGGGCCCTGGTGAACCCCTAGAGTCTCTTGAATTTACTCTTGTCAACCAATTTGGAAATTAATTAACTTAATTAGCAACAAGAGTTTAAGAAATGTCTGCATTTAAATATTATAGGATGACTTCGTTCCTTAACATGTGTTGAACACTTACTGTGACCTGAGCAACAAAGCACTGTGGGGATATTTCCAAGCAAATAGAAGACAAATTCCCTCTCCTCAAGGTATGCCGGTCCACATCAGACAGTCTTCAAGGAGCATTTTCTATGGTACAAGACACAGGCTTGACATTATGAGGCAAGGCTTTTATAACTGCAAAAATAGTAAGATGAAAACACACCAAAACATCACAACTTCTTGGAGCTACACACATATATGTCTTTGAGTTAGATATTATTTTATGAATAAGTCACTTTCTAGTTCACGACTGAACAGTTTTTATCAGAAAAGGGAACACAAAATTCATGAAGATGATAATTGTAGTAGAAGTAATATCTATCATAAGTTTATCCCTAACAAGTATTTAAAAACTTAAAAAAATTCTTCCCTATTGTTCTACTTGCTTCTCATTTTACTCATTCTCTTTAATAATAACACTGTTAATAAGTTGTCTAAACCAGGAACCCTATGATTATATCTGATTTCTCCCTTACCCTTCTGTCCTATGTCAGGAACCATGTTAGCACTCCAGCCATCTCTGTACCTTCAGACTCCCCTGGCAATCACCCTCTCCACTCCACTCCCATTGTCTTATTTCCAGCCTCTTCATGCGGTACATGGACAATCGGTATGGACTTTCTTCATCTGACCTCTTGCTATTGCAGTCCATGTTCTACTCTGTTGTGACGGCGATCTTTAAAAAAAAAAAAATCTGATGAATTTCCATAGCTTATAGAAAGAGGCCTATGCTTTAGTTGTGGAAAATGAGGGCCGATGGAAACTTAACATTTATATTGGCTCTGTACTATGACAATACTCTCAGAGAGACATTGTTATATGATTTATTCAAGATTAGAAAAACTAGGGGCACCTGGGTGGCTCAGTTGGTTAAGCGACTACCTTCGGCTCAGGTCATGATCCTGGAGTCCCGGGATCGAGTCCCGCATCAGGCTCCCTGCTCAGCGGGAAACCTGCTTCTCCCTCTCCCACTCCCCCTGCTTGTGTTCCCTCTCTCGCTGTCTCTCTCTCTCTCTGTGTCAATTAAATAAAATAAATAAAATCTTTAAAAAAAAAAAAGATTAGAAAAACTAGCTTGCCAAAGACACACAGTAAATAAGAGAAAAGTTGATGTTTGTTTAGTTTCATCTACCTGACTGCAAAGCAAGGCTCTGGCCTACCTCCACTGCCTCACCCCTACCGACCTCCACTGGTATCACATTGGAATCTTACCACCTCTCCTACATGGTGCACGCTTCGCTTCCTGCTAATCTGTTTCATCCTTACCCATCTTTCAAAACTGAAATAGAGTGCATCTTTAGTTCTTCAGTTTCCCCTGAAATTCTGCCTCCCCACAAAGGACTATTTAATTATGTGTTTACACTCCCATAACATTTCATATCTCTCTTGAGCAATTTTCAGATTCTATCAGTTATTTGCTTATTTATTCATATCAACCATTAGACTACATGTCCTTTGAGACCTGAGACCATATGTTGCTCTTTTCTAATACTCATGGTTCCTACCATAATTTGACATGGAAGTCATAGTAAGACTTCCATAAATATATGTTGAATTAAAGTGATATTGCAAAGAATTATAGAATGATCACATTGAAAATGTTTTATGTAAGAAGTTTAACAAAAGCATTTCCTGTGAACTGCATGTAGTAATTTTGTTTTTTATTTGCAGAATCTTTAGCACATAGCAAATGCTGATCTAAATATATTTATTATCTATGTAGAGGTATACAAATATCCCTACTTATATGTATTCATGTATATGTTAAAATACATTACAAACTATATAATTGTGTATATAATGCATGTCTATTTTTTTATTTTATTTTTTAATTTTTTTAAAGATTTTATTTATTTATTTGACACAGATAGAGAAAGCACAAGTAGGCAGAGAGGGAGTCAGAGAGAGAGGGAGAAGCAGGCTCTCCACTGAGCAGGGAGCCGGACGTGGGGCTCGATCCCAGGACCCAGGGATCATGACCTGAGCTGAAGGCAGCCGCTTAACTGACTGAGCCACCCAGGCGCCCCATGCATGTCTATTTTTTTAAAAGATTTATTTATTTATTTTAGAGGGAGAGCACGGGCACCAGCAGGGGGCAGGGGCAGAAGGAGAGAGAGACGGGAGGTATACTCCCCACTGAGCAGGAGCTCAATGCAGGGCTCGATCCCAGGACCCTGAGATCACAACCTGAGCTGAAACCAGGAGTCGGACACTCAACTGACTGAGCCACTGGGCACCCTAATGCATATCTATTTTTATTCCAGATAATTTATCAAGTAGACTACAGTTAACTTGAACAATTGCAATCCTGTTTTGCATCCTTTCCTTAACCTGGGATATTAATTTTAAGAGCCACTCCAAAGAAATTCCTAATAATTCACTTTGTCAAAAGAAAAAGAAAATCCAAGGCTTGGAAAAAAATTTTAAAAACTCCTATGTGCATGATAAAGCTTGACTCATATATACAGCTTTGTTTGACCTACTTATTGACCAGAGTCTACATTCTACAAAGTTATATATTTATAAATATTGATATGTAGCAAATAATTTCCATTTTTTAAAGTTTCAAATAAATTTCATCCACTAGAAGAGATAAAGCTAAATCTTACAATTTTACTCCCTATAATACATTAACCTGTTTTATATCTATCTGTGCAAATTTGTTCAAGCATTTTTTTTCCCATTAATTTTATAGGAGTCTCCCTATTTCATTCTGAATTGTGCTATTTGACTTATTAATGAGTGAAAAGGTGCTCAATATCACTAATCATCAAGAAAGTGCACATCAAATCCACAATAAGATATTATCTCACACCTGTTAGAGTGGCTATTAACAGAAAGACAAGAAATAAGTGTTGGTGAGGATGTGGAAAAAATGGAACCTTTTGTGCACCCTTAGTGGGAATGTAAATTGGTGCAGCTACTATGGAAAACAGTATGGAGGTTTCTCAAAAAAATTAAAAATAGAACTACCATATGATCCAGCACTTCCACGTATGGGTATTCATGCAAAGAAAATGAAAACACTAACTTGAAAAGATATATGCACCCCTATGTTCATTGCAGCATTAGCATTATTTGCAATAGCCAAAATATGGAAACAACTTAAGTGTCCATTGACGATGAATGGATAAAGAAAATGTGAAATATATATATATATATATATATCTCGTCACAACGTTGTATATACACACACCCACACCCAACACACTGGAATATTATTTCACCATAAAAAAGAATGAAATCTTGCCATTTGCAACAACATGGACAGAAATTAAGGGTATTATGCTAAGTGAAATAAGTCAAACAGAGAAAGAGAAATACCATATGATCTCACCTACATATGAAATCTAAAAAAAGAAAATAAAAAGAAAAAGAAATAAGCTCATAAATACAGAGAACAGATTGCTGGTTGTCAGAGGTGTGGGGTGTTCACACACTAATCCCTGTAATTTGTGAATATGTTACCTTACATGACAAAAAAGACTCTGTTGCTGCTTTTAAAATTATGGAATTTGAGAAGGGAAGATTATCCTGGATTATCTAGGTGGGCCCAATCATGTGACTCCTAAAATAGCAGAGACCTCTTCCTGGCTGTGGTCAGATATACAGTTTCAACAACAGAATGTGGCAGAGAAATTTCGCCCTGGGAAACCCTCAATGCCCTATCACTGGTTCTGAGATGAAGGGCTATAAGCAGCCAAAAAAGAGAAACTTCTTGGTGGTAAAGGTGGTCCCCACCGAATAGCCAGCAACAGGAACCCAAATAGGAATGTCAGTCCTGCAACCCCACGAAACTGAATTCCGCCAACAACCTAAATGAGCAGGAAACGGATTCTCGTAGAGCCTTCAAAAAGGAGCACATCCCTGCTGGCGTCTCCATTTCACCCAGTGAGAGTCGTGCTGGACTTCTGTCCTAACAGAAATATACGATAATTAACTTGCATTGCTTTAAACCACTAAATTTGTGGTGATTTTTTACAGCAGCAAGAGAAAACTAATGCAATCCTTTAAAAAAATCTTTGTTATCCAATCTATACTAGTGTGAGAGTTATATTTTTAACTTTTTGAAAATTATATTTTGACAATTTTATGAGGCCTCCTTGAGTGTTCATGCCTACTTTGAAACTGGCTTAAGCAAGGCTGTGCATTGCGAATTAAGGAATACTATTTCTTCTTCTTTATCTGACTTAGAAAGTAATGATCTTCTCAGAAAAGATCCTCCTCATAATGGCAAAGGTTCTCTGTTGCGAGGGTCTTCCAGAAAGGAACGTATTCTTGAGAACTGGCTGTTCCGAAGTGTGGAGTTCCCTTAGAAGCTGCCAAATATTTCTTTCTTTCTTTTTTTTTTTTTTGATTTTATTTATTTGCGAGAGAGAGAATGAGAGACAGAGAGCATGAGAGGGGGGAGGGTCAGAGGGAGAAGCAGGCTCCCCACCAAGCAGGGAGCCCGACACGGGACTCGATCCCGGGACTCCAGGGTTATGACCTGAGCCGAAGGCAGCCGCTCAACCAACTGAGCCACCCAGGCGCCCCGCTGCCAAATATTTCTTAAACATCACCATTTTGCATGCGTTGAGAAAAAGAAAGGGGATCCCTTTGTTAGAGCCTTTAGTCTGATAAGACGATATATCCATTAAATAAAAAAAGTTTCTAAGCTGAGAGAAATTAGGTAAATTGCCAAAGATCCATTTGCAAAATAGATTGAAGGATGCCATTTCTGAGACAGAAGAATGACAGCATTGGGAGATGTTAGGAAGGGTTGAGAAGATTCTAAAAGACAGTGGGAATGATCTTATCTGACTTCCTTCTCCACTCTGTAGGGAAACATTTTAGTATTTTACATAAGTACCCAGAAACAAGTTACAGAGGATAAGAATTCCTTGTGTCTTATTTGAATAGGCTGATAAAAGAATCATTAATATTAGCCAATGTTTATAAAAAAAACTTTACAGATTAAAAGTGTATAATTTCAAGAAGCAGAGTTTGATCTTTAGGATGGAGAATAATCTTAGAATATTTGTAAAATTCAACAAAAGCTAGGTAATACCATATTGTTCACTTTACTCTCTTTCAAATAAATGTGCTAAAACTTCAATAAGAAGTTCATTTTGCCTAAAAACGTTATCGAGAATAAGTTAGAAATATTTATCCTTTTTTCTTCTATATCCTTGGAAAAAATCCTTTTATCCAAAATCCTATTTTTTTTCAAAAATATCTTTTACCAAGTGTTTACATTTTCCTAGAGAGAGACAGAACACACATGAACACACATGCACATGCACACACGTTAATCTACATTACCTAGTGCCAAAAACAACGCAGTCTGCCTTAATAAAGAAAATATAGGCTATTTACACATTTAGGCTACTAAATATGATGCTTCATAATGAAGAAATGTATAAGAACATGATTATGTAAATGTATATCATAGTGTGGCAACTAATTAAATTTGTGAATTGTTTGAGCATTGCTTTATACATTACCTAGGACAGTCTTTTATTTTAAGCCATTTGGAAAAAGGAATTCACCAGTGCCGAAAAAGAAAAAGAAAAAAAGAAAGAAAAAATTATCATACTTTAACACAGTATGAAAATTTTTATAAAGAGACCTAATCTCGTGACTTGTACTGCCTAAAGATGTACCAGGATCTAGTCTAGTGAAGTATAAATTAGTTATTGGTCAAATACTGACAATGGCAGATTTTAGTTCCATTTTTCCATCATTCTGACAATATCCACATGGAATGCTGATCTTTGTATTCATTTTGCCAAAGTAAAACATGATCGTATTCTAAGGGGAAAAATTAAAAAGTATCAATTGTCTATATACTTCAACTAATTGAAGTTTTCCTTTAGAAAATCCATTAATTGATTCAGAGGTACAGGTCTGTGATTCAACAGTCTTACACGATTCACAGCGCTCACCATAGCACATACCCTCCCCAATGTCTATCACCCAGCCACCCCATCCCTCCCACCCCCCACCACTCCAGCAACCCTCAGTTTGTTTCCTGAGATTAAGAATTCCTCATATCAGTGAGGTCATATGATACATGTCTTTCTCTCATTGACTTAGTTCGCTCAGCATAGTACCCTCCAGTTCTATCTATGTCATTGCAAATGGCAAGATTTCATCCCTTTGGATGGCTACATAATATTCCATTGTATATATATATACCACATCTTCTTTATCCATTCATCTGTCGATGGACATCTTGGCTCTTTCCATAGTTTGGCTATTGTGGACATTGTTGTTATACTCATCAATCAAATCACCAGAGGTTCATCAATGAGACAAGCTGAGATTAGACAAGCCAGCTCAGAGAAGAAGAAATGCCAGTCAACCTACAGAATCATAAGATAAATAAATGGTGGTTGTTTTAATCTAAAAAAAGAAGAAGGAAAAAAAAGAAAATCCATTAATTGAAAAAAAAAAAAGAGTTCAAAATTTTTGCCCTTAGTTAATGTATGCTGCTTAAATGGAAACAGTAGTTTGCCTGTGATTTGGTGCTTCATTTTTGCAACTTGGTGGTGATGAAGTGTCTTAGATCAGTATAATAAGAGGAAAGGCCTGATCTAATCTGATTGTAGGTTCAGACAATTGTATCCTCTCTTCCCCATTTCCTCCCAATCATATTATCCCTAACACGGAAGAATCCCTCTTTCCTCTGTCTCAGAGTATATTGATGATTTAGAGGCATTAATGAGAGCTATGGAGACAGTAAGAGCAGTGTGAGCATGAAAGAGGGAGAGGCTGAGGGAAAGGAAGGGAAAGGGAAAGGAGGGGGAGAGGAAAGGGTAGAGAGGGAGAGGGAGAGAGCATGCTCTCTCTTATGCTCCAGGACTGTTTGACCTTCACAATTTCCCTCTTGGATTCAAAGACAGCAAGAATAACTTTTATTGTTTATTGATTAGCTCTAAAGTAATAATTGTGAATCTGAAATTCACATAAATATGATTGAAAATTAGCAATAGAAGAAAATTTGTCTACTCTCTAGGACATAGGATAGAAGAAAGAAATTATTTTTAAATTAATAAGAAGACTTAAAGAATAAAATATTCCTTGGAAATACTTTTTCTCTATACAGAAGCCTTTAAATTATATACCCTCGGCAGAGAGACAGGCATTATATGAAATTCAATTGATGCTAGCAAATGATTAGATATCATTTACTTTTTTATATCATAATCCTAAGAAAGGACAGATTTATGTTCTCTTCTGTTTAATAATTGCTTTTGCCTGAGTTAATTTATAGCATCATTTACCAAATACATATGCATAAAAAATAATTATTAGTTCTCAAGAAAATACTTCAATAGATTGTGTATTGTGCCATTAATGGAAGGTATATTTCTCAAGACATATGAAGATGCCTCCACATAATTCAGTCAAGCACAAATCTATCTAGTGATATGAATTAGGTAACAGAACTGATATGTCAAGCATTTTGGATGTAATTGAAAAGCTTCAGATTACCATTACCTCTATGCTAAATAACATACTTATATTATCCCCTAGATTACAGACAACCATACACCTAATTATTTTATTTTTGGCATGCATTGTAGAAGAACTCTTACTTGGATACTAGAATGAGAGAAAATGTTTCCCTATGTTTTATCACCCTTTCCTGACCTGCTTGAAAATCATTAACTTCCTAGAAATTGGAACAAAGAATCAATGGCTATCGACATAAAGTATACCTTCAGTAGTGTTGCTGATTTTTTCCATTTTGTTTCCCAAAAGGAAACTTTGTGATTTAGTAAATGATTTTTCCACTGAAGAAAATGTTGCAAATTGAAAATACGCTCATTTGCCTGAAATATGACTGGGCTAAATGATTTCCTGTAGGTAGAGAAAGTCAGAATTTGGTTCTGCCAATGTTTTTCCTTTATGAAAGAGATCTATAGCTAATAAAGCATGCTAAGAACCAAGAATGAATAAAGGAAGTAGATCTCATTATTGAACACTTAAACATTCCCTTTTCAACCTCATAACAACCCTATGGGTAGGGCCTTTTCCTCACATTTTATTGATGAACAAACCGAAGTTGAGCCAGGATTATAGAATAAATGGATGGGGTAAGACCAGACCTGTCCTGCTCTCTTTTACACCTAACTACCACAGTAAATGACTAAAACCCAATTGAAATTTATTGGCTCTGAAATTGCCACTCTCATGGAAGTGACTGTATTTACTTGGATTTTTGTTGTTGTTTTTTGTGTTTGTTTGTTGTTTGTTTGTTTTTGTTACATAAGCCTAAGAAAGAGTAAAAATTTACAAATCCAAGGAAGTTCTAGAAGGAGAGATTAGGATTTGGGGATAATTTTTGGATTTTATTTATTTGTGATATTCTATAGATCCATAGAAAAATGTCATTTTTTAAAAGTTTTTTTTATTAATTTGAGAGAGAGAGAGAAAGAGCACATGTGTGTGAGCAAGGGGAGGGACAGAGGGAGAGGAAGAGGGAGAGAATCTCAAGCAGACTCCTCCTGAGCATGGAGCCTAACACAGGGCTTGATTTCAGGACTCTAAGATCATGATCTGAGCTGAAACCAAGGGTCCAATGCTTAACCGACTGAGCCATCCAGGTGCCCCAATGTAATTGTTTTTAATAAGTCAAGAATGATTCATACAGTTTTTCAAGATTCTATTTCTCTTAATAAAATCCTTACCAAAATAAAAGTAGTAAAGTCAGTTCCATGTTTTGAATATAATCACCCAATTTATCACTTATATTTCACTTAAAGTTTTGTAACCATAGCAATCACTCAATTTTTTCCAATTCTAATTTTTTCTAATGATTACACATATTCAAGTAAAGCAACAATGATTGAGCAGCACTACATATGAGGTGGTGAGGTTGATGTTGTGAGAGACATGATATATGCCATCAAAATACTCCCAAATCAAGTAAAGGGAATTAACATAAGTCTTAATATCTCTCAGAGAAGGTAGAATATGAGGAATTCAGGAATGTAAAGTGTAGTGATGGGTCAGAAGAGGTCAGTGGAAGCTTTAGGGAAAAAAAACAGCTTTTAACTGGGTCATGGTTGGCAGGCAGCCAATATTTGGACAGAGAAAGGAATAGATGGGAAAGAGAAACAGGGCATTCCAGAAAGAAAGAAAAGCCCAAGAAAAAGCACAGTAGTAATGAAAAACAGAGACTATTGAATATAATCTAATGTAATTCTCCTGAAAAACATGAATAAGATTGACCATGGGACCATATCTTGAAGGTCTTTGGATGTCCTATGAGGGAATTTGGATTCCATCACTGTCTTTGAAAGAGATCCATCAAACACCTAATATATTTTTCAAGTTACAAACTCGAATCAGTCTGTAATGTAACCTAAAATGATGGGTAGATTTATTCAATTTTTATATGAGAGTTGTAGTTTTGAAAATCACAAGAGATCTGTAACATTAAGTGAGACTGTCTATCTCCTTGTCAGAGATCCATAGATGTTTAGACTGCAGTAATGCAGTGGTCTTTGGTCTCAAGAGACAAACTCCAGCCATCAAAAAGAAATATTTCCCTTTGTTGGAAAGCTAAATTAATCTGTTTTCCTATGTAAATACTCATTACAGATATAGTTACAACCATCTCTCAAGCCAACCTATTTCCCCCTTAAATATGGTTCACTTAAATAAATGATATGAGGAATAGGAAATAAAATGAGATTTTTGCCAATTATTCTATAGCTTAAAATGCCAATAATTAGTGACTGTGATAGACTATACTAAAACTTTTTTTTATGCTAAGTATTCTCTATGTGATGAAACAATGTGTACTTTAAAAATGATGTTTATGAGGAAAGGATAAACATGTTTATAATGTATTTAGTGGGAAGTTTACAGAAGTGTGCTGATAGCATACTCTACAAAATATATAAAAATGTAAAGTAAAATCTTGAAGGACTTCTGCTAGCTTATTAACATTCTGTCTGAATTATTGGGTTTTACTCCTATTCCTATGTTCACTGTTACTCTCCTATTTTTAAAACATCAGTCCTGCTGATTCCAAAAAAGCTCTTAGTATATTCTCAATAAAAAGACATTGCCATGTTTTGAAGAAATTCATCAAGGTGTCCTTTACTCCATCTTACCATCCCTCCCTATCCCAAAAGTCTCTAAAAAACAGATTATACGCAGGCATAATGTATTTAAGACTTTGTCCCTTTTCCTTTTACCATTTAAGAAATGTGAGATGTTCTCTCATATTAAACTTAAATAGGCCACTACATCCCTTGTCATGCAAACAAGACGCAGGTGCACCTAGTGCTACTTACTACTTGATGTAGTGCAAATGTAAAATAGGGTTTCCTGAGGGAAAACTTACAGGCAGAGAACTATCAGAGCGCAATATCCATAAGCTCTGAGACGAGCTATGGCTGGACGGGGTGTATCACAGAAAAATCTCCAGGTGAGGGCACTTCCTATTAAAACAAAACAAAACAAAACGAAACAAAACAGACAGACAAAACAGAAAACCAGCAGACAGAGAACATCACAACTAAGGTGGAATAAGACCTTTCTTGGTGAGGGAAAAAAAAAAAAAAAAGCTCTTGATAAAAAGGCTGCACTCCCAGAACTCAGTATCTATTATCAGCCAGTTCTTCAGTGAGCTGCCCTAGACCTAAGGAAGGGCTTCTTGCCTTCTTGCTCAGTACCAAAAGTGGAGGAATGGGGCCTCCAAGGTTACTGAATTCCTCTCTTGTCATTTGTTTAATGTAGTCTCGGTCAAATCCCATTTCTACATAGCTGAATAGCTAAGTAACTAGTACAGTTAAGTGATGTAACATCTGGTGGTTCAAATAGGAAAAACAGCTCAATGATGATTTAGTAGTAAGCCAGAAACCGGATGTGGTTGAGAGTGGGTAGTATATAAATAGTATTACCTATTATTTCTGGCTTAAATGAGCTTATAGTTTCACTGTCGTTTGAGAGGGGAAATAGACACATGTGAAGACATTTCAATAATCACAATGCTCCAAAAATCCAAAATGAGTTGTAGAAATAATCATTGGTATATATTTGTTCCTTTAGCAACTTTATGATGCAGTTATATGACAAAATAAACACTCTCTAGTCCAATAAAATGATAAAAAGTGACTTTTCATGATTTTAGGAAGGTTAATATGAAGTCTGTTGAATGTCACTTAAAATTTGTTTTTTAGTTTTTCCTCTTTTGCCTTGTTCAATATCAAATTTAAAACAAAGAAGATAAAATTAACATCTAGGAGTGTGAGAGATGGACTTTTCTTTTTCAACATGTGATCAGAGTTTTAACAGTTTTGTTCAGTAACTAGCCTTTCAATTACTATTTCTATTTTTATTTTTCATAAGGCAACATATACTCACCTTACAAGCAATGGGTGAGGATTAGACTAAGATTTTTTGGTACATTATTAAGTGATTAGTCATTCCTGTAGATATTGCCCTTTTACTTTTAGGTTCCAATACTTGACATGACATTATAAATGTAGGGCTATTTGGAATAATCCCAAAATGATCCATAATAATTGAGCAAGTTAATTTTTAATGTATCTTGAAATTGTCAAATATCTATATAATCATTAACATCTTAAACTTCTACACTCAGATTAAGACGGGTATATCCCATGCTCAAGAGTGTAACAATTTTGTTAGAATCTCAACAGGTAAATTTTTTACATTCTTCACGAAAAATCAAGCAATATTATATGTGCTTCAAACACAGCCTACATTCAATCAAAATTGTTTCTTAAAATTTTGGGCTATTAATTCAATATTTAAAAAAAACACAAACAGATGGAAATTTTGGCAGGCCATTTCCTGAAGCACTTTTAAGTTGGAATAATTATATCTACATTATTTTCTTTAATTTCATGATACTAGATTATTTTCTTCATGTTATTTCTATATTTTTCCCTTACTGACATTTGACATTTATTGCATACTGATAATCTTCCAAGTACTTAGGTATTATTTTAATTAATAACGATAAAATCAAGCATAGGTTGTTCTTACCCCAAACTGTAGACTCAGAAACTAAAGTCAAGAAGTTTCAGTAAATTCTCCAGAGTCACACAGCTGTAGTTAGGAGCCCATTCCTATGCCCCCATTCCACTTATCTTAGGAGAAAATGTGATATTGAGAGAGGGTTGAAATTATATTATTATTGATTTTTTCTTTTAATTGCCTTGTATGTATGGCCTTAATTAGATCCAGACTTTTTTTTAAGACTTTTTTTTTTTTTTACAGCCGTTTTAGGTTCACAGCAAAACTGAGAGAAAGTTAGAGATATTTCATAAACACTTGCATAAACTGCCCAATTATCAACTTCTGCCACCAGTGATACATTAGTTACAACTGATGAACCTATGTTCACATATCATTACCACCCAAAGATCATAATTTATTTTTATTTATTTATTTATTGTTTTGTACAGCAATCTTTTTTTACTTTTTTAATTTTTTTAGAAGCAACTGATGAGTTTTTTTTTTTTTTATTAAATGTTAAATGTTCAATTAGGCAACATATAGTATCTAGACTTTTGTTTAAGAAAAAAACGCATAGTCCTAGCCTTTGGAATATGAGTTGTCCTTTATAGTTATACAACAACTTTGATGACTCAGTTTCCTTTACAGGCACATTTCACATCACTAAGATAAATAATAAAAACTTTATTATCTGTTCAATGTATCATTTCCCACAGGTGCTAGAAACTTTCAAGCCACTGAGAGAGAAGCATTTGAAGTTGTTTATATTCAGATTATTTGCAGTTGGTCACAAGGTAAGTAGGATACCAAGGGAAAAAACAAAACAAAAAACAGAATACTGAATTTCATAGAAGAGTGACTTTCAATTTTATCAATTAATAAGCAACTACTTTAAAACTGGAGTTCTTTATTGTTTGGCTGTATATTAATTAGTAGCCTCATTGACTGAATAGTAGTAAGAAGAATGAATCTACAGAAGAGTAAACAAACCTAGACTTACAAAACCCACACTCATCACAACATTGCATCTAGAGCTGCATGCTCCAGCAAGGGGGTGGGGGTTTGGGTAAGGGTTGAAATGAAGAAGAGAAATAAAAGATATTGACCAGCATTTATTAAAGTCTACAGTGTGCTTGCTACTTCACTTGCCCTGCCTAATTTAGTCTTCCAACAACTCTTATTATGTAATCCACTCAAGAAATGAACGATTGGAAGCTAATAGAAGTTAAGTAAATAACTCAAGGTCAGTCACATGAATGCAAACAGAGAAATTTAAATTGACAGAGAGAATAAACAAGCAATAATAATAAGGTGAGATAGACTGCAGATTGGTTGATTACTTTTGCTTTGATTTGCTCTACTTTCTCTGATACTTTTAAGCTTAGCAATTCTTTATTAGATTTCTTGATGCTTGAGTAAATGAGTAAATATCTGCTGTAAACATTTCTGAAGTAATCAACTCAATTATTTCCATTTCAACCTCCTTGATTCCAGACTTTGCAAATTAAAATAGAAATTTTAAGTGAGGACTTACAAATATGTTGGTAACTGAGAGGTTTAACGGTTACAAATGTATATCCATAAAGTGAGACCCATTGTATTTACATAATTTGCAAATTTAGCAAAATAGGAGTGAAATAGGAGTCTTGAAAGCTAAGAGTATGTGGTGATCGGAAAATATTCAATATATCCAATTTTTAAAAATTTTATGAAGAAGGTAGTAGTAGTTCACGAATTATTTATTCATTAGAAGAAGCTCTTAATCCGCAGGAGGGCTTTCCAGAGTTTTGTACTTCCTTGAAAGAAGGTTTATGGTTGGGTAAGAAGGCAATGTGTCAGCAATTAAATATTAGATGATAATTATTAAAAGATAATAAGGATGAGTATGATCTGTTTTTTAACATTTGAATGAATAACAAGCCAATTTTTGCCCATTTGGCTGCCTGGGAATTATTGTTTTGGGAACAGATTTTCAGTTTCAGTATATTGTTTCTGGGAATTAGTCCCAGAATGATATATAATCAGACCCAGCATCTTTATCTTTCTATTTTTTCCTTAGATAAATATAAACCTCTTTCTGAAATACAAGGTATATCAACAAACAACAAACAAAGTCATGTACTGAAACGTGTAAGTAGATCTGAGGAGGGCTCAGCTTCTATTTGTGGGCTACACATGGTTTCTTGGCACTGCAGACGGACCACATGGACAGAATCCCAGGGCCCCTGTGGGATAAACTGGCGTGGAGCATAGGTTGTTGATAATCATGCCTGACATGTGCTTGCAGGTATTTGGCAACTAAAAGTACTGTGTACATTTGTCAGCTAGCCAGTCACATTCAGGATTCAGGGTAGGCACGGAAGGAAGAAACTAAGATTAGGAAAAGTTTTAAACTTCAAGAAATTACCTGATATTTACATCTTTAGCAAAATGAAATTTTTCTTTAAATTAATCAGAAGACATTGACTTTTGGTTTCACCACCCCACCCCTTTTATTGGCTTAGTTTTAATTCATTTCTAAGGAAACTAAAGCATAGGTTCTTTATCTGCTGCCAAGATCTATACTCTGAAGATTAGGTAGCGATTCTGAGTGACATGTTGTAAGTTTTGATCCTATAGTTGAGTTGTTCTTGTTTGTTGTTTTTTTTTTAAACTGGCAAGACTTTGCTACAGATAAGTAAATGAATGAATGAAGAGATGAATGAATAAATGAAATAACAAATGAAGCTGAGATTATTATAACTCTTGCTTCAGAGCATGTCAACTTGTACTTTCTGAGGGGCATGCTGGGAAGTTTTATTACAGTTCCCATAGATGGATTTCTTCTTTTTGTGTTTCAAAGTAAAATCATTTCTTTTAATAACATTCTCTGTCATTATCTTTCAGGCAAGCTACAATTTTCTCCCCTATAAACAACTAATGTCAAGTACACTTTTGACTACATGAAGTATTAATTGCCTTTTCAGTATATTCTAGCAATGTTATGTAAGTATGCTTAGATTCTTAGTACTAGACACATCACAGATTTTTTCCGTAGGCAATAAAACTATTTCTTGTAAAACAATATTCTCTTACAGTTTTGAAAAGAGCATATGAAAAATTCAGCCGTTAATCATCAAAGATGTATGTCTATAAGTTTTAAAAAAAGTAGTTCACATATTCTTGAAAATCATTGCTCATTCTGCCAGAAAAAAAAAGGGGGGGGGCATCTTATTGAGCACTGTAGGCTACATAATAGGGGCTGTTTTTATTAGTCTCAGCTAAAGGCTTTATCAGGTTTGTGTTTTTCTAGATTGCTGAATGTAATGTGTGAGGGGTATTTTTATTGCCTCAAGATGTGTAGTCAGTCAATAATTTTTCATTATCATCTTAGGCTAATAATGTGGACAATACCTCCTATAAAGTTTACATTTATTATATTTAAAAACTGAAGACTTTCTGTGAAAAGCATTTCTCTCATACAGAAGTAGCACAAATTTTGCTGGTGTACCTCATTTATATAAAAAAAGGTCCTATTTAAAAGTCTAACTTTACAAGATCACTTAGCAGGGTAGAAATTGGTGTTCTATACAATTTGTGGGAGTTCTTAAGCTTTTCAATTAATTAAGTCTTTTCTCAAAAAAAAAAAAAGGGGGTGCCTGGGTGGCTCAGTCGTTAAGCATCTGCCTTCGGCTCAGGTCATGATCCCAGGGTCCTGGGATCGAGCCCCGCATCGGGCTCTCTGCTCAGCAGCAAGCCTGCTTCTCCCCCTCCCACTCCCACTGCTTGTGTTCCCTCTCTCGCTGTGTCTCTCTCTGTCAAATAAATAAATAAAATCTTTAAAAAAAAAAAATCTGTTTCTTCGAAAACATCCAAAAAGCAATACGATAAAATGAAAAGGATAAAATTATCCATACAGCTACATTCTGAGATATCCAATCTTTTTTTTAAAGATTTTATTTTTTTTTTTATTTCAGAGAGAGAAAGGGAGAGAGAGAGGGAGAGCTAGCGCACATGAGCGGAGGGTGGGGGGAAGGGGCAAAGGGAGAGGGAGAAGCAGACTTCCCACTGAGCAGGGAGCCCAACATGGGGCTTGATCCTAGGACGCTGGGATCATGACCTGAGCCGAAGCATGAGCTGAAGGCACATGCTTAACCGACTGAGCCACCCAGGCACCCCCTGTGATATCCAGTCTTAACATTATATTTGCACCATCAAAATTGTTTAGGATATCTGTATGAATTTATTTTAAAATTTAATAGAATTAAAATAATAGTTCATATACTGTCATTAGTCTAACTGATCTCAGTGATGTAAAACCAGTATATTTCATATAAATAAGTGCATTTCTATTATGCCATTTTACATGGCTATATGAAGTTCCATCTTAAGGATTTAGCTTAATCATTCAAACCCCAATCTTATGATGTGATAATTATTAATATTTTTCCTCTATATCAAATAATGTTACACTAAACATATTTGTAGCAAAATGTTTGTGTACATCCTTTATCATTTTCTTTGGATTATTAATAAAAATGGAGTTGCTGAATATTAATAGTTAATACCCATATGTCCAAGGTACTCTTCCAAGCATTTTACATGGATTATCTCCAAGTGGAGTGTACTATTATTATTTTTATATTAAATATGAGGTCGCTAAGGCATATCAAGTTTAGGTAACTTGATCAAGTTTACAAGTGGCCCCAGTCTATGCTCTGCAGCACATCAAAGAATGCATATATATTTTAACTCAATTAGTTAATATTACTAAATTTTTCCCAAGTTACAACAGGACAGTTGATCTTAATTAGCAATGGATGAATATTACCTTTCTATGAAGTTTGAATTGATTCATTAAGAATTCACAAAATACCTTATGCTATTATGCTAATATGGTTCTAGTAACTGAATAGGACTGAATTTGACTATTTGATAACCTACCACATAAAAGTTTGTTAGACTTAACTTTCCAACAGCATGTGGGGTGCCTGGGTGCTCAGTAGGTTAAGTGACTGACTCTAAATTTTGGCTCTGGTCATGATCTCAGGGTTGTAAGATTGAGTCCCACATCTCACATCTAGCTCAGTGCTGGGCATGGAGGCTGCTTAAGATTCTCTCTCTTTCTCTCCCTCTCTCTCTGTCTCTCCCTCTGCCTCTCCCTCCACCTCTCTCTCTCTTTCTCAAATAAAAACAAACAAAAATAGTCCATCAGCATCTGTTGCTATTTTCATTTCTATTAGGAATTGAAGTCAAAGTTTCGATGATGGATAAATGCTTTCTTGGTGGCTGAAAGGTTGTAAAGACTATAGCATAGTTAAGCTCATATGATTCTCCCAGAACTTTTCCTTCTAACCTGCTCTTGTAATTTCACATTGACTGAGCCCAAGGATGTGCACACATGCATCACACTGTGTACTTCCACCTATCTAATTTCTTCAATTACTTAACTAAAGTGAAATGAATGCCCAAAAGAGGTGTATTATAATGAGCTTGCTCCATTAACCTTGAAGTTCTGGCCTAATTTTTTGGAATTTTTGGAAAGAAGGTGGAAAGAAGCATATCAGTCTAACTTCATATGACTTGTAATCAATATTAGAGATTCCTGGGTAGAATAAATACCAAGTTGCCAAGGCAAAACTGGATTGATATTAATATATACATTTGAGTCGTCTGCTTGGAGAAAGATCTAAAAGCACAAGCTCATTCACTAGTCTGTTGTGATTTGAAATCACTCCAGAATCTATCATTTACAATAGCCAGTAATTTCATATTCTGGTATCATCAGGTCAGAGTATTTGACACCACTAACATTTTCAAATACTATATGCAAAAACCCTATTCTAGTAATTTGAGAAGTTGAACAAAGAAAATACCAAATATTTTATAGGTAGAAAGAAAAGAAGAAAATAAAAAAAAAAACCCTCAATATTTTGAGTTAAAAACTCATATTAAAAAAAAATGACATGGGGTTAAGTTTTAAGAAAACAAAACAAAACAAAGAAACAAAAAAAACTCTCCCTGAAGCAAATAATACTTCTTAATATATATGTATTTGAAACATTATCTCCGGATTACTTAAAAAGGAGTTCTCTAGCTTTTCCTTAGAATTGATTCAATTTTATTCTGAGGATTTTATATGTGGGTAAATCCAGATTCATGTACCATTTAAGGACTGTGATATTTTAGAATGATAGTACTAACTTTCAGAAGCTATGAAACTCATTGTTCCATAAATAATTTGGTAGATTCTTTTAAGCATAATTAAATTTCAGTTACTGTCATACTTTATACCTTTTTTGAGCCATTAGGCTATTTTTTAAGTTTTTCTCATCTCCTGAATGAAATTGAAAAAATGAAAAAGTAGATCATTTTGCATTTTCTTTTCCTGTATAAAAATTGAACAGTGTTGCAATGTATTTTATGAGAGTTCTTTGGAAGAGCAAAAAATAATAACAGGAACACAATGATCACATTTAATATTTTCAGTCTACTGAGTATTCAAATTACAAAACAAAATAGTTGAAACAGGTGTAAAAATGTTGATTCAATTAGTGCAGAAAGCCTTTTGATTTTTATCCATAAATTGTAAAACAAATGTTTTCCTATCTTTCTTTTTCGCTGGTCAATTTACATGCTAAACCGTAATTCGAATCAGCCCTCACTTTGGTAAGCCAACCGTACATCCGTTCCACAGACCCCCGTTTTAACTGGAATGGGTGCTCTGTTTCATTTTTGCAAATCTGTGTGGGAGGTAGTCAGACTGGAATGGTGAATCTGAATTAACCCGTGTGGCGGGCGCTGCTGATGCCCTGCTTGGATCCCCTTTGGGAGATGACGCACCCGATCTCTGCCGCCCTGAGTGCTGGCGGCTGGTAGCTCACAGCTGCCTCTTCCCCTGAATTTTGGCCTCCGCTAATGGGAACTGCCTGGCACTGAAATAGGAAATTATGCTCCCCTTCTACCTCCCAGGCAGCCAGTGACCAATGACGTACTCATAAGGGTCAAAAATTGGCTGAGACCTTGCTTCAAGGTGTAACAACTGAGTAATACCATTCCCACTCCAGGACTCCCTGTGAAGTGAACTTGAGGCCAGACCTCACCTGCACTGTTATCTGCACCTAGCTTTTCCCTAACCTGGTCTGCTTCCCTCACTTGCTACAGGTGGCATCAAGAGTGCTTTTCCAAAACATGACTGACACAAGAATCTGTTTCTCAAATTCTGCTTGTAGTGAATTTGATATAAGACAATCTGGTATCCTTACTGGAAAACAAAACAAAAAAAAATCAGTGTCAGTTGATGTTGAAATGATGCTTTTTAAGTGTATATTGAGAAAGTTCCAGATGCTTCTAATCTTGTGCATTCATTTAAAATGAGAATTTTTTAAAAAACTGGATTCAGAGTATTGGTTTATTTCTTAGTCCAAGTCTGTTTGCATTTAAAATCAAGGTTGTTGCCAATTGTAAGTAAAATGAAATTGCTTTCATAATATACTTTCACAAAAGTTGTATTTTTACCTTTAAAACAAGGTTTATTCTTTTCCCACCGTAAGAGTGAGGGAATTTAATAATACCAAAAAAAGACTGTCAATGTTTTGTAGAAGGTGTATAGTTTAGTAGATAGAATCAACAATGAATATGAAGAAAACCCAAATCTTTCCATAAGCATGCTGGGTTCCTCATCATATTTCTCCGCTTAAATGATATTGACGGTTGTCCTTATTGAAGAGGAAATAAGTATGTGCTTGGAGCCTCGCAGACAACCATTCATCATTCTCTCATGCAAAAGATAGAACCCCTGTGCCAGCACACAAAATCCAATGGCAGCTACAGTAGCAGAAAATCAATAGACTGTATTAGAAAACTCAGAGGCTAATCAGAGCGCAATCTCCAGGCGTGATGTACTCCAAGAGAAGCATTGCTTTAGGACATAACTCAATTCTCTGAACACCACAGACTGTAGCTTAATTCAAGCATTTAGGGGGGAAATGAGGGTCTTTAAAATATACATTTTGTTCTTTATTGCCTCCCAGAGAAGCTTCAGTGCAGTAGTGTAATGAATAATGATAACATACATTCTTAAAAACTGATGTTAGCTCAGTCATTATGCCCAAATAGAATGAGAGCCCATGCTGTGTGAAGCAATGAGATGTCATTAGTAAGCAGCATTTCTGCTAAAAGGAGGACACATATTGTTACTTGTTAAACACACTATTAATATCTGTAAAGGTAAATGACAATTGGTTCTTTACTTTCCTAAGCAGTTGCATATTTTAACTGATGCTGAACTCTAAGTGAAGCTACATACCCAAATCAAAATTTATTGTGTGACAAATTTCAAGTGAGTTGAAACTGACACTGTAAAATAAAAAATACATGTAGGTTAAATTATTCAAAAATACCAGGCTCTCAACAATACCTGAATATTTTGTACTGGTATAATATTTCCCCCCTTGGGAACTCAAAGCACTTTGGAATAATACATCGTATGGCAATTTATCTAAATTCTTTCTAGAGTAAATAGAATATATTCTTAATTTGGGTATTTTTATTTTTTGCCATCATGGAAGTATATATTTATGCAAGATTATACCATTGATAAAGTTTCTTCATATCGTATCTATCTTTTATATGTATGTAATTTTTATATTTTTAAGTCATCAAAAGTCTCCATAACAATAAGTTTGCTTTTTTTGATAAATTTATCATATCTCCACATGATTCTGATTCTGAATTGTATAGAACAAATTCCTGTTTCAGTATGAAAGGGACATTTATGTTTTTAATGAGCCTCTGATTTTATCTTAGGCTAACAACTTGAATTTAAATATTGTATAAATATACGCATTTATTGTAATAGATGAAATGTCAAGGTCAATTTGAATCTAATAATCCCAGCAAAATGAAATAACATCATGAAAAATGAAGGCCTGCTTGGAAACAAAAGCTAATTAAGAGTTTTTTAGTGCCCCAGAGAGAGAAGTGTATAGAGAGTAATCATAGTTGGTTTAAGATTGGCAACTCTGTCGGATGTGACAGCACCTTCGGCTCGTCCCATGCAGGCACAATCAGGCATCTGGGATGATAATTATTAGACTTCAGGACACTTCTTGGAAACTGTCCATGTCTTAGAGTGCTTACAAAAGCGTGCCTTCTGGAATTGCCATAGTTTTATTAATAAATTAATAAATGCTTTATCAATATTTGTTTATCACTTTACCTCTGAGTTACAGCTATTTTGACATGCAAAAGAAGAGTTCTGCAGAATTAAAGAAATACTTTTACAAAATATAAATCCTTTTGGCTTCCTTTTAGAAACAAATCTTATTATTTACAATGCCAGTATTTAAAATTCCAAATATACTGCTTCTGTTGAATAATACTAGTGAATAAGCTATCATAAATAAAATGAGTGAAAGGATCTGATTTTAGTACAAACTTAAAATATTTTATCTATTTTTACTAGTTAGCAATTTTGAGATGACTTCTTTTTGAAGGTTTTTAAATAACTGTTCATGTGTGTGTGTGTGTGTGTATTATCCTAGTACAATATTCACTTAAAAATGTTATTTGATAAGTATTTTTTAAGGTGAGCGAGAAAAGACTAATTTGAAGCTTCAGTGGATAGTTCTCTGGATAGATTGAACTATACATTGAAACTGGTTGAGTCTGTGTTCTTTTCTGAGAGTTAATGTGATTTATTCATCAAGGCATAGAACAGGTCCTGCCACTCTGTAACCTTGGGTAAGTCACCCCAGTGTGTTCTTGTAGAATATGAAGACATTTTATTGACTGTAAACAATTTACCAGACATAAGTTTGACAGAATAAAACACAATTTTACAAACACATTTATATGCTACAATATGAAGATGCTTTCTCAACCTTTTGTCCAACACTATTCTCCCAAATTACATAAAATCCTTGTCCCATAGAGGCGGCTGAGTGGCTCAGTTGGTTAAGCATCTGCCTTCAGCTCAGGTCATGATCCCAGGGTCCTGGGATCGAGCCCTGCATCGAGCCCCGCATCAAGCCCTGCATCGAGACCCAATTTGGGCTCCCTGCTCAGTGGGGAGCCTGCTTCTGCCTTTGCTGCTCCCCCTGTTTGTGCTCTTTCTCTGTCAAATAAATAAATAAAATCTTTTTGAAAAATCCTTGTCCCATAGTTTTTAGCAAAGACACAGTCTTATTATAGTCTCTCTGTTGTTTTAAGTTCCAGAATTCTTCAAATATACCCAATATATTATTGAAAAATCTTTTAGATACAAGTAATGGAATCCAAATTTAAACATAACAAAAAATTGGCTGGCTTGTATAACCGGGAAATCTATAGCCTATGGCTTTGGGCACTACCGGGTTCATGAAATTGATGATGTCAAAGCCATGTTTCTTTCATGCTCAAATATTCCACCCATATGGTTGATGAAAAGTCTGCTGGCAGAAACAGACTCACATCCTAATAACTTATCAGTGCCAGTGTGAATGGGCATTCCATTGCAATGAGACAATGTCCCTGGAAAAACTCTGGTCTAATTTTGTCACAAATATTTACTGAGTAAACAAACCTTCTTCCCTTCCCCGTATCAGTTACTCTAGCGTAGGGTTACTAAACTCTGATTTGCCACACCTGTATAATGGTCCCAAAAGCATGAATAGGAAGTGGCAGGGTCAGCTCATTTGAAGACAAGGAAAAGTTCCAAGAAGATGAATGGTTCTGCCATCTCTCCTTGTTCTTAGATCTGTAACTAGACTGGACTAGTCTAGACTGTGCCTCTAACTAGACTCAATCATTAGAAGGTCCCAAAGGGTAAGGTACAAAGTGTGACCTGTGAAAGGAACTGCATGATTATTTTTAATATATACTTACAGAAATCTGGGGAATATATATAGGAATGGATTTTAAAGATGTGGGGTAATGGTGGAAAGAACATTAAGTTAAGTCAGGCCAAATGTATTGATACAGTCCCACTAAGCAGAGATTCTGGATTCAGTGTTTGAAGATATTAGAAAGGACTCTAACAATTGTTTTGATTGTCTGAAACATGGATCCTAGTGTGCTTATCCTATATGAAGATAAAGTTTTGGAATTGTCTTAATATACTATAGAAGATGATGTCCAAAGCTTTAGAGAGATTATAATGTTAGACTGTATTTATCTGGTTAAGACATGCTCAGTCATGTTAGAAGGGTCCATAGGACATACTTTTCATGATAAATATGATGAATAAACTTGTGAGAGGACCCCCAGCATCCCTGAAGAGTTTTATGGTCATTTTTCTATGCAGGTCAGAAATTGCAGTGGGGAATGCTGCCATCAAACTGGGGTCCCTAAATGCACAAGGATAATGGAATACCAGGATGGTAGAGGCCAAGTAGTGGCACTAGTTACAAAGACAAGATAATTATGGCTAGAGAACAATTCTCCATGAATAACTGATTTTTCTGCGTATTGCTGATTCTTAGCAAAGGCATTTATAGCAAAGTTAAGAATATTTCTATAAGAAAATAGTTCATGATAGTAAACTTAAAAACCTCTGTCTCTCCAGAGACATTTCAAGGTAATAAAAATAAAAAATCCTTCCTCTCCTCACTAGAGACATTTGTTTACATTCCAGTATAAGAATAAGGCCACTCTCTCTCTGGAAGGTAGGACAGTCAGGTCACCAACAGACCTAATTAGTTCAGAGTTTCCTAATTTCTAAATTTCTCTCCTATGATCGAGGCCGCTGTATGTGCAGGTAATATATGCTCCACATTGTGTCTTCCTGTAAAGGTAGAGGTTTGAGTAATCAGGGTTAAAATACTGTTCTAGGTCCTGCTTTTACTATGAGTAACAAATTTATGTTCTTTGCCTCTGATCCATGGATCTTATGTCTTCTTATTTCTTCTCTTGGTGTGTGTGTGTGTGTGTGTATGTGTGTTTTAAACCAGGCTAACTTGTTAGCTTACAAGTAGCGTAAAAGCTCAGATTCTTCACTGTGTCTGACTTATCATTTGATACACATAATAAATTTTAATGAGGAAAACTATTTTTATAAATATAAAATACAAAAGGAAAAATATTTTTGCTAGTGAAAAGGATTTTTAAGGGAATTGTGGGTAACCTTCCCAGATAAGTAAATCAGAATCCCTGAGAAATGGGATATGATGATTATATTCATCAGAATAAGGTATTTGTTTACAAAATTTGACAAAATAGTCTGCTATGTGTTGGTTATTAAATTTAGATGAATTAAATAATGCTAATTTCTTGTGCATAGATTGGGTGCTTAAAGACATAGTGTGACAACATGATATTTATCTCCAAGGAATCTTCAGTAGTGGTAAAGAGCTAAAACTATCTCCTGTAACAATGGCAGCTAATACATTGTTATAGGTGCAAGTTTTGGTGCATGTATGCAGATTTTGGAATTTCGGGAAAATAGAAATTTCTATGGGATGGAGTAGGAGAGAAAGGCTTCATAAAGCAAAGCGATTTACTGATATTTAAAGATTTTAAGATTCAGTTTTAACTGAATTAAATTTTTAACTTCTCTGTAGCTAAATATTTTACAATAACTTTTATTAACAAGTTAACATTTCTCTGTTCTCTGTTAGCATTATCCCACTTCACATAGTTATATCTTTTTTATATTTAAGATTTTATTTATTTACTTGAAAGAAAGAGAGAACAAGCATAAGTGGGGGGTGGGGGAAAAAGGGAGAAGCAGGCTCCCCGCTGGGCAGGGAGCCTGACTTGGGGCTGGATCAAGGACCTCAGGATCATGACCTGAGCAGAAGCTTAACCAACTGAGCCACCCAGGTGCCCCTTCACATAGTTATTTCTAACTTGAGCCTACAGAAACATGCTGTGGATTAGCGGGTAGATTCATGTGCATTTTAAAGATTTTATTTATTTATTTCAGAGAGAGAGAATGAGAGAGAGCACATGAGAGGGGGCAGGGTCAGAGGGAGAAGCAGACTCCCTGCCGAGCAGGGAGCCCGATGCGGGACTCCATCCAGGGACTCCAGGATCATGACCTGAGCCCAAGGCAGTCGCTTAACCAACTGAGCCACCCAGGCGCCCAATTCATGTGCATTTTAAACATCATATATAAACTTCAAACAAGTTTGGTCTTGAGCAGGGTTGATTTAGACCCTGGAAGATACAGATTTTTCAAGATGAGGCAGTCCCTGCTAAAAATTCTTCAATAGATTCCCATTATACTTAATATTAAATCCAATCCCCTTAACAAAATCTGCAGGGCATCTGTTTGATTTGTCCCCTGCTTATTTTTCCATCTAATGCAATTCTCTATCACTCATTAAGTTTCAGCCGAACTAGCCTTTGGACTATTCCATGACAATATTAAACTCTCTCACTTCAACCCATCTGCATTTGCTGTTCTTTTTGCCTGGGAAGGTCTTTCTCCAGCTTCAATTAGGAGAGATTTCCTTCATTCACTAAAGTCTCTAACTGCACTTCTGCTGAGGTAGACATTATTTTCACCAATTTTGGAACATTTTCATAGATATTATCTTTAAATATTGTGTTTTCCATATTTTTTCTTTAATTCTTTTCTGCTGCAACTGTGGAAGATAATTTTGTCTTATCATATATTGTATTTTCGATTTATGTCTCTGGGAATTTGGGGTAATTTTCCCAGTTCCTTTATTAAGTTGTATCTAAGCTGTTCTTTATATTTCCATTGAAATTTTAAAATTTTAATAACTATCTTAATTTCTAGAATTTCTATTTCTTTCCAAATATCCATGTTTGTGGTAGTCTATTCTATCATTATGATTTTTAGTTTTCTTTTACTTTTTAAATAATTATGTACATATTTTATAATTCATTTCTATATAGTTTATTATCTAAATGACTTTAGATGGGAATCTCATTTTTGGTATAAGCTGACTCACTCATGTTTTAAGTTGTTTCAAAGCTTTGATTCCAGTGTTTGGATTGTGAGTTTATTAACAAGTTGCATCTTGTTTGAGCCCTACATTGGGAGTGCTGGGCACTGTTAGCTATAGAAATATCCTATAGAGAAGCTTTGTATTTACTTCTTCAGATTAAGCATATGACAGAGTGCAAATTTGCTTTCTACTTGAAATCAGAGCTTTGGTTCTATGTCTGAATTTTTCATGGGAAATCTTTTTTCCATACACAGAACCATAATCAGACAAGTTTTCTTGCTACTTCCTTGAGTCAATAGATAGAATTTCCAGTCTCCTTTCTGCAGAAAGGGCTGATTTAGTAGAGTTCCAACATAAAGTGTAAGGCCCAAGTTTCTCTTCTAGCTCAGCACCTCACATGAGCCCATAACCACATTGCTTGTCATCCTTTGGGCATTAACACTACTTTACTATCAAGTTCCATTTCCAGCCCTTAGTTCTCTGGGCAGCCAAAATATTAGCTCATGAGTTTAACATCCTGGCTATAGTTTCCATTATTGCTTACTAGATTTATTAGTGGAAAGGTCCCATATAAGCATACTCAACCAAATTCTAGAGTCAGGAGTTGCTACCCTTTCAATATTCTGTATTTTCTTCTTCTTTTTTTAAAAGATTGTATTTATTTATTTATTTATTTGAGAGAGAGAGTGTGTGAGAGGGTGGAGTGGCAGATGGAGGGGGAGAGAGAGAGTCCCAAGCAGACTCCCTGCTGGGAGCAGCACAGGGAGACCTGAGAACCCTGAGATCATGACCTGAGCTAAAATCAAAAGTCAGATGCTGAACTGACTGAGCCACCCACACACGCCCCACTATTTTCTATCTAAACATCATATATTCTTTCTGTAGAACATATCATTTTCCATGGTTTATAATTACAGTTTTTATTTCTTTCCTATATATGTTGAATAGAGAGAAAAATATTATATATATTATACTCTGCTGGGAGCTTGGTGTCTAGAGTATAGCTTAAACACAAAGTAAAGGCTTACAAATATATAATCATAATTACCAGACATACATAACGAAGAATAGCACATGATTCCAAAGAAAGAAAATAATTCTACAGTAGAAGTTCTCCCTCTGGGATGGCCAAGTAAGCACCTAACAGGTTGATCATCCCACAAATAAAAAACATAAACTTTGGACAATAATCTCTGGTACAGTGAAAACAAATAACAGTCATACTACAAAGGGAATTTTGATACGAAAGAATGGAACAGTGTCAAATGAGTTTCCAACAGTTAGGGCCTTTAGCCTGAGAGTAGACCATGGTCAGCAGGCATCTAAAACTCCAGTAGAAAACATTCATAAACTTCTGGGCCTGAATAGCCATTGAACAGAGCATATGGCAATCACAGACACTGAAAATTGGTTGTGGGGATCCTAGAAAATAAAGATCCAGAGTTGGAAACCTCATATTCTGTGTATAAATTCTTCACAAATCTTCAGCTGCTCACTGAAACATGCATGCCTGTTTTTTTACATACTGAAAGGAGCCCTGCTAAGGGACAATAAAGGGTGTAAACTGAGTTTTGAGTTGTTGACTAAGAGAAAGAGTTTTATTTTGAGTCCAGCCAAGTTAGTTGCCTGCTAAAATAAAAACATCAAAATTCTTCATAGGAATACAACAGAATGCATAGCCTCTTTAACATAACATTCATAACATTTGGCCCAAAATAAAAATTACTTGATATATGAAGAATGCAGAAAATTGACCCATTCTTTAGAGGAAAAAAAAAGATAATCAATAGGTACTAGTCCCAAGATATTAGAAACAACAATAATGACCTAATAACAGCTAATCTAACTATAATAAATGAGGTGAAAAAAAGTGAATTTGATGAAATAAACAATGAAAACTTTACCAGTGAATTAAAACTACAAAAAGAACTAGACAGAGATGAAAGAGCTGAAAAATATAATATCTGAAAAAAATCAATCAAATGAACTTTGAGTTGAATAAGAAAAGAGTTAGTGAGATTGAAAATAGATTAATAAAAATTATCTGATTTGAGGACTATAGAGAATAAAAAGATTGGAGAAAAATGAGGATAAGCTTAAGCTTGCTTGAATAACGTAAAGAAACACTAACATATATATAATGGAAACCAAAAAGAGAAAGAAGAAATATAATGAGGCAGGAAAAACAGCTTGAAGAAATAATGGATGAAATTTTTCACATTTGGCTGAAAGTTATACATTTGAAAAGATAAGAAGATCAAAAATCCCCAAACTGGATAAAGATAACAAGCCTAGATACATCATAGTAAAACTACTTAAAACCAGCAATAAATAAAAATCTTGAAGGCATCCAGAGACAAATCATGCATTACATCCAGAGGAAAAATGAGTACAATGGTAGCTGTTTTCTCAACAGAAAACATAGAAGCCAAAAGAGAAATCCATAACAATATTAAATGCCAAATTGAAAAAAAATATTAACCTAGAATTCTAAATCCATTGAAAATATCCTTCAAGAATAATGGCTGAAGATATTTTTAGATAAAAGTAACTAAAAGAAATAATCATCAGCATACTGCACTACTAAAATATTAAATGAAGCTACAAAACTTAACACAATTAGCAAAAGATGAAACAGGTCTATGAATACTAAATAAATGGATCTTATTTTCAAAAATCACCCCACAAAGAAAAACCCATGCCCAGAAGATTCCTTATGAATTATTTTAAAAGATCAATTTTATATTAAAAAAAACTTTCATAAAATACAGGAGGAAAGAACAGTTCCCAGTTAGTTTATAAAACTGGAATAACTTTCATACCGACTCCTATTAATTATATCACACAAAAGGAAAATACAGACAATATCACTTATGAACATAGAAGCAAAGATTGGTATAAAATATTAGCAAATTAGATCCATTATTGCATGCAAAAAATAGTATACCATGACCAAATAGGGTTTATCTGAGGAATGTGAGATTGCTTTAACATTAAGCACTAAACAATGCAATTCACCATAACAGAATAAAGAAGAAAAACTCTATAGTCATTTTAATAGAAGAATAAATTTTGACAAAATGCAATTCTTACTCAGAAACAAAATACTCAGCAAAACTAAAAATAGAAGGTAACTCTTTAGTCCAACAAAGGGCATCAATGAAAAATCTACAGTTAACATCATACTTAATTGAATATATTTCCCCTAAGATTGGAAACAAGGTAAGGAACGCTCTTCCATTCTTTTTCTAGTGTTCTCTTTGTTGATGTTAAATAACTTGTACTTTGAATAGGAGCATTATTCATAGTAGCCAAAAACTGAAAGAATCCGTGTGTCATTCAAAAGGTGAATGGATAAACAAACTAAGGAGGATTCACACAAATACTCCTGAGCAATAAAAATTAATGAATTAATGAAGCACACAATGACATGAATGATTTTCAAAACTATAATGCTGAATGAAAGGGGCCTTAAACAAGGAGTATATACTGTATAATTCTATTTATAAGAAGTTCTTAGAAGAGTCAAAATCTTAACTATAATAGATAAAATCAGAACTGTGAAGTCCTCAGAAGAGAGTAAATAGAAATTGACTGTGAAGTGATATCAAGGAATTTTCTATAGGGATAGGAATGTTCTATATCGTAAAATTTTGAACTATATATACATTTGTCAAAACTCAGCTAATATGTAAGAGAGATGTGTGCATTTCATTGTATGTAAATTTTATATGCAAGGAAAATATCTGTAAAAATATTTAACTAGTCAGTGATATTCAAACTAAATTGTTTAGGGAGATCTGTACAGATGTCTATAATTTATTTTAAAGTACATCTAAAAAAAAGAGATTCTATGTTGCATGAATAGAGCCAGAAATACATAGACAAACACATGATAAAACAAGAAGAGTGAATGTTATTGAGGTCAGAATCTAGGTGATGGGTATACTGGTATTCAGTATAAAATTCTTTCAACTTTTATATATATTTGAAATTTTTATAATCTAATGTTGGTGGAAAAACATCTACTCAGAACCCTTTATTCCTTACCCAAATATTACATTAAAAAAAAAAAAAAACAGAAACAAAGATGAAATCCATGGCCTATAAACTTCATGAAGGCAGGGGCCATATCTGTCCTTTTCACTGATACCTGACATGTAGGTGGTACTCACAAAAACATAAAGAATATTTGTTGACTGAATAAATACATAAATTCACTTTCTCCTACCATTAGGTTAACTTCCTATTCATGTTTTATACATACTCTGTAACAAATAAAATAGTAATATATATACCAGTCTGTAGGGATCCCTGATGTCATAGACCATTTGATAAATGCCTAAAATGTGTAATCAGGTTCAGGAAAAAAAAATATATATATATTTCTCACAATTAAGTATTAGATATTTAGGCTTAACATCCTGATATCCATTTGAGGAATTTAGAACCTATGCCAAACAGTTCAGCAGAAATTAGAGCCCAAGAAGTTTGGAACTAATCACCTAAATAAAAGAAGAACTGAAGGAGCAAACAGATTAAGAAGGGGAGGTAAAGCAGAAGTATTATAAACTAAGGAAAGCCCTCTTTACACTAAGGCTGATGGGATAAAAGACAGAGGTGATAGTACATCCGGGATCCTAGGCTGCCTACTGAGACTCTTAGAGAAGGGGTTCACTCAGTAGGAGAGGAAGCCATCTAGGCAGCTTCCCATCAGAAGCAGGGACCAAAGAGGAAGGGGCTTCCCAAGGGAAATGGAACCATCAAGAAGGTGCAGCCATCGCCAACTGTACTATACTTGAAGCCAAAAGCAGGATAAACACCAAAGATTTTCTCGTCTCTTGTTTTCCCATGTCCTGTGAGTGCTTGCTATCAGCCTGTTTCAGGGCAGCTTTAAAAATATAATCTGTATGGGTTAGTTCTCTGTGATACAAGAAAGGCAGAAAAGACGGATTTGAGAAGAAATAGGCAAATGATTGGTTCACCTACTATAACACATTTGAGTATTTCACATCTGTAATAATAGTTGCCAAAATGTGTAACACCACCTGATAGACATCTGAAAAATATAAATTGCTTAGCAAAATACCTAGCATATTGTGAGTTTAGGGAAAAATGCTTATTCTTCTCTTTCCTCATTTCTGCCTTAGCCAGAAAGGGAGGAAGCTACTTCCATAACTTTCTTGCAGTATACTTATTTGTTCATCCCCAAGGCAGCAGATGTACTAATCTGATTAGTCTGAATTTGACATTCTTTGGACTGAACGTTACATGTAAGTGAACTGTTCTGTCTCAAACATCTTCGTTTTTTATTACTTAAATCAAAAATACGTAAAAAAACAAAGTGAGGTTTACAGAAGGGAGGGGGGTTGGGGCATGAGGTAGCCAGGTGTTAGGTACTGGGGAGGGCACGTGTTGGGATGATCACTGGGTATTATACACAACTAATGTTGAATTGTTGAACACTGGCTTTGCTGGCTAACTGAACATGAAAAAAAAAAAAAGCATCCTGGAATTCTTCCTCCCCTATTATATACATACCTGAATGGAGTTCAGTCTTGCAATTCTGTCCCTTGTGGCAACATGGGCCTCTTTAGACCCAGCTCTTCCTGAGGCACCCCTGAGTAAAGAAGATTCAAAGATGAAGTTTGGCTTATGATGAGGAGATGCCATTTCAGACCCCAATCTAAGCCCTTCTCTTTTTCTTCAACACAGCATGTGAAAGAGAGGCTTACATTTGGCATTTTAAGTTACTTGCACAAATTAATAAAATCGCTACTTGATTTTCATTTGGCTAGAAATCTTCATGTGTTTATTCCTTCAGCCAGAACCCTGGTGTGGAAGAGAAAGGAGTGCTTGGCCTTGAATCTCAAAGAGTAAGCTCTAATTAAATGGTAACTGTTTTTGTTATTGTTGGAGCAACATACTATAACAGGTTTTGCACAGGAAGAGTAAAATGAAGATAGTACATATAATTCTTATATTTTTCCAAATTTCCATATTTTATAGATTCATTTAAACCATGTATGTAAAGGGAGTATCTGCAACATTATCATTAAACAAAATAACTTAAGAGTAATGACACCTGTTCAATGATTAAGACTAAAATCTCCTGATATTATCTTGGATTAGGAATGTTTATTCTCTCTGTGATATTTCTCGAAGAGAAAGAGTGGAGGTTATTTTGAGAAACAAAATTAATGGCAAAGGATACCATAGAAACTGCACATAGCAACAAGGGAAAATGGTGACTGAACAATGCTGAAAATGTAGAGAGACGAAAGCAAAAATCATGCATAAAGAACACTTACACAATGCCATTGTCAGAGCAAGGTTATGAACATGAGAAACTAAAATGAAGTGATTAAGAGACAAATTAAATTTAATCCAGAGTAAAAGATATAGGTCCAGGAAAAACTGCTGTCTTCCACCCCCAATACTAGTAAGTGTTTTCGTCCCTCACAAGGTAGGAGGAATAGCTGGTAAAATTGTTTAGAGATCTAAGCCATCCACCAAGTCATGTTTTACTATTAAGAAGCTGATCTACCCTCTTTATTTCTTTCTATGTGATCAGGGCTCCAAGAAGTTGACTTTGCCAAGCATTATTTTACCTTTCCATTTCTTCTCTGCATGCAGCATGGGTGAATCAGTTGAGCCAGAGACTATTATAACCAACCAAGTTCTCCTGTTAGTCTCTATTTTTTTTTTAAGATTTTATTTATTTATTTGACAGAGAGAGAGACAGCGAGAGCAGGAACACAAGCAGGGGGAGTGGGAGAGGGAGAAGAAGGCTTCCCTCGGAGCAGGGAGCCCGATGTGGGACTCGATCCCAGGACCCTGGGATCATGACCTGAGCTGAAGGCAGACGCTTAACGACTGAGCCACCCAGGCGCCCTCCTGCTAGTCTCTAAATATTAGACAATAATTTAGGCAGACCCCCAACTCCCTGAAATTATTTTGATTTCTTTTGGTACACACATTTCACTACTCTGATTCTTTCATTTTTGCTGCTTTATGGCAATGTTTTAGTCATGCATGCATAAACATTCTTCTGAGTTGGCTTTAAATCAATCTTTTTAATCCTGTAAATCTCTACATCTGATATGAAGGATTAACTAATAATGTATTTGTGTCACATCAAAATTACTTTCAATTGTGGAAAAGTAATTTGAAATTAATTCTGTAGCATAGTTAGTGGATCCACTCAAAGTAAACAGAAAAACTCAAAAGGAAATTAAATATGTATTTTAAATATTTTTTCTAGATATATGTTTTAAAAAGCCTAAATTTAGAACTCACTTATCTAAGTTGAATGTGTGAGAGACTGTCAAACTGGCTACTAAAAAACAGTTTCTCTTCTTATACACATCTAGACTAGACTACATCTAGACTAGATGTAGTCTAGACTACATCTCTCAGCTTCTTTTGCAGTTAGATGTGACCATGTGACCATATGGTAGACAAGACAACGTGGGTAAAATGATGTGTGTCACCTATAATTCTACCCCTAAAACCCTCCCACATATGAGCCACTGAGATTGTTTCCTTTTTAAGATGGCTAGAAGACCATGCCTATGGCAAACTTGGATGCCTTGTGTTGAAATATTAGAGCCATAACGTGGAATAAGCTAGAATTCTTGTGCCGCTACTTGATGAAGAATTATTCTTTTATCAGGAGCTACCATTTTAAACTTCGTCATGCCAATAGATATATTTTATGTAATTGCCATGACAGACTACTGGATTTGGAAGTTTATATGTCATCACAGCATTACTTTAATGAGAGTAATATAATAAAAGTAAAATAAATCAAAATGTGTTTTAATAAGTTCCCTGTAATGTTAAAGTCCTCATGTATCTTAAGGGAAAGCACTTAACTAGATGTCATTCCAACTGATGTCTTCTTTGGGAGACCATTCTCCATGGCATTTGTTCATATGTAGTATCAGATTTTGTTATGAGCTCCTTTTTCAATAATATTTACATATTAAACAGCCTTAGAATATATAGGAGCTTTCTCTAGGGCTAAGGGCAAATTGGTTTGCAGTCCAGGATCATAAAAATAATGTCCTTATCTAAGGCAAACAGTTGGCAGTTCCTTTATAAGATTAGAGATGGCCTAATTCTGGACTACCTCAGGTGGGAAACAAGCTACTTATGTGCAATATCCAAAAGGGCCCACGTCCTTCTTTCTTGTATGGGGCTTGGAGAGCAAGGGGAACTAATGAGGACATGAAGCCCCTGCAGCCTGCTGTACCATAAGATCCTCTATCTCTGGCCCAGGAGTCTGATGGCATGTATGAAACTTGACATGCTAACTCATTAGCTTGCAAGTGGAATAAAATCTCACAGCCTTACCAGTTGGAGATGGCTGGAAGACCATCTTGACAGCCCTCTCTAGGGGTGTGTGTGTGTGTGTGTGTGTGTGTGTGTTTAAGTACATTTAGGTGCTATGTTTCTGTATCTATGTAGGCTAAATCATACTTTTTGCTTTCTTGCCCCTTCCTGTTTGCTCTACCAACTGTTATCTCTTGCTCCTGCCACAGGTACATACAGATTTACTGAGTTTCTTTTCGAGAAGTGTGGTAGAAACAAATCTTAGGAACAAGAATCACATGTACTTAATCAGAGTGGAAACAAAAAATAATGGTGATGATAGTGTTGATGATTATAAATTAGAAGACTTTGTACATGACAGCCATTTTAAATACTTTTCATATTTTAACTCATTTAATACTTACAACATCACTACAGGTAGATACTACTGTTATCCCCTTGTACAATTGCCTGTAAACAGTTATTTGGGATTTTTATAGAATTGCATACAATAGCTGTGCTACAGAGCAGTGTCTTAATCCATTTGGGCTGCTAAAACAAAACACCACAGAGTGTCTTATAAACAACAGAAATTTATTTCCTACAATTTTGTAGGCTGGAAGTTCGAGATCAAGTCGCCAGCATGGTTGTATTCTAGTGAAAGCCTCTCCCTGGTTCCTAGAAAGCACCTTCTCTCTGTGTTGTCACATGGTTGGAGGGGTGAGGAAGCTCTGTGGAGCCTCTTTTATAAGAACACCAACTCCATTCATGAAGGCAGAGCCTCTCAAAGACCCTATCTCCTATTACCATCACCTTTCAGAGTTAGGATCAAACCTATAAATTTTGGGGGCACACATTCAGACCATAACAACCAGCCTAGATGCATTGAGCAGCACCAGACACTGCCACAGGCCAGGTGTTCAGATGTCACGACTTAACCGCAGCTGCTAACCAACCTCAGAACTTAGATGTCACCCCAGATAAAGAAGGGGATAAGAAAAGGCAATTTGCACTGATGTGCTTTTAGAATTTGTAGTCATCTGAAGTGACTGGGAAATTGTAGAATTAGAAGGAAAATAGGGAGTTCTAAAACTTTTTTTTTTTTTAAATGAGAGCTCATGATAAAGTGCAGTTATCATGGCTTATAACGGTTACTACTAGAATTAGAATAAGGACTGCAACTGTAGTAGGCTTCCTAAATACCAGATCTACAAGAGACAGGATGATCAAGAGTATCGATTATATAGTCAAAAAGGAAGACAATTTTCTATGTGGCTCAATATAGGTAAAACAAGGGAGGCAGTCATTTTAATCAATTTGTTAAATCTTCTCCATATTTTATTTGAAAAGACAGTTATTGAGTACTATAGAATTCTGTTTTATAGTCATACTTTCATAGCTTAGCAAATTCCAGAAGATATGGAGCTTAGTATTTTTCCCCTCTGTATCTAACAGCCTTTTGACTCATGTCTTAGGATCCCTAGAAAGTGGCAGGCTCTCATATTTCCTCTGGGGTTGCTTTCTGTCTCTCAACCACCTACAGTAGGATCAATCATGCAGTGATGGTTTCAATCAGAAGGCTCTTGGGGCTCTCCCTTAAATACTGTACCCTATAACTGTGTCTTTCTAAATAAAATATGAAGAAGACAAATTGCTTAAAATAATTGCCTCCCTAGCCCTACCTAGACTGAGCCACTAGAAAGCAGGCTTTCTTCTTTACTGATTAATCTATACTTTTGGTTCTCCTGCCACTTATAGACCTGGTATTCAAAAAGTTTACAATAGTCTATCTTTACTGTAATTCTCATCATAACAATGACAAGCCAAATTATTGAGAGTTTAAGTTACCATTGATTTTCAGATAAATGATTTCTTACTAATTAGAATTCAAACTACTGAGCCTACATGATTCAGATCCCAAAAATGTAGTTCAATCCAAAAGTTTACATTTGGTTGCAAATTTCTGATTTCCATTTAATGTAAATGAATTATGATAGACTGAGATCCACCAGAACTGTTATTGTGAAGATAATGGTACATTGAAAAGTGAGTTCATACTTTCTAAGGGATGAAGGTAAGTTTACTCTCCTTTTCATTGAATTGTTATATTAAACAATTAAACATTTAAGAATATTCAAGCTTTGAGAAAAGAATACTTTCAAAGGTAATCACAACATTAATCAGAACTCTATCTTTTAAGGGTGAAGAAGAACTACCATGCAAATTACATTATAAATACTAGAGAATTTTACATGGTTGATTTGCTATTGAGAAAGAATGGAGATCCACAGGCACAAAAGTTCTGTGGCTGAGTGTGTGTATTTGTGTGTATGTAGTATGTATCTGTATTTTAACTTAAATAGGTTATTGCAATGATTTTCTTAGAATACCACCTGTTCTATTTGAGCAGCCACTGGGGTGAAAGAAAGGATTCAGGAGGTGGGGCTTCATCTGTCCCCTTAAACCAGAAAAAAATGTAGGTTCATTTATATTATGAAAACACTCTTAAATTTGCTTTTTAAGAAAATATGCCCTGGGCCCCAGAAATAGACCCACATAAATGTAGTCAACTGATCTTTTTCATAGCAGCTAAGTCAACACAGTGGAATAAAGACAGTCTCTTCAACAAATGCGACTGGAACAATTGAATATTCACATGCGAAAAAAATAGTAAATCTAGACATAGACCTTATACTCTTCACAAAAGTTACCCCAAAGTGGAACACAGACCTAACCGTAAAATGCAGAACTATAAAACTCCTAGAAAATAACAAAAGAGAAAAACCTAGATGACTCGAGGATTTTTAGAGCAGTGAAAGTATTCTGAATTATGCTATAATGGTAGACATATATCATTATACATTTGTTAAAATACATAGAATGCACAACATTAAGGATAAACTCTAATGTAGACTATGTACTTTAGTGATAATGGTGTGTCAATGCAGTTTAATGAATTGTAACAAATACACCACACTGGTGAGGGATGTTGATAATGGGAGAGGTTGTATATGTATATGATCAATTTTGCTGTGAACCCAGAAGTGCTCTAAAATATAAAGTCTATCAAAAATGCATATGCCTTGGGGGCACCTGGGTGGCTCAGTTGGTAAAGCATCTGCCTTCGGCTCAGGTCATGATCTCAGGGTCCTGGGATCGAGTCCCGCATTGGGCTCCCTGCTCAGCGAGGAGCCTACTTCTCCCTCTCCCTCTGCCTGCCGCTCCCATGCTTGTGTTCTCTGTCTCTCTCTGTCAAATAAATAAATAAGAAAACCTAAAATTCAAACACCCAGATAATCAATCTAAGCTAAACATGCTCATTCCAGTTTTCCTTCCAGTAAAATTTCAAAAGTAAGAACACTGGAGGGGAAGTATGCTAATGGCATCTATGAAAATTTTCTCTATGCCTAAGAGAGAATCAAGAGAGAGAAATTTCCTCTTCTTCACTTAGCTATTTTCTTCTCTTTTTCAGCTCATTGTCTTGGATGTAACAGGCATCTGTGATTTCTCGAGCTATCTGCTCTCAGTCTGAGGTTAAAAGCAACACTAGTTTTTGATAACATTACTGAGACAGATGTCCATTGCAATATTCTTGGATCCTGTGCTATCTGTAGGCTTCTAATTATGGAAGACATATTTCCTAATTTTTAAGGCAATTTAAGTGGGATTTTTAAAAATCCCACTTCCAAAATCATCTTACCTGGTACCATATTATGTGAAAGGACTGATAGAGATAAAGACATTCACTATAATATAGACTTAACTAAATTGTGATGATTGTATGAGAAATGGATAATATGGTTTATTTTCTGAAAAGACAAGTTAATTAATGTAAAAGATAATAAGTGCTATTAGCTCTCTTTAATGATTGTGATGAAAATCCCTGGATATTTTAGTTACATTAAGTATGAGGGAAGAGAGGTTGAAGAAAATATTCATTAATTTATCAATTTTAGCCCCTTCTACATCAGGGAATTAGTAGATGCCTTTTCCCCCCTGAAATTAATAAAATAGGAAAGGCAGATATGTTATGATTTCAATCAGGAAAAAAAATTACATTTGAGAGAATAAAAACAGTTTCTAACTTCTACGAGGCAACAAACAGATCATATAGGGGGAAAAAAAGGGAAGAAAAGGGAAAGAAAATAGGAAGTATCAACAAAGTATCTGATAAAGTGACAGAAATAAGACTGAACAGGTGCTCTATAAAAGGCAGATGTCTCTGACATGGCTGCTGCTTGCATGGTCTTGGTTAAAGCACTTAACCTCACTCAGTCTCAGTTTCCCATTTATAAAATGGGAATAATGCACAAGTAGCTATGTTACATTGGGGCAGGGCAATATGAGTTAAGGCATCTTCCGTTGACGGCGGCGCATGGCACATAGTAAGCTGTAGACAAAAGTTAGTTTTATTGTTGTGGTGATTCTTCACAAAAAGAAAATGATGATTCTGATTTGTTCTTGGATGACAAGCCTCAATATTATAAAGTTGCCCATTTTCACTAAACCCTTAATTCAATATAATTACAATTGAAATCTTAACATACTGTATTTTTTGTATTTGGTAAGTCTTAGATCTATTTCTGGTTCTATACATAGGTCTGTGTCAAACTGTCTTAATTATTACAGTAATTCTACCCCATGAAAGGAAAGAAAGCATTAAATATCAATAGAATAGATGTGGATTTTTTTTTTAGTTATATTAGTGTCAGGTGTACAACATAATGATTTGTATACATTGCAAAATGATCACCACAATATCTCTAGTTACCATCTGCTACCATACAAAGGTATAAAAAAAAATTTCTTGTTGTGATGAGAACATTTAAGATTTAATTTCTTAGTAAATTCCAAATTTGCAATAAAATATCATTGAGTATAGTCATCATGCTCTACATTGTATCCCAATAACTTCTTTATTTTATAATGAAGTTTGTACCTCTTGATCCCCTTCACCCATTTTGCCCAGCCCCTACCCCAGCTGAGCAGGGAGCCCGATGCTGAGCTTGATTCCAGGACCCTGAGATCAAGACTTGAGCGAAAGGCAGATGCTTAACCAACTGAGCCCCCCAGGTACCCCCCACCCCAAGGTTGTTTCTATATTTTGGCTATTATAAATGATGCTGCAATGAACACAGGGATGCATAGTATTTCCATTTTCTTCAGAAAAATACCCAGAATGGAATTGCTGGTAATTCTATTTTTAATTTTTTGAAGAACCTCCATACTATTTTTAAAAGATTTATTTATTTATTTATTTATTTATTTATTTATTTATTTATTTATTTATTTGAGAGAGAGAGCAAGCAGGGGGAGGAGAAGAGGGAGAGGGACAAGCAGATTCTGTGCTGAGCACAGAGTCCAACATGAGACTCCATTTCACAACCTGGAGGTCATGACCTGAGCTGAAATCAAGAGTCAAATGCTTAACTAACTGAGCCACCCAGGTGTCCCCTCTATACTATTTTCAATAGTGGCTGTCCTAATTTACATTCCCACCAAGACTGTACCAGGGTTCCCTTTTCCCACACTCTTGCCAACACTTGTTATTTCTTGTCCTTTTGATAACAGACATTCTGACAGGTGTGAGGTGGTATGTCATTGTATTTTGATTTGCATTTCTCTTATGATCCATGATATTGAGCATCTTTTCATGTGCCTGCTGATCATCTGTATGTTTTCCTTGGAAAAATGTCTATTAAGAGCCTATGCCCATTTTTTCATTGGATTGTTTTTTTTAATCATTGTTGTTATTGAGCTGTATTAGTTCTTTTTTTTTTAAGATTTAATATATTTGTTTGACAGAGAGAGAGGGAGAGAGTAGCAGAGGGAAGAGGGAGAAGAAGACTCCCCGCTGATCAGGGAGGCCAATGCGGGACTCGATCTCAGGACCCTGGCTGGAATCATGACTTGAGCCAAAGGCACTTAAACAACTGAGCCACCCAGGCACCCCTGGGTTCTTTATGTATTTTGGATATTCACCTCTAAGCAGATTTATGTTTTGTAAATCCCATTCAGTAGGTTCCCCTTTCATTTTGTTGGCAGTTTCCTCCACTGTGCAGAACCTTTTCAGTTTAATGGAGTCCCATTTGATTATTTTTGCTTTTGTTTCCACTGCCTTTGGAATAAGATATAAAAAGATGCTTTAATAGCGATGATTTTAAAATTTATGTAACAAGGGAGCCTGGGTGGCTCAGTTGGTTAAGTGACTGCCTTCGGCTCAGGTCATGAACCTGCAGTCCCTGGATCGAGTCCTGCATCGGGCTACCTGCTTGGCAGGGAGTCTACTTTGCCCTCTGACCGCCCCCCTCATGTGCTCTCTCTCTCAAATAAATAAAATCTTTAAAAAAAATAAATAAAATTTATGTAACAATACAATTATTGGATAGTTTTGCTACTACTTAATTTTGGCGTGATAAAGATTAGATTCTCCATTAATTTTGTTTTGTGAGTTTTTGACCTTTGCTCATTTCTGACAATAATGTTTTTTAGTGCCTCAGACCCAGTGTTTACCATATTGACAAAATACAGAGAACAATGCAAAGAATTACATGGCTACGTGTATAAGGAAAGTCAAAATTGTAAAATTAGTATATTTCTTTTCTCGACTGCTTTCCTGTAAGCTTACGTGTAGAAGAGAATATGTATAGTTCACTACTATATATGAAATTCCTTAGGGTCCTTTCAGTGCTTTTAGGGGAAATTTTAATGGAAAGAGTAGTTTAAAGCTAAAATGTTAGCGTATTCTAAAATACAAAATTATTTATAAAATATATTGGAAATGGAAGAGGTTTTGTTAACAGACTCACTGTGCTTTTAGCACTATCTTTGCTTTAACTTTTTGTGTAATGAGCCAGCTGCATGCCATCTTCACAGGGGCCTGATTGGACAATGGGTGCTTCCATACACCTGCTGCTCATATTACAGTGTAGCTAAAACGTAGTTGATTGTAAACCCAGAAGTTCTACCCAGAAAGCCTTCACAAAGGTTTTGTTTTGCTGGCTTAGTTGAGATCTTTACATTTTTCTGATGTTTCGACATCACTGAAGCCTGGTAACTTGTACATATCCAAAGCAAAAACTCAGAAGCCAAACAGGAATTCTCCGTTGTATGTGGTCTAAGCAGTGCAGGTCAGTGGGAACGTAGGCCAGGTTAAAGCATGATCATTTCCTGTAGGATCTGAAATGTTGGCTTGCATAAATCCAATGAATTCATCAATTCATTTTTTTTTTTTTTGGTGTTGTTGTTTTATTGTTTTTTGTTTTCTGAGCACCTACTAATTGCCAGTGAGAACGTAGCGGTTAACAAAACTAAGAAGGCCCTGCCCTCTAGTGGAAAGACATACGATAAACGAGAAATAAGATAAATGCAAATTATGTTAAGTGCTGACTTTTTGATGAAGGTTCCAGGCTAGAATCTTTCGAGATTATATTCCAGAAAAACAAGGCTCCCTCTCTTTTTTATTTTCTTAAAGAGACGTGAGTATTAATAAATGTTCTTTAAATGCTTAATCCAGAACACATCATTGACTATTCAGTGTCTCACACAGCTATCAATGAAAAAAAATTAAACAAATAGGTTGAGAGTCAAATATAGACTAACTAGAGATTTTATTTCTTTCAAAACACGGAGAAGTTTTTGAAGCTGACCCTTTCATTTAAAGTGGTACTAAATAAATACTTAAATAAATTAAACCAATTAATTAATTTAGAAAACATTTAATAGATAATGTTTGTTCCCATCTCTGAAAGAATAAGTCAACCAATATCGGTTGGGTTTGTGTCTTTATTAAATTTTACATGATGAAGAGAGTTTTCTTATCTAGAATGAATACTTGATCAAGCCCCATATTTTACTGAAACCTGCAGTTGTATACATATTCATCACCCTCATAGCACATTTATTTTTTATTTTTTATTTTTTAAAGATTTTATTTATTTATTTGAGAGAGAGAATGAGATAGAGAGAGAGCATGAGAGGGGGAAGGGTCAGAGGGAGAAGCAGACTCCCTGCTGAGCAGGGAGCCCAATGCGGTACTCGATCCCGGGACTCCAGGATCATGACCTGAGCCGAAGGCAGTCGCTTAACCAACTGAGCCACCCAGGCGCCCCCTCATAGCACATTTAAAAGGAATAATATTTGAACACTTTGAGTTAAAAGTGTTTATGATTTGTGATATTTAATTTTACTTGAGGGATGTACTTATACACAACATAATAAATTACGTCTATCCAGTTTTCCTCAGGTGTAAATACCAACACCAATGAGTGCACATACTCTCTCTTTTTTTTTTAACAAATTGAACTCTCCCTATAACCACACTGTCCAGCTTTGAATTTGCACAAAAAATTGCATGTGTTTGATTGAAGCTATATAAAAAATTATATGTGATGCATAAATATTGGATGTGACCACTAAAGGCATTCTCCCATTATTTGATATAAATTTATATTCCCAATAAATAATTTATAAGGCTTATATTTTTATTTTGAAAAATCAAAAGAATGTTATAGAGCAAGAAATGTCATAGAGTTTGAGATTCATAATGACAGAAAATTTAAAGAGCTATGTTTCTAACTTGCCACTTATATGAAAATGTGAGTGATTTTCCTTTCAAGGAAATAGTACATTTTATAGGTTTGTTTTTTTTTTTTTTTTTTTTTTGCTTCAGATGCCTTTTACCAGTTAGAGTCTGTATCCATGTTTTGGAAGAAATGTATAGCTTGATTTGGGCAATAAGTGGCAAATAGAAGTCTACTAGATTTAATTATTCATTGTTTAGACCTTCTTGGAGAGCTCAACTGCTTAAACAACCTAATAGGAGAAATAGACATGAAATGGTAGAATAATTTTTATCCTTTTTTTCTCATCCAGAAAAGGGGAAAAAAGGATTCTCTCATTTTCAATCCACTGCTCACACGTCTTAAGGCTTGGAGCTGGGGGAGAGGATTGAAAGAGACTCCAACAAAAAGAAATTCATTTGAGTTTTGGGGTAGAAGTGGTCACTTTGGAATGAAGAAAGAAATGAGATTCTCCTAGGCATTCTTCCTGATATAAACATGTAGTATGCTTTGCAGTTCCCAGGCTTATCCCCAAATCATACCACTCACTTCTACTCTCCCTAGCCAGGGATTTATTTATTCATCTGTTCCCCTCTCAGCTGCCATCACCTGCAGCTTCCTTCCTTCCTTCCATCATTCCTTCCTTCCTTCCTTCCTTCTTCTCTCTTCCTTCCTGTCCTTCTTTCCTTCTTTCTTTCTTCCTTTTAATGTTTTTGTTTTTAAGTAATCTCTACACCCAACATGGGGATCGAACTTACAACCCCGAGATCAAGAATCACAGGCACTACTGACTGAGTCAGCCAGACACCCCTCATCTGCAGCTTTACCTGTGACTCTTTTGCTCTGGCCTGCTGGGGAAGAAAACAAAATCTTTAATTTGACCCAAGTCTCCTACTCCCAAAGACCACAGCTTTTGTTGAGGTCATCACATGCAATAAACTCTCTCTTACCTGGTCTAAACTGACACATGCAGGCACTCACAATAAAAACAAACACACAAACAAAAAACTATATTGTTCAGAAATGTTCACAATCATTAAACCTTGCTTTTTATTACAGAGGAGTTAGCTCTGCAGACAAGGACAAAGCAGGGCATGGAAATGGGAGGGGCCGAATGGAAAGTCAATGGGTTTGCGGACCACTTCCCCAGAGCTTTGTCTGAGAATGTGAGAGAACTGAATTTCAAGATGTCCAAAATCTACTCATTGCAAACTACCTGTAAAATTGTCTCAACGCTTGGTGGAGTTAATAATTTCCTTACATTTAAGGGTTAAGGTTGGTTGAGACACATTTTTGCTACGATAGAGCAATAAACGGTGTTTACAATAAAAGCCAGCAAACTTTAGATGTCTTCTTAGGATAGATTCTTAATTGTGGAGTTATTAGTTCAAAGGGTTTGGTTTGTTTATGTCACTTGATGGATATGTGCTACCAAAATATTTTCCAAAAAATATCATCATATATTATACAAGCAAGCCCTGAACATATTCATTTTACAGCATTCTCAGCATAGTGATTATTTTAAAATAGAAACATTTCCATTAACTTGGTAAAGAAAATTAGCTAACAGTTCTCTACCCTTTACACACACACACTCAATATCCTGGAATGATTCTAAAGAAATGTGTGGAGTTTTATTTCACAGTTTTAAAGCAAAATTTTAAAACATAATAGTAACTTTGCCTTCCTAAATAAAACATTGTCTAAGTTTAATGAAAGGATTTGGATAGAGTAGCTATACATACTTGGTTTCCTTAAGCTTTCTATCCCCAGTGTTTCCTGTGTTAACTAGTGGGCTCTTAACAAAAAAAATGCCATCGATGATGTAGTAGCCACTAAATAACTTCTTAATAGATTCCTTAATACTCAACTATATAAACAATGTCAAGAAAAAAGCCATTGTAATCCTTTTGCTAAGTTATCCTGATAGTTCTCTGTGTGTGTTTAATCTTTTTTTTTTTTTTTTTACATGCTAGCTCCAAGCCCTGTCATCATGTTTTTCCCTGGATAAAAATGCTTCCCTGGTCTTAAAATATGAGGTGAATATTTTAAACCCTTTTCACTACTAGACGTATTAGTCTTTATGTTGCCTAACATATTACCAAAAATTCAGCAGCTGAAAACATATGTCCGTTATCTTGGTTTTCAAGTCAGGGGTTCAGGTCCTCTGCTCATGGTTTCACAAGGTGGCAATCTAGGTGTCAGCCAGGCTGCTTTCCTTTCGGGAACTTTGCATCCTTTTCCAAACACACATGGCTATTGATAGAATTCAGTTCCTTGCTGTTAGATTGCCTGAGGTCCCCACTTTCCTGCTGGCTGTTAGCTAGGAACTGCTCTCAGCTCCTACAGGCCCACTTACTCTGAGGTCCATCCATTCACCACATGCCCACCTGCCTCTTCAGTCAGTAGGAGAAGCTCTTACTCCAGTCTATGCAGATGGGGTCTTATATAATCTACTTGGGGTGGGGTGGGAGGGAACTATCTCACTGTTTTTGTCATATTCTATTGGCTAGAAGCAAGTGTCAGCTTTTATCGCACTAAAAGGAGAGCAGATTATAAAAGAGCGTGCATGATTGATTGAAGATCCTTTCAGCACTGTGCCTACCACACGAGACAATGATATGACTGCATTTAACTGCCCTGGGATCTATCACGCTAACTGTTGCGTACTCCCCCATGCCTGAGTCGTGAGCTGATTCTCTTACCACTCTCCTATGACTGTCTTACCAGAACTAAGGATCTGGTCAGCATATGTAGACTGACTTTCTAAGTATCATTAGTTGATTTTTTTCCTAATAAACTAGTCTTCTTAATTCAAAAAATAATGTCCAAACCATACGGATTATTTTCTAATTTATAAAGCATTTTAATATAATTATTTTACTTCATCCAAGAATTGAGTAAGGTTTTAGTGGTATCAGTTCATAAATAAAGATATTTCTGCTCAGAAGCTAAGCAGTTACCTGCCTGATTTAGTACAGTTTTGACTGAAGCCTTGTGATTTTGACATGATGATTTTTGGACTATTCTCAAATTAGAATGACCAGACGTTGGCCTCCGTGAGTTCTTTGGTTGGCTTGGGTCATCAGTTTGGTTATTTCTCATTTTGATTCGATTTGTCAAGTGCGAAAAGCAAAACAAATGTAGTTCTTGGATTTGTGAGAACTGTGAAAGTTTACACCCACGCATCTGACTTGAAAAAAAAAAAAGAAGATTTGAGGAAAGGTATAAAATAGAGATCATATGATTTACAAGAAAAAGTAGCAGCTGAGCAAAAGCTAAAAGTCAAGATATAAAAGTTAAATAGGTAAGAAAACTATGATAGGCACAAACGTCAGCAAGAAAAGGGGGAGAAGGAAAAAAAGTTTTACTTAAATTTAGAAAAAAAATTGCTGACTTCATTTCAAGATTATATCAACTTGAAGTTTGCTGGTTGTGAATTATAAATACTGGAAGCCACATTTGTGAAGTTATAAATTATGCGAAGAAATGCTCCCTTCCTTGCCTGAACTCTGAGACTATTGTTAGCTCACATTTACCCTTCACTGCTACATTTTTAAAAATCTTCATTTAAAAAAAAGCATTTAATTACAAAGACTGAGTTATATTATTTTGTACCGAAATAAATCATTTAGACCGAATTATACTCTATTTCGTATCATGGAAAACATCTTAATAATGTAATAATTGTCATAATGGAAAATGTATAATTTACCTTATTCTTTACATGGAACACATAAGACTATTCATAGGAAAAGGGTTGAGAAATTAGAGGCAACTAGAAATGAATAGAGCTAATTTAATAAATTATAATTATGAAACACAACTGAGTATTCAGTCCTGTACTTATTTATTAAAGTTGTCATTCAAATAAAGAGAACTACGCACTTTACTAAAGTACTCAGCACCAAACAGGACTTCAACATTAAATGTCCCACCATACAATAACATCCCTTTTTGAATTTCACAAAGCAAAGACGTAATTTTTCTCATTAAATAAATAATTGAAATAAGAAATTGCTAAAGAGGCACCTGGGTGCCTCAGTCTTTAAGCGTCTGTTTTCTGCTCAGGTCATGATCCCAGGGTCCTGGGATCGAGCCCCGCATCGGGCTCCCTGCTTGGTGGGAAGCCTGCTACTCCCTCTCCTACTCCCTCTGCTTGTGTTCCCTCTCTCGCTGTGTCTCTCTGTCTAATAAATAAATTAAATCTTAAAAAAAAAAGAAAAGAAATTGCTAAAGATGCAAACCTTATAACTTTAAATCAAAGAAATCATAAGTGAATATCCTCTAAGATTCTATTTAGTAATCTGTGATTCCTTTTTCTACAATGCACAGCTTGTGGATACAGCTGATAGATTTAACAGATGAAATGTGCTATGTTCTATTTTGCTGGAATAGGCAGGTATCGATCCCTGCAATAAAGATAGGATGAGTAATGTCCTTGTCTTACAGCTGTTAACAATTTCCCAAATATTTTCCCAGTATCTGAATAATAGTCCACCCACTTGAGAAAAGTTTTACCAACCCATCTCCAAAGATTAGAAATTATCAAAACTAACTGCTAATATTAAAGTCTAAATGACAAGCTTAGGGGACAGCTGAGCCACTTACCCTTAAAAAACGTTTCCAAAAGCCCACCCAGTTGACATCTACATTCTTTCTACGGCCAAAAGTGTATCGCATTGTGCTCCTACCTGAAAGGAAAGTTATCATAGTAAGTATTTTAACAGGGTGCTCTGGCAACCGCCCCCAACTCCCACCTAAAAAAGTGGTTTCTATTTGCAAGTTAGAAAAAAATGAATATTGGATGAGTGACTAACAATGTCTGCCACTCCTACAGATGTGCACATATGTTTCATAGGACTGTATGACTGGAGATAAATGGTCAAAGAAATACAGCAGTCTGCTAAGATTGATTACACCACAGGGGTGGGAATGCAGGTTAGAAGAGCTTGTTAACTTTTTACACCATTTGTGTACTGTTCCACTTATTACAATAAGAACACATGCTCCTTTTATTTCAAACAAAATGAAGAGAAATAAATGAAAAACAAATTGGATGAAAACATGTCACCAAAAAAAATGGGAAAAGAACAACTAATTTACTTTAAGTTGCATTAAGCCCTACAGTAGAATAATCTCTATTCAATTTAACATTCTATTAAAAATGTTATACTGGTCATAATCACCAGACTAAAAACTGGGGAAGTTTCTTGGGAAATGGATAAGGAGCAGAAAGGGAGAAATAAGAAATATTAATTTCCTTTAATATGCTTGCAAACATTTAAAAAATCATGTATATATATACGTGTATATATATATATATAATAATTTACTATACAAATAATGAAGACTATATATATATAGACTATATATATATATATATACACGTATATATGTATATATATATATATATATATATATATATAATAATTTACTATACAAATAACGAAGACTAAACTTGGTATCATTCAGGAAAATGGGTATGAAGGAGGAAACCGACTAGGAGCAAAGGCTCCAAAAGGGTAAGCCATGTTTGGAGATGGTGAGTAGTTCAGACTGACAGCCTTGCAGGGAACACATAGTGAAGGTGTGGGAGCGAGCCATGGAAAGGTAGCTGGCAACTCATTATGGAAGAACGTTGGATGACAGAGGTACGAGGGTCTCAGCTGATCTTGTAGTCAGCAGAGATTTATGTTGAAATTGAGATAGGGGAGATCGGGCTGTAATAATAAAAGTGCAATTTTAGGGAAAACAACTGGAGAAAATGTGCAAGAAGAGGAAGCAGATAGTGAGGTGATAATTTAGTCCTAGAAATAATGGCAGAAATATGGCTGAATGCTTAGGGTGATGCTGCTGTATTTATTGACATGCTGTCCTTGAAAGTGATATTTATATTTTATATATATTATATTTTATTTTGTTTTGTTCTGTTTTATTTTTTGAAAGTGATTATTTTTAACACAGGAAATGTGGTGAACAAAGTTTCAGAAGACTATAAAAGCTTGGCTTCTTCTGAGAGCTGCGACTATCTCAGTGTGGTTGGATGTAGAATGTAGGAAGGAAGAAGGCCACACTCAGAACACACCTACTCTGGTCATAGTAGCAAGATCCTGTAATTGTGCAGGAGACAGTGGATTCCATTCTAGGGGCAAAGAGAAGCCACTGAAATTCTTTCAGAGGAGGTTTTCATTTAACAAAAGTTGCTCTAAAAACATGCAAAGATTGGCTTATAAGAAATACACATAGACCATTGCAGCAACTCTCCTAAGAATCCCAAAGAAAGATGGTCAGAGCCTGAATTAAACAGGTGACCATAGTACTAGAGAGAAAGCAGATATCTGACTTGTGTAAAGGAAACATAATCAAGAGACTCTTCTTGTTATCTAGATTGAAAACTTACTGAGGTCGATCGTTTCATCTGATAGAGAAAATAATGTGTATTAATAGTGAGTTTTACTTAATTTAAAATAGCCACTTTTTTTCCAGTTTTGTAAACTACATTTAGGTGTCATGAAACAAATGTGTGAAGAAATCTGTACTACAAGTAATGAACATATTGGATAACACATTTCACCATAAACAAATTGTACTTAAAAACATCATTTCACACCATAAAACTGAACAATATGCTTATTTAAGATAAAGCTTTAACTCAAAAGTACCTCTAAACTTTCTGAATAATGCATCACTTATGTGACTCTATTGTATGGACACATATAGGGAATGCATATGTTGGTGTTTTACTTGGCCTAATCTTTAAGTGTTAAGTATAATATCAATGCCTTAGACTTTTCAAAACACCATAAGTCATTGTGTTAGCCAGGACAGTCTAGGATATCCTGTGGTGACAACCAACCATGAATCTCAATTGCTTAAAACAAAACAAAATAAAATAAAAAATAAAGGTATATTCCTAAGGCTATGCATTCATCTCGGGTTTTCCTCACAATGAGACCCAGGTAAACAGAACTTCGTCTATCTGGAATATGCCTGGTCACCATGGCAGAAGGAAAGCTACATACTACGCATTGTCTCGTAATGGCCTCTACCTGCAAGTTACACATGTTCTTTGCAGTATATTTCATTTGTAAAAGCAGGAAGTGAGGACATCTTTAACGTCCATATAGGGATATATAATCCTGCCATGTGCTCAGGAGAAAATTGGAGTTAGAGGTCAACCAGACTAATATATACCATTGTAATACATTAATTTTCCTTTTAATGAAAAGAGATTTTGATAAGCAGAAGAAGAAAAGGAAGTCCAGGTGGAACAAAGTTTCCATCTATGTACTTAACATTAGAACATTTGGGGTAAGTACACTCAGTAACTGAAATTTGAATGAACATTACATATAATGTCACCTTGGCTTTATACAAATTTTAATTAAAGTAGAAATATGGAAGAGAATAGAACTTATATCTCATCTCAAAAGTCTTTTAGGGGCGCCTGGGTGGCTCAGTTGGTTAAGCGACTGCCTTCGGCTCAGGTCATGATCCTGGAGTCCCGGGATCGAGTCCTGCATCGGGCTCCCTGCTCAGCGGGGAGTCTGCTTCTCCCTCTGACCCTCCTCCCTCTCATGCTCTCTGTCTCTCATTCTCTCTCTCTCTCAAATAAATAAATAAAATCTTTAAAAAAAAAAGTCTTTTAAAACGCACTTTAGTCCTAGTTGCTAATGAGCTCTCACACAAGCCATTTGCATGTTCTATATAATGGACAAGCATATATCACATTTTAATATCTTTATAGGTTGTAAAGAGAAAACTTTTCCCCAAAAGACTAAATTTAAAATAGAATTTGAACAAGGATTTTTATATAGTACTAGCTGGAATAGCTATTTTTGAAGTTTTAGTTACCATGCTTTCATGAATCTTTAGAATTAGAATGATTGGTGAGGAACAAAACATTACATGATGTAGTACAGCATACCAATAGGCATCTGCCTAATTTAATTTTATTTAGGCCATACCGTAAGTAAAGAAAATCACAAAGAAAATAAAAATAGGCACCGTCTTTTCCTTTCAGCTAATATGTATCCTCTTCCAAAACACAGATGCATTTGTTAGCATCAAGACATTTAAAGCCCTCAAGTATTATTTATGTAATGATATTAATAATTCCAACCGTATACTGAGTACTTTCTGGCTACAATAGGTATTCTACATATGTATGTTATTTACTGTGTATGAACATCCCAGGGTTAAATGTCACATTTTAGGTTTTTATAACAGCTTATATACATATATAAACGCGCACACACACACACACACACACACATATATCCATCCTTCAAAATGTGCAATTCAGCATTTTTTAGTGCTTTGACAAAGTTGTGCAACCATCATCGCTTCTTTTAAACCATTATCATCACACCCCAAAGAAACATCATACCCATTATATGAATAATATACTCCATTTTATGGCTATAATATTTGTTTATACATTCATTAGTGATGGACATTTGGACTGGTTCCACTTTTCAGTTATCTTTGATGATGCTGATATGAGCATTTGTGCTTAAATTTTTGTGTCACCATATGTTCCTGATTTTCTTCATATACACCTATGAATGGAATTGCTAGATGATTTGGTAATACTGTATTTAATTTTTTGAGGAATGGCCAAATTGTTTTCCATGTTGGCAACACCAATTCATATTCCCATCAGTAATGTATGAGTGTTCCAATGTCTCTACAAACTCTTCAATACTTGTTAATGTCTGTCCTCTTGATTATAGCCATCCTAATAGAAATGAATCAGCATCTCATTGTCATTTGAGTTTTATTTCAGAAATTAACATATTTTCATGTGCTTATTGGCCGTTTATATATTTTATTTGGAGAAAAGTCTATTCAACTTCTTTGGCTATTATTCAAATTGAGTTGTCTTTTTATTGTTGAGTTATAAATGTTCCTTATGTATTTTGGATACAAGTTCCTTGAATTGGTAATTTGCCAAAAAATTTTTCTCTATTTGTGGGTCATATTTTTATTTATTGATAGTATTCTTTGAAACCCCAATTTTTCATTTTAATAAAGTTCAATTTATTTATTTCTTCTTTTTTTGCTTATGCTTTTGCTGCCATATCTAAGAAACCATTGCCTAATCCAAGGCAAAGAAAATTCACTCCTGTTTCTTCTAATAATATTATAGTTTTAGCTTTTACATTTAAATCTATGAATACTTTGAATTGATTTTTATATATGGTCATGAGTTAGGGGTCCAATGCAGTTCTATCACATGCGGAAATACAGTTGTCCTGGCACCATTTGTAGAAAATACTATTCTTCCAGGGTGCCTGGATGGAAGAGGTAGAGCATGTGACTCTTGATCTCAGGGTCGGGAGTTCAAGCCCCATGTTGGGGGCAGAGTTCAATCGAAAAAAAAAAAAAAAAGACTATTCTTTCTCCATTTAATTGTCATGACATTCTTCCTAGATCCCATTCCATTCCACTTTTACATATGAGCAATGGAGACTAAGAGAATTAAATATAACGTCAAGAATATATGTCTTATAATTGATAGAGACATATTTTCAACCCTGAACTGTCTGGCTTCACAGTCTTTCCATTAGAAGCTCCTGGGGTCTGGATCCTGCGGCTGGGGGTGGCCACAGTACACTCTGAGTTATTACAACGTCTCTGAATCTATATATCTACCTTTTAAGGTCTGTATCCTGAGTGTTTTTAAGAGCTCAACTACCATAATATAGGGAATTCATTATAGGTTTTGACATTCAAGGGATAACTATACATATATATATTCATGTATTCATATATAGTTTATATTTTGTAGTTTATAGTACATATGATATATATACACACATACATAGCTTGTGTGTGTGAAAATACTTATATATATATATATATATATATATATATACTCATATATAGTGTTATACTATACTATGCTGCTTTATTTTTTTAAAGCAATATTTAGGAATTTCAGGAAATTGCCTTTTATAGAATGAGACATTTGCCACTTACCATATATATTCCTGACAACCTTACTCTAGTTCACAGTACTCCCAAACAGAAGAGAACATGTTGGGAGACCTTACATAACCATGTGCTTTAACAAAGTATTGTAAATGCTCTCATATTTGAGTGCATAAAATAAATGGATATTTATTGGAATTTGAAAGAACAATCACTGACATTTTCATTATAAATTATTATTATTTTTTACTTGAGAGATGACTAATTCCTTCAAAATATCCAGAAGTCATTTAACTCAGGAACATATTTGTATATATTTGAGTAATGTAAGGTCCATGATTCAGGGAATCCTTAAACTCAAACATTAAGAATAAGAACATTACAAATTATCATGTTTTCTGGTAGAAAGCCAAACTCTTGGGATAAAACTCTAAGAAAATATGTTAAAAATAAAAATATTAATATATTTTAGTGAGGTTTGAATGAAAACTAACAAAATTAATGGTTTCTATTTACGGTATGAAGTGTAAGGGATAGAAGAAAAAGTTACTAATATAGATGATACTAATTTTTTTCCTATTGTAAATGCTTCTACTCCATTTATATGGAGCATGGGAAGAATGGCTTTTAGAAAGCAGTTTTATTTCTTATATGGTCCAATTGACTTTTCCATTCTACAGTTAAGTTTTTTTGTTTTATTTTTGTTTTTTGTTTTGTTTTTACAGTTAAGTTTAAAGTTGTGCTCTCCCACTCCCACCCTACTCCCCCCCCCCCACCCCGCCACTGTTCTCTTTCTCTCCCTCTGTCTTAAGTCAGCTCTCTGTCCTCCTCTTTGAACCTCACACTCCCAGGTGTAAATTTACAATAATATTCCTCACTTGGCTTTGTTGTGAATATCAACATGATTAATACAAAAGAAAATGATTTAAAAACTATGTATAGCTATCCAAATGGAATTTTTATAGCATCTATGACTATCTGAAAGTATCTGGTCCATGTATTTTTGGATGACATTTTTCTCCACCTTGTTTGTCTAGTGCACTGCTATCCAATTGCTTTTAACAGTGACGTGCACTGAGTACGGATTAGACAAACGAGAGAATTCTATGCGTAATATTTCTATTGTTGTTGTTGGAGTTACTATTACTAGATAAAAACATACAAATGATCAGTTATGCACATACTTTTGAGTCATTTGTATTATCTTATATTTCAATGTCAGCATATTGACATTTTATACATTACAAAATGAAAAAGAAATGTTGGAAAAAGTAAGATTTTTATGGATGCTCTTAAAGAAGTAGCTCTTAATGAACCCAAGTACCAAACACTGTATTCATAATAGATATATTCAGAATCCGAATGTTTGATTATATTTGTTCAATCATCTGGTGGAAAGCTCTGTTACCATTTTGTGTTCATCATTGATTTCAGGAGCAATAAATCAACTTAACAATACTCATTTTTACCCACTTGGAGATCTACACTAGCTCCTGAATCAGCAGGTAACCCATTAATTTAAGAGACTCATTAGACATAATCAATATGACTTCAGTGCCTTTACTAGCTTTAGAGTCTTAATATTCAATGTCTCTGAAAGAATCAAGATTATGAATTTCATTTAAACCATATTTACTGGTGGATTATACATTTTATCTTAAGGTAAAAAGAGGTTTTATTCCAGGCATTTAAACCATATTAAAGGTATCATTCTTAACTTGAATTCACAACTTATTTAGCTATTTATATTATGCAAATGGATATAGGATATGGAAAATAGTAGTTATTAATTTTATAATTTAAAGATATTTTCTAATATAAAACTCCATTAGCCACAAACAAAAATAATAAATGGTGAATAATGACGCTTAACCAACTGAGCCACCCAGACGCCCCTCTAAATGGTGAATAATGAAAGTAATTTCTCCTAACTCTTCTAAATACTAAAATGCGTCAAAACAACAAAAGAAAATCCTGGCTTTCAGCATTAACATCAACTAAATACACTAAATGAAATAAGATGCATATATAAAATAAAATGTTAACGTAAAAAAAGAGAGCCCTAAGAAAAACTCAGAACAATGGCTGATGTAACGGTTTTTATGAACTGACAGAAAAAGCCAAAGGCATTAGCTTCATTAACCCTATGCTTTGGAAATATTTAAGTCATGTTAGGTTCTATAGGATATTATGATAAAATTTCTGAGTAAGGGTATGGGGCTCTTTAAGCTACCAGTTAAAAAGTAATTACCACAAATAACTAATAATCAGCGCGGCTCCAGTGTTAAAGCTGTCCCTGTCCAACAGGGCAAAGTGAAAACCTTAATGCCTGATAGAGACCTACTTCTGTTCTGGTCCTTCTGCAGTTTCAAATTGTGTCACCTTAGTTTTTTATCATATGTTAATTTTTGTCTGAGACGCATTCTTTATCAAATTTAGCAGTCGCTTTTCTCATACAAGGAAATTTATGCACATTTTTTACATATAATTTGACATTAAATCCCAACTGCCTGAGTGTGCAATTGCATCAGAAATTAAAAGTTTTCAACAACCGGGGAACAATAATAAGAAAAGAAGAAAACTTTACTTTTTGTGCTACTTGAAATAATCCCTTTGTGCAGAAGTAACTGATGCTGTATATTTAGTGTGTAGCTCCAGCAAATAGGGTTACTTTTGAAATATATGTTAGAGGGCTAAAACTGTGGCACTCTGTGAAGACATCATAGCTAACAATATAGGTACTTTTTCATACTAGTTTACTCCTTTCAATGTCTTTTTCTTCAGAGACTCTTTGAAAGCTAATTATATAATACAGTATTCCAATATTTACACACATTATTTTAATATTTACTGTATATTGTCAGTAGTTTTTCCTGCTGTGTCAAGTGAAGGTATTTAGATTATGTTAGCCTTATAAGATGTACCGAAAATTGTCATACTTTTATGTTTGGGACTAATTTAAATAACTGAATTCTCACTTTGTTGAAGGTTAATTAGAGCTGAATTCTAAAACCACCTGGAATTCTCGCAAGTTTAAATAGTGGGTCTTTAATTTGATTCTTGATCCCTTCACAGTTTTTGATGTGTTCTACTTCTTTGTGGATCAATTTTAATCCACTAGTTCTATAAAATGTTACAAATTTCCTTGTGATTTTGAAGTTTCTTGTAATAATATTTTTATAATCACTTTCAACTTTGATTCTATTTTCTGTCCTATTACCAATTATACTTTTACTGTGTCTTTTGATTTTTAGTCAAGGCAGTTTCCTTTATTGTACTTCTCAAAAAAACAGTATTTTATATATATTTTTAATTTTTTATCTTTTATTAGTTTTTTTTTGATTAATTGCCAGGGGACAAATGTTGAACAAACTGTGTCATAATCATTATTTGGAATATGCTGCTCTTAAAGATACTGAATTAAGTGTATAATTATTGATATATATATATATGCATATGTATATGTCCATAATGTATTATTAAATGACAAAAGCAAGTGAAGAATGTTGAGAAAAAAGAAGGCTGTTGATGAATACCTTTTAAATAACTTTGAAAACCTTTTTTTTCTTTAAGATTTTATTTATTTGACAGAGAGAGACACAGCGAGAGAGGGAACACAATCAGGGGGAGTGGGAGAGGGAGAAGCAGGCTTCCAGCTGAACAGGGAGCTCGATCCCAGGACCCTGAGATCATGACCTGAGCCGAAAGCAGACACTCAACGAATGAGCCACCCAGGTGCCCTAACTTTGAAAATCTTGATTACCTTTTGAATATACACATGAAGATTATTAACTTTGTCCATTTACATTTGTATCTTATAATAGTCTCATAACACTTTTACCACAAAACAAACACAAAAAAATTTTGCCAATAGGTAAAATTTTGTTGTTCTACTCAAGGCTTTTGTTTGTTTATAATCCATTCCATTAATCTCAAATAAAACTAGATGGGATGAAAATACAAAAATCTCAAGGACTCTTTGGCTTTTGAAGCAGTAGATAGACAATACTTAGCTGAATGGGTATCAGATTCTGGGAGATAAGGAACCTCTCACCTCCACCTCTCAGAGCCATATGGTCCCTTCTACAGCCACGTCCTTTTGCATGCTCTTTCTCTTGACAGACATGTTCTTAACTTTAATGTGCTCCCATGTCCTATATCTCACTTTCATAATATGATTTGAAGGGCTGGTTTCTATCACCAAATAGCATGGTTTCTTAGTTTTTCAGATTTGAATCAACTGATCTGCATGTCATAAATCACAGAACAGCTTATGGATTGTTTCTTCTACATTCCAGGGTCAACTACTCTGGTCATCTGCGGCTGAGGGTGTTAATTTCTTGTTCATTCCAAAGAAGCAGTGGGCAAAGATTTCCCCAGAAATGTGTTCCCCAGATAGCTGGTATGAATTTGTATCTCCAATAAATGGCTTATTATAAACACTTTGCAAATGACTGAGCAACAAAATGAAATTAAAGCAGTGTTTTAAGGACTAAAAGCCAATTATGGTCACGAGATTGGAGAGGGTATGCATTTGGGAAGAGAATTATGTTAGAAGTCATTGCTGTAAATTAATGTTGTAAGTTACCCCAAATTTTCAAGAAGCAAGACAAAAGAGGACTTCTTTTTCAAAACACACAGAGTTTAACAAATTCTGGGTGATTTAGGTCTCCTTCCAAGAGAGAAAAAAATATGCTGTCCTTTCCAAAACTTAAACCAGCCCTAGGACTAAAGCCTCTAGATTTGAACTGTGACATAACTTGAGTCACTGGATACATGTTTTGTGAATTATTTTAGCTAGTTGTGAGACTTTAGGTCATTAATGACTTTAGGTGAGATCCTTAGCTTTACTCTACCCTAAGTTTACATCAATATCTAATTATTTTTACTGCAAAAATACCTACTTAACACCCACAATACCCCAAAATTTACCCATGAGGGCAAACAAACTATTCAAGCATGACTTTATAGCACAGAAGAAAATGATGTATGTTCCCTACCCCCTCTTTCCTATGCTTGGTTCCATAATTTGATACTCTCAAGTTCTTTTCATCATACACTGGGGAGAATGAGCAGTATAATGCTGTTAAGGCTCTGGACACAGTCTCTAGTGTTGTCTCCTGATCCTCCATTAAACAACCATGTGACCTTGAGCAACTCACTGTGGCCTTCATTGCTTCAGTTTTCTCAATGATACAAAGGAAATAATAGCACCTAATTCTAGGGTTGTAATACCTTTTAAATGAATTCTTTAAAACAAACTTTATAGAATGTTTTGAAATCAATAAAAAGCTCAGTAAATATCCAGTGCTTTATGATAGCAGAAACCTCTTTAAATCTGATTTGCTTTTCCCCAACTCATGCCTGAAATTTTGAGGTTCTTTTCTTTTTAATTTTATTTTAATTCCAGTGTAGTTAATATACAGTGTTATATTAGTTTCAGGTGTGCAATACAGTGATTCAACACTTCCATACATAATTCAGTGCTCATCATAAGTGTACTCTTAATCCCCTTCACCTACCTATTTCAACCCATCCCCCTACCCATCTCCTCTCCGGTGACCATCAGTTTGTTCACTATACGTAAGAGTCTTTTCTTTTCTTTCATTCCTTTTTTTATTGTTTGTCCTTTTTTTTCCCTTAGTTCATTTGTTTTTTCTTAAATTCCATGTATGAAGGGTGCTGGGTGGCTCCAGTTGGTTGGGTGTCTGTCTTTGGCTCAGGTTATGGTCTCAGGGTCCTGGGATCGAGCCCTGAATCAGGCTCCTGCCTCAGCGGGGATCCTGCTTCTCCCTCCCCTGCTGCTCATGTCCTCTCTCTCGCTCTCTCTTTCTCTCAAATAAAAAAATAAATTTTTAAAAAATTCCATGCATGAGTGAAATCATATGATAATGACAATAAAGGGTAACTTTTATTGGTATACTTGCTGTATATAAGCTTTAAAATGTAAATTGATCATCAAATCACTTGGTCCTATTCTATTATAGCTATAATACACCCAACTGGAGAACAATCTATGAACATGAATACATGTTTTTATAATTGTTTCTATTTAAATGTGATAACTAAATTGTATTATTTCTCTTAACAAAAAAAGAATCATATTTTAGAAGGAGAAATACATATGCCCATCAAGCAAAGATTATCCACTTTCTTCACTAAAAATTAGATTCCTAAACTAAGTATTGTTATTAATAAAATAGACTTCAATCTTTCTTTTCCCAAGGAGGAAAATATCATAACGATAGTTTCTAAAACTTCTGCTTATAAATACACGTGAGGAAATTAAATCATGAACTATTTAATGACAATTATAACCACTGGTAAGGTTTGAGTCCCCAGTGATAAGCAATAATGAATGATCTTGAACAAGAGAAGGAACCAGATGAAGGTACCTAGCCACAAGCAGACACCCATAAATCAAAGCTATAAACTAGGTAGATAAATGAGAGAAAACCGGAGAAGTGAGAAGAAAGGAGCACTACAACAGCAGACTTCAGTATTGCTCAGAGACTGCAAACTTAGAAGGCAGCTGTCCTCATGGTTTGTCTAAATGTGAGAATCCCCTGGGGTTGCTGCCAAGGTGGTTGACTCACTACCTTCCCTTTACATTTTTAGGCCTTTACTTTGGCTTTTCTCTCTAAAAAGTAAGCCTTCCCCTGAACAACCCCAAATTCTTCCCATTATCCTAAGCCAATGCCTCTGTTAAAATTTTCATCATAATTAACACTTTCTTCTTCTAAATTCCAATAACAGATTACCTATGCCAATTATGGGATATCCTTATCTATTTTCCAGTTTCTTGTATCTCTGACTATCCCCTTACAGACACTGCAAAATTAAGAACTGAATGTTATTTCTGTATCATCAAATGCACAGTGCTTTATATGTAATTGCTATATAGAGAGAGGATAAAAGCAAAACAGGTGAACATGGACTATCTTATCAGTAATACTTAACATATATTATCATTATCACGGGAAGTATGTAAGATTATCCACAACTATAAAAATTACTATGTGGAATTGGATCCAAGGAGGTTAAATGTGCTGATCAAAAATGTTAGCAAAATAAGAATTTAAACTCAGGCCTATTCGCTGAAACTTGCTGTTCAGTTGGGTGGATATATGATAGCTAAATGAATCTACACAAAAAATGGCAGATTAATGGACTAATGTCAATTTATATAGGGTTCCCTAGTAAAATAATGCAGCTTCTGCTCCCATCCTTTTGATGTTCCATTTCTCTTTATTGAAGAGATGAATTACAGCTGAGAAAGCATGCTCATAAAAATTTTACATGGCACAATATTGCTGTTCCTTGCCTCCTCGCCTCTGTGCATGCTATTCATTCTGTCTAGAATGTCATTCTTCCCCTGGTATGGCTGATAGATACTTGCTTATTATTCAATATCCACTTCTGAAGTCAATTCTGAATGACCATCCCCATTGGCTTTGCGTTCACTAATAATCAAAAGAAAAAAAAATCCCACATTCCCATTTGAGTTACTACTGCACCTGTGATTAACCTGCTGTCCAAGGCCCCTAAAGTCTAATGACTTCCCAGGTTCATGCATTCCCACCTGCCCTTTTCATTCACAAGACCCAGCCCAACTGGTGTTTTGTAGTGCCACAAAGTGCTGAGCCCATTCCCAGCTCAGTGCTCTACTTCAGCCTGTTCTGTTTACCTGGAATACTCTGCAGTATCCTGGTCTTCCCTTACCTAATGAGTTCTTCATACTTTGGTTTCTGTTTGAATGCTACTTTCTCAGAGAACCATTTCAAACCAGCCAGTCGAGTCCCTTCCTGTCATTCACTTCTGTGTGTTTTTTTCATCAGAGCACTTTCAAATATCTGTAATTATTTTGTGTGTGTCTATTTGTTTAATATTTATCTCTCCTCTGGATAATAAAATCCAAAAGGGAAGGACTACATCTATGCTGTATGTCAAACTCTGAACAAGAAATATTTATCATACGCTTTTCTTTGGTCGCTGTAACAATTTATTTACTGGTGTTGCAGCATTCACCGCGGTAAGTCCAAATGAGGAACTGATTTCAATTGATTACTGCAAGTTTTGAAATACATCTAGTACTTACATAGACATTTGATATCCACTCAGAAATTGGTTATTATCTGGATCAAATAAGTGATTATTCCACTTCTCCCCTAACAACCTCATTCTAGCAACAGGCCACACCCTTTGGAAATAAGGACCAACCTGGAAGATGCCAGAGTTGACGGCACCTCCTCTGACATTGATTTGGATAGCTTACCAACCCCTGAAGGGGCTAATAGTTCAATCTGATTATTTTCCAACCTACTCCCAGAGTCCTCCCTTGCTCCACCAGATTGCTATAGGAGCCTAGAGTGCCTCATGGCCAAACTGTTGAAATTTCTTCTCTCTTATGCCCTGGTTTTGTACAACTATCGTTTTTCTTTCACAATTGTAGTAGTCTCACAGATGTGTGCATTTGGACAAAAATATTAAAAATGAAACAAAGAAAAATAGACACTCAGCCTGCTCCTCAATACTACCTGGAAAAAGCATTTGCATTCTTTTCAGTAAATATCAAGTACTAATAAACAAACAAGTAAATAAATAAGCATTGAGAACATTTGATACCACCATGCCCTGGGCTCTGGTTCTGAGACTTTAACAGGGCTAGAGCAGAAGTTAGGACTTGGGCTTATTTTAGGTAAAGATTCAGTTAGTTCTCCTTCCCAATATTAAAGTATGACCTATCCCAAAGTGTGACTTATTTAATATAAATAGGAATCTACATATGAACCTCTGCTCCCCCCCCCACCACCACATTAACGGCAAACAAACTTCATTGGCTCTGTTGAAACAAAGGAAGAAAAAAAATGAAAAGAAAGAAAGCAATCCCTGAGAGGTAAGAGCCATAATCTAAAACTTGATAGAGTTTGCATCCAGTGTTTTTCTAAGCTTGGATGGACTAAGGACTCTCAAATTGGCAAATTCATTTGAGATGGTTCTGAATGATAGAGCTCTCAGGGATCTGCAGAACAGCATGCATCACCTCCCTAGAAGGGGCAATGTCAGTTCTAGCCTTGGAACCCCTACTCTCTGTCAGAACTGTCAGTGGCAATGACCAGAAAGCAGTCAAAGATAATTAGAAAGAAAAGGAGGCAACATGAATAAAATCCAATAGAAATAAAAGAAACAGATGGATACTTACTGACATAACCATTCTTAAAATGTTTAACAAAATAAATTAAACATTGGAAACATCTGTAAGGATTAGAATTTGTAATTCTAATTACAAATAAATAAACTTGTAAGGCTGAAAAATAAATAGTTAAAATTAAAAACATATTATACACATTTGACAACAGGTTAGACATAACTAAAAGCTATTGAACTGACAAATGCATCAGAAGAAATTATCTAAAACATACCCCATAAAGAGAAAAAGAAGGAAAATAGAGATAAGAGCATAATAGGCCAGTTCAGTCTCTGCATTCATCATCACTTATGTTCTCCCTGTGCGTCTCCATCTTCACAGGACCATCTTCTTATAAAAACACAATCATATTAGAGTAGGAATCCACCTCCCCCAGTATGATCTCATCTTAGCAAATTGCATATTCAACAAGCCTATTTCCAAATAAGGCCACATTCTGAGTTTCAGCACTTCAAAATATCTTTTTGTGGAGGGGGGGACGCAATTCATTATATAATACTCATCAATAGAATACAGACAATGCATGTAACTTCCAAAGGAGTAAAGAGAGTGAATATTTCTTTTTTTTTTTAAGATTTTATTTATTTGAGAGAGAGTGAGAGAGAGAGAGAACACAAGGAGAGTGAAAGGCAGAGGGAGAAGCAAGGTCCCCACTGAGCAGGGAGCCTGATACAGGCTTGATTCCAAGACTCCAGGATCATGACCTGAGCTGAAAGCAGATGCTTAACCAACTGAGCCACCCAGGCGCCCTAAGAGAATAAATATTTCTTAAACAATATTCCTAGAAGCCAAAAAAAGAAGAATGAGAAATAAAAAACAGATCAAAAAAATTAAAAGCTCAAAACAAGATAGTAGAAATAAACTGAACAATAATTACATTGAATGCAAAGTTAAATTTTATTAATTAAAGCTACAGTTAAAAGGCAAAGATTGTCAGACTAGGGGAAATAACAATTTCAATCATATGCAATTATGAGAGATTCATCTAAAACATAAAATTATAGAAATGTTGAAAGTACAAGGATGAGATATACCATAAAATAAAAAGGAAAACTCACTAGCTAGTATAGTATAATATTAGCAGACCTTTATTTTGTCTTTATTTTGTCTTTATTTTAAGGTAGAATATCAATAAATCACTTTAACATGATAAATGCTTAAATTCATCTACAATATGTAACATTTTATAAATTCTATGATCTGTTAGCATAGCACCAAAATATACCAATGAAAAATTTTCAGGTATAAAGTAAAATAAACAAATCAGAAATGGGGGTTTTAAATGTAATATTCTAAATAATAGAATAGGCAGAGATGGTACTAGTAAGGTCATTGGAGATTTGAAAAATATAATGAAAAATACTTGACACCAAGTATTTACATAAAACATGCTCCTGATCAAAGGAAGATAGTAGAGGAGTAGGGGACCCTAGTTTCATCTGGTCCTTTGAATTCAGGTAGCTAGCTATCAAATCATCCTGAACACCTGTGAACTCATCCAGAGATCATAGAAAAGAATTGCTGCAATTCTGCAAATAGAAAAGCAACCACTTTTTGCAAGGTAAGAGGTGCAAAGGAGTGAATCTGAGCTAATATATTGGAAGATAAACCGTGGGGAGTGGGATCCTCCCTAAGCTAGCTACCAGAAAGTGATATAGTAACAGAATGCAAAATCCAAACTTTTATTTTTTTAAAAGATTTTATTTATTTATTTATTTATTTGACAGAGAGAGACACAGCAAAAGAGGGAACACAAGCAGGGGGAGTGGGAGAGGGAGAAGCAGGCTTCCCGCTGAACAGGGAGCCTGATGTGGGGCTCGATCCCAGGACCCCAGGATCATGACCTGAGCCGAAGGCAGACGCTTAATGACTGAGCCACCCAGGCACCCCTGCAAAATCCGAACTTTTAGAAGTCAGTTCTGGTGAGGGATGTCCCTGTCTGAAAGGCACTCAGACAGCAAAGCAAGGGCGGAATCACAGGTGGGACAGTGGGGTCCCAGGATTCCCAAGGTTAGAGAAAGAATAGGCGTACTTGAGTGCAGCAGAGCTCCCAAGCACTGGAGTGGGGAAGCTGGCTGCAATCAGAAAACCCAGGAGTGGGCTTTCAGCTTGGTGTTGCCATAAACTGTGAACCGAGGCAAGATAGGGTGACTGCTCTGCAAGCAGGGACCCAGCAAGTGGCAGAATCATGGGGAGACCCTCCTCCTTCCCCTGGGAGGATCAGCACAGGTGTGTACCACAGGAATCTGCAGCGTTTGGAGACTCCAGTGGCAGGGGACCTGCTGCAGGAATCTGTGGTTTGGAGACTTGAAATGGGGTTGTGTGCCTGAGATAAAAATGCTTGGTCACAGGATGGGTGAACAGAGTGCATATGGAGACCAGGGAGACAAAAGTGATTGACTGGTTTTCCCTAAAGGTCCACTGAAAAGTGGGGGCCTTGATCTTTCAGCTCTGGGTCTGGAGATCGGGGCACCGCTATTTTTATTTTTATCCTCTAAAGGGACACAGAAAGCCTTCAAGGAACAAAAGCCACGTAGAACAATCCGGAGCCACTTACATGGAGCCCAGCCCCCTGGCAAGGGGGTTGCAACTCTGCGGGGGCAAAGACACCTGAGAATCAGTGGAACAGGCCCCTCCCCCAGAAGACAGCAGGAACATCTGGCTAAGACCAAGTTTACCTACCACACAGAACTGCAAAACCCCAGCATTAGGGGAAAATAGTATATAGAATTCAAAGTTTTTAATCTCATGAGTTTTTAGTCTAAAATTTCCATTTTCTTTTTTCTTTTTTTTCCTTTTCAACTGGTGTCTTATTCTATGAATATTTTTAAGTCTTTTTTTTTTTAATTTTCATGTGAACATTTATATTATATATATGTATATATATATTTTTTTTCTTCATTTTTGGCTGCCTTTCACTGTATTCAATTTTGTTTTTGTATATATATAAAATACATATACAATTTTGGGATCTAGTATCTTCTAACAAACAGACTAAAATACACCCAGGACTTAGTGTATCACCCTGTTCTGTCCACCTGTTTGATTATATTCTCTTTTTTTTCTTTTTTTTTATTTTTTGGTTTCTGATTTCTTCTGATTTGTCTAGTGTATATTTCGCTGGGGTCGTGCTTGACATTTTTGTATTTTGTTCTCTCCTTCATCTATTCTTCTCTGGACAAAATGACAAGACAGAGAAATTCATCCCAGTAAAAAGAACAAGAGGCACTACTACCTGCTAGAGACTTAATAAATATGGATATTAGTAAAATGTTGGAGCTAGAATTCAGAATAATGACTATAAAGATACTAGCTGGGCTTGAAAAAAGCATAGAAGACACTAGAGAATCCCTTTCTGGAGAAATAAAAGAACTAAAATCTAATCAGGTCGAAATCGAAAAAGGTATTGCTGAGATGCAATCAACAAGAAAGCACAAACTGCTAGAATACTTGAGGTAGAAAAAAGAATCAGTGACAGAGATGATAAAATGATGGAGAATAAGGAAACTGAAGAAAAGAGAGATAAAAAACTACTGGATCACCAAGGGATGATTCAAGAGATCAATGATACCATAAAACGAAACAATATTAGAATAATTGGGGTCCCAGAGAAAGAGGAAAGAGAGGAGCAGAAGACATATTTGAGCAAATTTTAACTGAGAACTTCCCTAATCTGGGGAAGGAAACAGATATTCAAGTCCAGGAGGCACAGAGAACCCCCCTCAAAAACAATAAAAAAATAGGTCAACACCTTGATGTAATGGTGAAGCTTGCAAATTTCAGAGACAAAGAGAAAATCCTGAAAGCAGCTCAGGACAAAAAGTCCTTAATTTACACAGGTAGAAACATAAGGCTGGCAGCAGACCTATCCACAGAGACCTGGCAGGCCAGAAAGGACTGGCATGATATATTCAGGGTACTAAATGAGAAAAATGTGCAACCAAGAGTACTTTATCCAGCAAAGCTTTCATTCAGAATAGAAGGAGAGATAAAAAGCTTCCAGGACAAACAGAAACTAAAACAGAAAAGAATCTGTGATCGCTAAACCAGCCCTGCAAGAAATATTAAAGGGGATCCTTTAAGCAAAGAGAGAGCCCAAAAGTAACATAGGCCAGAAAGGAACAGAGACAATATACAGAAACAGTGACTTTACAGGTAATACACTGGCACTAAATTCGTCTTTAATTGTTACTCTGAATGTAAATGGGCTAAATGCTCCAATCAAAAGACACAGGGTATCAAATTGGATAAAAAAGCAAGACCCATCAATATGCTGTCTACAAGAGACTCATTTTAGACCCAAAGACACCTCCAGATTGAAAGTGAGGAGGTGGAGAAACATTTATCATGCTAATGAACCTCAAAAGAAAGCCTGGGTAGCAATCCTTATATCAGACAAATTAGATTCTAAACCAAAAACTGTAATAAGAGATAAAGAGGGACACTATATCATACTTAAAGGGTCTATCCAACAAGAAGACTTAACAATTGTAAAATTTATGCTCATAACTTGGGAGCAGCCAATTATACAAACCAATTAATTACAAAATTAAAGAAACACATTGATAATAATACAGTATAATAGTAAGGGACTTTAATACCCCCCTCACAGCAACGAACAGATCATCTAAGCAGAAGATCAACAAGGAAACAAGGACTTTGAATGACACACTGAACCAGATGGACTTCACAGATGTGTACAAAGAATTCCATCCTAAAGAAACAGAATACACATTCTTCTCGAGTTCACAAGGAACATTCTCCAGAATAGATCGTGTACTGGGTCACAAATCAGGTCTCAACCAGTACCGAAAGATCGGAATTATTCCCTGCCTATTTTCAGACCACAATGCTTTAAAACCTGAGAAATGGTCAGAAGACATGAACAGACATTTCTTCAAAGAAGACGTACAAACGGTCAAGAGACACATGAAAAAATGCTCAATATTATTCAGCATTAGGGAAATACAAATCAAAACCACAATGAGATACCACCTCACACCAGTCTGAATGGCTAAAATTAACAAGTCAGGAAACAACAGGTATTGGCAAGGATGTAGAGAAAGGGGAAACTTCTTAAACTGTTCGTGGGAATGCAAGCTGGTACAGCCACTCTGGAAAACAGTATGGAGGTTCCTCAAGTAGTTAAAAATAGAGCTACTCTACAACTCAGCAATTGCACTACTAGGTATTTACCCCGAAGATACAAATGTAGTGAACTGAAGGGGCATCTGCACCCCAGTGTTTATAGCAGCAGTGTCCACAATATCCAAACTACGGAAAGAGCCAAGATATCCATCAACAGATGAATGGATAAAGAAGAAGTGATATATACATATATATATATATATATATGATTCATCTCAATAAATTAAAGAAAGCAATAGTAGAAAGGGATAAGAGATTAATAAATTAGAAGGAAATAATTGGGGCACCTGTGTGGCTCAGTCACTTAAGCATTTACCTTCACCTCAGGTCAGGATCCCAGGGTCCTGGAATCGAGCTCCATGTCAGGTTCCCTGCTCAGCAGGAAGTCTGCTTCTCCCTCTTCCTCTGCCCCTCCTACCACTCCTGCTCTCTCTCAAAAAAATAAATAAAATCTAAAAAAAAAAGAAATTAGAAGGAAATAAAAATAATAAAATTAATGAAACAGAAAAAAGTCACATAACTGAGAAGAGCAAGAAAGACTAAAGTTGACACATTATGAAAACAAATAAAATAAAAATGTATGATGATAGTGACAAATTAAAAGGGAGTGAAGTTACAAATATCCTATGTCAAGAATGAAAAAGGAATATCACTTTAAAAAGAAAATAATATAATTATGAAAACATTGGCCTAAACATTTGACAATTAAGGACAAGTGAAGCAATACCTCAAAAAATATAAATTAACAAAATCAAATCCGTAATAGAAACAACCATTTAAATATTTAAAAATTGTATTACTAGTGAAAATATAGCCCCAAGAGAAAACATCAGGTCTAGAGAGCATAACTGGTGAGACTTACCAAAGAAAGAAGACAAAATCCAAAACTAATACAATTCTTCCAAACTAGTTTTCTGAATCTAGAGAAGTCCTAATATTCAGGCCTTACAAGGACAGTACAAAAATGAAAATTACAAATAATCTGACTCATAAATATAGTCATGAATATTTTAAACTAAACATTAGTACACTGAATTAGCAATACATAAAGAATATTCATGGAGGTTAGTTTAACATATTACATATCACATTTACATATTACATATTATATTAACAAATTAAAGGAGAAATATAACTCATTCAAAGAGCATTTTAATGAGCAACTCAATAGATTCACAAAAAAAGCTTTTAATGAATTTCAAAATGCATTCATTTCAACATTTGTGTAAAATTTTAGTCAAGTAGAAATATAGGGAAATTTCCTATGGTTGATAATTTATAGCTACACAATTCCTATAGTAAACAATTTATTTGTACTGAAGTGTTTAAATCTTTCCTTTTAGAAACTGTAAAAGACCAAAAAAAAAAAAAAAAAGAAAGAAACACTCTACTAACTGCACTAATATTCAAGATTGTTAATGAACAAGCAACTGAATGTCTATTTCATAAAACAGGACAGGAAAATGCCAACAGACATATGAAATGTCATTCCAGTTCATAAATTATCAGACAAATGTAAATTAGAACCAAAATTAGATTTCAAAACACATCCATTGGTTGGGAAAATGAGAAGTGTGATAATACCAAGTATTGCCAAGAATGTGGAGCATTGTACAGTTTCATATACTCCTGTTAATTGATACAACTATTTTAGAAAACATCAGGCATTATCTTGTACATTTGAAATACACATAACTAAGCAATTCAAACCCTAGATATATATTCAATATATACAAATGTCTATGTGCTCGTGGATCACTGATACGTGTGCAATAATGTACTTAGAAATACCTCCAGATCCACAAAATAGAATGTATATATTCATGCATATTTCATTACTACACCGCAATGAAACAAAACAAAACAAAGTAGAGCTACACATAACAATAAAGGTGAATTTTGCCTACATAACGTTGAATTAATTATACAAGACATAAAAGAAAACATGCAGTTTGATTCCATGTGTACAAATTTAAATCAGGCAAAATTAAACAATAATGTTAAAGATTCCTACATAGGTGGCAAATAAAATAAAAATAAAAGAAAGGAGTAAACTTCAGTTTCAGAAGAGGCTTTGGAATTAGTTGGGGCTGAAGTGGACTCCTGGGGTACCGATGAGTGGTGGTTTTTGACCTGGGTGGTAGTGAAACAGCTACTTATGTGTATGCCATTTGCATACACATTTGTGAATATAGATCATGCAATAAAATGTCAAAAAATCTTTAAGGTTTGTATAAAGATAAGGAAAAACACAACTTTTCACATAAGAAACAGATTTTATACAGTTCTTATTGAAAATTTTATTTCAGTTGGTTTATAAAAATTATTTCTAAGCAGTCTACACATTTTACCCAAATTGGACACTTAAACTAACTGCATATAAAAGGAGAAGAGTTATATTGGGAAGAATGAAGACTTGATTAACAAAATTGTAAATAAATGAGCTACCACTCATCAGAAACAGTGTTTTCTATTTCTGTTCCTAGTGTATGTTTTGACACACTCACATCCCCCACAAGTTGTTTGCGCGTGTGTGTGTGTGTGTGTGCTCTTGTATAAATGTTATAGAGAGAAGTCAGGGAATAGGGAAAATAGATTATGCTTCCAAATAATATAGAAAAATCAGGTCGGCGCCTGGGTGGCTCAGTTGGTTAGGCGGCTGCCTTCGGCTCAGGTCATGATCCTGGAGTCCCTGGATCGAGTCCCGCATCGGGCTCCCTGCTCAGCAGGGAGTCTGCTTCTCCTCCTGACCCTCCCCCCTCTCATGCTCTCTCTATCTCATTCTCTCTCTCAAATAAATAAAGAAAAATCTTAAAAAAAATTTTTTTTTCTAACTTTGTCATACTTACCAAAATAATCCCATTTGTAATACATGTTTAAAACGAAATGAACTTAATGGAGAACCTAACCATAGTTAGTATGTTTTCTTCCTGTTTTTCTCCTTTTCTCTTTTTTCAAAGGAATACAAACATTATAACATTCAGTAGGAAAATTTTAAGTTATTTCTGTGATCCTTCTCAAATACTGCTTTACTTGCTTTTTAATGATGATGATATATTTTGGTTTGGTTTTGGTTAAGCTGACAGTATATAGTAGTATAATTTAGCCTGCCATCTTCTAATAACCAGACTTGTATAAGCAGATTTTGCTGGTTAAATATAATTTTTTAATAATCTTATGTTAGTCATTAGTACTATAAACTAAATATTTCTAATTCCATTCCCTGGCACTTGGTAAATAGCAATCTCTGGTCTTAAAGTGAGGTGTAGCCGTATGACTACTTGCTTTTTTCAGTGTGTATCACACGTTGGAAGAGCTTTATGAGCCAGTATAATTCACCACCTTCTCTTTCTCTCTACCACAGTTAACAGTTTTAGTGGGTGAATATTCTGTTAGCATGGGCCCAAGACTGAGGACAACTTGTAGCAGGACCCTAATCAATACTGATGGACATGGAAAATGGAAATGAAATAAACTTTTGTTGAGATTTTTGGATTGTTTATGATCACAACATAACCTAGATTATCCTGACAGATACATACTCTATTGCTAAAGCAGACATATACAGAATTCTCAAAAGAAAATATTTGCTTTGACAAAGGTACTTTCTCAGTAACATGCTGCCTCAGAATGAATATATTATATTGTTTTAATAACTTCCTATATGCTAACAAAATAACTATTTTAGGATTTATGTAGTATGTTTTGTGATATAAAATCATACATATAAACTTAGTATTTGCTTATAAGCAGGAAGCAAATTATTCTTATAAATTGCTATGAGGATTTTGTGACAATATAGAATCCCCATTCTCTATTACTTCTGTATTTTATATTGTAATGCAATACAGATATCATACTGACTTGTTATATAGAAATATGCAGTTTAGACATGTCCATTTTTTTCTTTCCATTTTTTCTTACTTAGTTTTTTTCTTTTTTAATAAAGGTAGTTTTTCCTGAAGTGTCTTTGTTTCATGCCATGTTCTGTCCCATTTAAGGGATTCATGATAAAAATTTATGCTTAAAAAAGATTTTTACATATTTCCTAGACACAGTATTAATGTTAATTGCTTTCATAATAAGAGCACTTTGTTACCACTGTTGCTATTTGTTAAAGAAGTAAAGCTCAGAGAAATCATTGACTCAGCAGATAGTAGTCCATAGATGACAAAATTCAAAGTAGTTCAACTTGTCCATGCCTGAACAAGTAAAAAAACTGAGTTTTCATTTAGTAAAAAATGTATCAGATCATTCTTCTTTTTTTTTTTAAAGATTTTATTTATTTATTTGAGAGAGAGAGAATGAGAGACAGAGAGCAGGAGAAGGAGGAAGGTCAGAGGGAGAAGCAGACTCCCTGCTGAGCAGGGAGCCCGATGCGGGACTCGATCCCAGGACTCCAGGATCATGATCTGAGCCGAAGGCAGTCGCTTAACCAACTGAGCCACCCAGGCGCCCTCTTTTTTTTTTTTTTTAAGATTTTATTTATTTATTTGACAGAGACACAGCGAGAGAGGGAACACAAGCAGGGGGAGTGGGAGAGGGAGAAGCAGGCTTCCCGCGGATCAGGGAGCCCGATGCAGGGCTCAGTCCCAGGACCCCAGGATCATGACCTGAGCTGAAGGCAGACGCTTAATGACTGAGCCACCCAGGTGCCCCATATCAGATCATTCTTTAAAATGTTCGGTAGCCATTGAATTATAAATGCTTTTTTTTTTTCTGGCAGAAAACTTGACTCTAATGGAAGCTCATTCAAGTGGAATTCAAATTTGCATATTCCAATGCATTGAAGCAATCCCTACTTCACTGTAACTGGAAAATCACTGTATCTCTATTTTATACAAGTGTATCCTACAGTATATGCATAATGTTAATGCCACAAAATTATATAATATGCAATATTGTTCTACTCACAACACATTAAGATCCTCTGTGCTAATATTTGTCAGCTAAGATATCAAATTGCCCAGTGGTCACTCTTTCAAACCCTATCATAAAAAAAATATATATAGACATCTTCCTATACAAGCAGAAAAATGGACTTATAGGTCAGCATGATAGCTTTCATGTAGAGTCTCTTAGTGTTTATCTGTGGAATATTATACAAAGAATAGATAGCAATTTATTTATATGCATCCTCAGTTTTCCATCCATATTCTATTTAATTAATATTGTGACTGTGTCTGAATTCAATACTTTCTAATGGCTGAAATGGCATCAAATTCATTCTTGCAGAATCAGTGGGCCTGTGTAAGTACTGAAAGCACTAACTAAAAGAATGAAATTGGGGATGGAAAAAAGACCTAGAATATTCATTAAGAGAATTATCAACTATAAGATGACTTCAAAAGTTAAAAGAAGTTCCCAGAAGCATCAACATAGGGAAGAATAATGAGGTGCTTTAGCACGGATTTATAGTAATAATTGTCATATCTATGGTTGAATGTAAATCTGTAAGAAATTTTGCTTCAGTACAGGGAAGAATAACAAATATTAAAACTGTATCTACCAGGCATTTTACACAGATAATTACTTTTCATTGATTCATCAGAGCAATTTTGACTACATAGAACAGTTATATAATTTATCTAAAAAAAGTCGGGTGCCTGAGTGGCTCAGTTGGTTAAGCGACTGCCTTCGGCTCGGGTCAGGATCCTGGAGCCCTGGGATCGAGTCCCGCATCAGGCTCCCTCCTCGGCGGGGAGTCTGCTTCTCCCTCTGACCCTCCCCCTTCTCATGTACTCTCTCTCTCTCAAATAAGTAAATAAAATCTTTAAAAAAAAAGTGATAAATTTTGCTTAATCAATTATCTTCTCAGTTTTAAGTGTAATATTCAAGGGACTGTAATTTGACAACTACTTTGACGAGTTTGCACACAGATCTCTCATATTTGACATTATAATTCAACCAAGTCTTTCTAATCTGAATTTTCATGTAAGAGGTATATGAGATGGGCAGCAACGCTATCCTAGTAAAACATAGGGCAAAGTAAAATAGACTTATTTGAACACATATATGTCCTCATTCATGTGTTTACTTCCTGCCATGCTCTTACTGTTAGGTCTCTAAATAGCTTAACACCAGAATCTTAGATTATTTCCATATCAATTTTATGAAAAACACCAAGATTTTCAGAGGGAAAAGATATAGAAATGGTATTTATTTCTTTAAGTACTAATTAATTCAATTTCTTACTCAGGGATATAAAATTAATAGAATACATATTATTCATATGTGTATCAATTTATACATAAATGTTACAAATATTATAAGACTATTGCTGAAACTCAACAGTGAGGTCCAAAAAGATAAGAAACACTTATTAATAAGTAGCAGTTATGCTGCTGAAACACTGAAATTAGCATCCTGTATTTATTGCTTTTCTATCCTCCTACTAAATTTTGCCAATTAGATACAGAAGGTCATAGGAAGACTCAAAGCACATTTATAGGGGTAATTGTACTGAGAGTAATCCAATTACGTTTAAATGCTTCCGTGATGTTATCATTCTTACGGAAACCTCTGTTATACCAGCTTCATTTAGGAGACAGAGCAGATGCTACTTTCCATTTGTCTACTTCCCTTCATCCTACTAAGTCCGGAATGTGGTCCAGTTAGGATATCATTCAGGACAGACTGTCTTGATACCAATCTCCTTAAGTTAAGCTCATTGGCTATATATAGATGTCCAGGATTAATGTATAAGGGATTGGAAAATGATGAGCTATTTCAAGTTTTTTCTACATCATTAACATGAGTAATCTATGTCTGCATTATACAAGTCCAGCTCCCCTAATATTCTTTCATGTGGAATAATATCAAGCACGTGGTTAAGACTTGTTAAGTTTATGGCAGAAAATTATTCTAGTCTAGACTTCCTTGATTCTTTTTTTCTGAGTGTCATGTGTTCTAAGTTATCAAAAAGAGTCATAAGAAAGTAACTGTTAGTGTCAGTCCAAGATGGTGGTGTAGAAAGATCCTGAACTCATTTCCTGCCTTGGACATCCAAATCTACACCTACATATGGAAGAGTTCCCTCTGAAAAAGAACTGAAAACTAACTGAATAGCTCTTCCAGAACAAAACATAAAAGGACCATATCAAGATTGTAGGAGAGGCAGAGATGTGGTCTCACCGAAACCCACTCCCAATGTGGTGACCCACAATAGGGAAGGATCTCCCAAGTCTGGAGCTTCTCCTTGATAAGTGAGGGGTGTGTGCCCTGCATTAGACCCTGCTATCCTTGGGACCTGGACCAGAGAGACAAGACCCCAAAATATCTGGCTTTGAAAACCAATGGGCTAATATCCAAGAGACCCAAAGGGCTGTAGGGAAATGAGATACTCCTTTTGAAGGGCTCATGTTCAGACTCACTTGCCTGGAACTCAGTGCAAAAACAACAGTTTGCCTAGACTATATATGAAGTAGATTTATTTGCTAATCTTAAAGCATCTGCCAGAGGGGCAGGGACCTGTTTGAACTCTCTCCAGGGATGGAGGCACTGGCAGATGCCATTTTTGCTCTCTCCCTCTACCTTGCTAGTGCAGGCATGCATGTACAGACACAGCACCCTTCTGCTGCCTTGCTGAAGCACAAGGTCACAAGTGGTCACAGCATTATCCTGTTGTCTTGTTAAAGCTAGGGGAAATGTGAAGCCATAGCATTCTCCCACAGCCTTACTAAAGCCAGTGGATGGGTATGCACAATCATAGCAGTCTCCTGCTTCCCTGCTAAAGATGATGAGGTACTCAGGCAGAGCATTCTCCCATTGCCTTGTTAATACTGGTGGGCACACACAGTCAAAGCACTTCCCCACTGCCTTTTTAAAGGCAATAGGTATGACCTGCCCCAAACATTCTTCCACTGCTTACCTAAAGCTGGTAGATGCATGCAGTCTACATAGGGATGCCCCTTGAATACCTGACCACAGTGGCTGGGGTCTTGCACTCCTGCAACCCAGGGCACTATAAAAATCAGAAAAATAGTTCTCAGCAGGCTACCACCCCCAGAACATTGCATAGACAGCAGACTGAAACACACCCCTAGTCTTCCTGTGAGTAACACCTATTTACTTGGGCTTGAGCTTCAGCCTGTGGGACAGGCTTAAGAAATCCCATACATCTAGAAACTACAGAGGTTCTATCAGGAAATGTAGATGGGGAGCACCATCACTGTGCTCTCCCTTGCCCATATTACAGCTCATGGGTACCTCCCAGAAAGGAGCTTATACACTTGCCTGAAGTCCAAATTTTTGCAACTGTGTCCCAGGGAACACCTCCAGATCTCCTAATTTAGAGGCCAGCATGGCTTATGATTGCATTCCCACAGGATTACATAAAATCTCAATAACTTAAAAGCTGATGCCTGAGGATCTGGCTTCCAAGGAGCCTGAAGCTAAGTGCTGACTGAGATTCCTCCCTTTGGAACATTGGCATATCTTGGCAGATCCTCAAAAACTGGGACCTATCAAGAATCAATCAGGCTGCTTATGCAATTACAAAAGCTCAAGAGACAACCAAGAGCAAAAGCAGATTTGATGATAAGGTTCATCTCCTACACAAGGTCACTCCTTCAAGACTGGAAAAGGCACTTATTTTGCCTAATACACAAAAACAAACACAGACAGTGAAGCAAAATGAAAAAAAAAAAATGAATATGTTCCAAACCAAAAAACAAAACTAAACCTCATAAAAAGACATTAGTGAAACAGAGATAAGTAATGATAAAGAGTTCAAAATAATGGTCATAAAGATGCTCACCAAATGTGGGAAAAGAATGCATGAACTCAATAAGAACTTCAATGAAGAGATACAGAACATAAGTAAGTATCAAACAGAAGTCACAGAGCTGAAGAATACAATAACTGAACTGAAAAATTCACTAGAGGGGTTCAATAGCAAACTAAATAAAGAAGAAAATGGATCAGTAATCTAGAACACAGGGTATTGTAACTCACCCAGAGCAACAAACTTAAAAAAAATAAATAAATAAAAAAGAAAAAAGAATTTTAAAAAGTAAAAATAGCTTAAGGGACTTACAGAATAACATATGCATTACAGGGGTCCCAGCAGGAAAAGAGAAAAAGAAAAGGGCAGATAATGTATTTTTAAAAATGGTTTAAAATTTCCCTAACCTGGGGCAGGAAACATACATCCAGGTTCAGGAAGCACAGAGACTTCCAAATAAGATGAACCCATAGAGATCCTCACCAAGACACGTTATAATTAAAGCATTAAATTTTAAAGATAAACAGAATTTTTAAAGCAATAAGATAAAGACAACTTGTGGTGTACAAAGGAACCCTCATAATACTCAGTAGATTTTTCAGCAGAAACTTTGCAGGTTAGGAGAGAGGGGTATGATATATTCAAAGTCCTGAATGGAAAAAACCTGCAACCAAGAATACTCTATCCAGGAAGATTATCATTCAGAATTGAAGAAGAGATAGAGACAAACAAAAGCTAAAGAAGTTTATCACCATTAAATTAGCCTTATAAGAGATGTTAAAGGTACTTCTTTACACTGAAAAGAAAAGACACTAATTAGTAATAAAAAATCATATGAAAGTAAAAATCTCACTAGTAAAGGTAAATATATAGTAAAGGTAGAGGATTAATCCCTCTAAAGCTAGTATGAAGGTTAAAATACAAAAATCATAAAGTTAACTGTAACTACAATAATTATTTAAGGTATAAAAAATAAAAAGTAAAATATGACAACAAACATGTAAAATATGGGGTAACAGGGAGTAAAATTAAACAGTTTTACAATGATTCAAACTTAAGTTTCTATCAACTTAAAATAGATTGCTTTGTGTGTGCATAGTCTCTTATATGTAAACCTCATGATAATTAAAAAGCAAAAAACTTATAGTAGATAAACAAAAAAAGATAAAGGAATCTAACATAACACTAAAGGAAGTCTCAAATTATAAGGGAAGAGATCAAGAGAAGAAAAGAATAAAAAGAGCCAGAAAACAATTTTAAAAATGACAGTAAGTACATATATATCAATAATTTCTTTAAATGTAAATGAACTAAATTCTCCAATCAAAAGACACAGAGTGCCTAAATGGATAAAAAAAAAAAAAAAAAAGATTGACCTATATGCTGCTTACAAGAGACTCACCTCAGATGTAAATGCACAGACTGAAAGTAAAGAGACAGAAAAAGACATTCCATGCAAATGGGAATGTAAAGAAAGGTGGTATAGCTAGACTTATACCAGAAAAATGGACTTTAAAAAAAAGATTGTAATAAAAGACAAAGAAGAGTATTACATAATGGTAAAAGGGTCAATCCAACAGAGATATAACATTTATAAATATTTATGCACATAACACAGGAGCACCTAAATATACAAAGCAAATATTAACAGACAAATATTAATAATATGAAAGCAATGCAATAATAGTAGGGGATGTTAACACCTCACTTACATCAATGAATAGATATCAAGACCAAAAAATTAATAAAGATACACTGACCTTAGAGGAAATGGACTTAATAAATATGTGTAGAATATTCCATGCAAAAGCAGCAGAATTCACATTCTTTTCAAGTGCACATGGAACATTCCCTAGGATAGATCACATGTTAGGCCACAAAATAAAGTCTCAATAAATTCAAGAAGATTGAAATCCTGTAAAGCATTTTTTCCAACCACAATGGTATGAAAGAAATCCATTACAAGAAGAAAGCTGGAAACATCACAAATATGTGGAGATTAAACAATATACTACTGAACAACTAATGGGTCAATGAAAAAATTTTAAAAATACCTTATGAAAATAAAAATACAATATAACAAAATCTATTGAATGCAGCAAAAGCAGTTCTAAAAGTGTAGTTCATGGAGAGATAGACTTACCTCAAGAAACAAGAAAAATCTCAAATAAACCATTTAACTTTACATCTAAAGTAACTCAAAAAAGAAGAACAAATTAAGCCCAATGTTAATAGAAGGAAAGAAATTATGAAGATCAGAGCAGAAATAAATGAACTAGAGATTTAAAAGACAGTAAAAAAAGATCAATGAAACTAAGAGCTGGTTCTTTGAAAGATAAACAAAAATTCCACCTTTCGCTAGACTCAGAAAAAGGAAAAGGGCTCAAATAAGTAAAATCAAAAATGAAAGAGGAAAATTTACAATTGATACCACAGAAAAACAAAAGATCAAAGAAACTACTATGTAAAATTGTACACCAACAAATTGGGCAAGCTAGAAGAAATGAATAAATTCATAGAAAATACAATCTTCCAGGAATGAATTATGAATAAATAGAAGGTCTGAATAGACCAGTTATTACTAAGGAAATTGAATCAGTAATCAAAGAACTCCCAACAAAAAATATTTCCAGGACGATATAGCTTTACTGATGAATTTTACCAAATAATCAAAGATTTAATACCTATCTTTCTCAGACTCTTCCAAAACATTAAAGAGGAGGGATTATCTCCACACTCATTATGCAAGGTTAGCATTACCCTGAAACCAAAGCCAGGAAAAGACACCACCACCACAACAACAAAATTACAGGCTTATATCACTGATAAACATAGATGCAAAAAATCCTCAACAAAAGATTAGCAAACCTGGGATGCCTGGGTAGCTCAGTTGGTTAAGCATCTGCCTTTGGCTCAGGTCATGACCCCAGAGTCCTGGGATCAAGTCCCACATGGGGCTCCCTGCTCAGCGGGGAGCCTACTTCTTTCTCTGCCTGCTTGTGTTCTCTCTCTCTCTCTGCCTCTGACAAATAAATAAATAAAATCTTTTATATATTAAAAAAAGATTAGCAAACCAAATTCAACAATACATTAAAAGGATCATAAACCATGACCAAGTGAGATTTATTCCAAGGATGCAAAAATGGTTCAATATCTGCAAATTAATCAAACTGATATACCACATTACCAAAACAAAATATAATAATCATAGGATCATCTTAATAGTTGTAAGGAAAGCATTTGACAAAATTCAAAATTAATTTATGATTAAAACTCTCAACAAAGCAGATATAGAGGGAAAATTCCTCAATATAATAAAGTCCAAAGCTAACTTTACACTTGGGCTTCACATTAGGCACATGAAAAGGTGCTCAGCATCACAACCATCAGGGAAATGCAAATCAAAACCACAATGAGATATCATCTTCTCAGAATAGCTATTCAAAAAGACAAGAAATAACAAGTGTTGGTGAGGATGTAGAGAAAAGGTGACCCTGGTGCACTATTGATGGGAGTGTGAATTGGTACAGCCACTGTGTGGAAAACAGTACAGATGTTCTTCAAAAAAAAAAAAAAATAGAATGACCATATGATCCAGCAATTCCACTACTACGCATTTATCAAATAAAACAGAATGCACTAATTCAAAGAGACACACGCACCCTTATGTTCATTATAACATTATTCATATTAACCAAGACATGGAAACAGCCTAAGTATCCATCAATAGATGAATGGATAAAGAAGATTTGGTTTATGTATGTATATATATGTATATACTTACACATATACATGCCCACAAATGGAATGCTCCTCAGCCATAAAAAAGAAGGAAGTCTTAGCCATTTGCAACACCATGGATGGACTTTGAGAGTGTTGTGCTAAATAAGTGAAATAAGTGATATAAAGACAAATACTGTAAGTTTTTACTTATATATGGAATCTTTACATGAAACAAAATTCATAAATTCAGAGAATAGATTGATGGTTGCCTGGGGGGAAAGGAGTTAGGAGAAATGGGTGATGGGGTCAAGAGATGAAAACATCTAGATAAAAAATAAGTCATAGAGATATAATCTACCACATGACAACCATAGTCAAAAATACTTTATAGCATATTTGAAAGCTGCCAAGAGTGAATCTTAAAAGTCATCATAAGAAAAAACAATGTAACGTTGTATGGTCACAGATGACATCTAGACATGGTATTTACTTCACAGTGCATACAAATACTTAATTATTATGTGATACATCTGCAACTGATAAAATGTTATGTGTCAATTTTACCTCAGTTAAAAAAAACATGGAAATGCATCACTTCTAACAATATTATCTGCTTTTTTAATTTTTGCCAGTTGAATGAATATAAATATGTCATTGCACCTTTGGTCTGCATTGCCCTGATCACAACTGATAATAAATAATTATTCATAAGTTGTTTTGCTCTATGTGTTTCCTTTTGTAAGAAATATCTATTCATGTCTGTTGCCCATTTTTTCCTATGGGGTTGTGATTTTCTTATTAATAATAGGAGTTATTTTTATATACTTGATACTAATCTCTCCACTGTATGCTCTTTGAACATCTACAGTTCGTAACTTCTCCTTTTACTTTCTTATGGTATATTTGAAAGAATCAACTTTCTCAGTGTTAATATACTGTAATCAATATTATCAACATTTTCTTTTATGGTCAATATTCTTTTTTGTGTAGTGTTCTAGAATTAGAATTTTTCCTTAGTTCGGTATCTTGTAAATGTCTACATTTTTTTCTGCTCAAAGTTTTAGTTTTGTTGTTGACATTAATGTATCCAAAGTTTATCTTGGTTCATGACATGATTTAGGCAAATTTTATCTGTTTTCCACATGGATTACCATTTTATTTTCAGCTCTATTTGTTGAAGAACCCTTCTTTCCCCCATTGATCTGCAACGTTCCCTCTGTCATATACTGAATGTTTCAAACATGTGTGAGTCTACCTCTAGGGTTGCCAATTCTGATCCACTGATCCCTCTGTGCCAATACTATAGTCTTAATTACCCTAATTTTATACGACATCTATACTTTTATTCTTCAGAAGCATCATGTAATTCACTTAATCTTTATAATTCCATAGCAATTTTAGTATTTTCTTCAAGTAATTATTTCCTAATTTCATATTTTAGACTGCTGTTTAAATGCCACAGCATCTGTGAAATTTTACTTGATACCTTTGATACATTTTCCTCTATTCAGAGCATTCCTCTTCTGCATCCTAATATCCATTATGCCAATTAAGCTTTGTAGTCATTTCTAAATTACATTTTTACACACATACACACACAGAGAGACAGAGACAGATGTTTGCTTTATTATAGACTATAAGCTCCATGACAGATAGGGACCTAAGTTCCCTTATCTTTTCAGGTCTTAGCACATAGAGGCACTCAATCTTTTTTTAAAAAAACAGTCACTTTCGGGCACCTGGGTGGCTCAGTTGGTTAAGCGACTGCCTTCGGCTCAGGTCACGATCCTGGAGTCCCTGGATCGAGTCCCGCATCAGGCTCCCTGCTCGGCAGGGAGTCTGCTTCTCCCTCTGACCCTCCTCCCTCTCATGCTCTCTGTCTCTCATTCTCTCTCTCTCAAATAAATAAATAAAATCTTTAAAAAAAAACCAAAACAAAACAGTCACTTTCTTCTTTAGGACTGCACCCAGAGTAACTGTTCCTCCTCATTCCCTGCTGTAGATCTGACTCACCCTGGACCACAAAGCCTGACTAAGCATCATTCAGACCTTTCATGCACCTTTACAACATTTAGAAGATATTGGTAAAGGGTTACCATGAGCCAATACTCTAATGATGAGTTGAGCACGTTATCTCATTTAATTCTCAAGGCAACCCTGTGAAGCAGAATTATTGCCTTTAAGGTTCTCCTCTTAAGTGAGAACACTGAAATTTCGTTAAGGAATTTGCCAGAAGTTACACAGCTAGTTCAAGGGGGAAGGGTTGAGAACCAGATTGGTGAACAATGTCTGGGCTTTTAACTATGTGGTAATCTTGTTATATCACCTATGAACTCAGAGGTCTTGAAGCTTGTGATTTGTTTTTTCTTTGCCCATCACTGGGCTATGTTTTGGGTTTTTTTTTTTTTTTTCTTTTCCTTTCTTTTTCTTTTTTGAGATATAATCAACATATAACATTGTGTAAGTTTAAGGTGTACAATGTATTGATTTGATAGGCACCTAACAAATAATTGATAAATTGATGAATAAATGAATTAACAGATATGTTAATTTTTAAAAAAGAAAGTAACTTGTATTATCTAGAAAAATGGTCTTAGTCCCCCAAAATTTCAAGTTTAAAAACGAATTTCTTGGGTGCCTGGGTGGCTCAGTTGTTAAGCGGCTGCCTTAGGCTCAGGTCATGATCCCAGAGTCCTGGGATGGAGTCCCACATCGGGCTCCCTGCTCAGCGGGAATCCTGCTTCTCCCTCTCCCACTCCCCCTGCTTGTGTTCCTGCTCTCACTGTCTCTGTCTCTGTCAAATAAATAAATAAAATCTTAAAAAAAAAAGAAACGAATTTCTTTTTTACAATGATAAATATACAATTTAGATATTTTAATTTCTTTTTATTTCTTCTCAGATTCAGTCATAGGGATTTTTTTTCTGTTTATACATGACAAAAGATAAACATCCACTAAAAATACAGATGGTTGAAAAATAGCATAACCTATTATGATTATGATAATTTTTGTCTGAACTTATAGATTTCAAGTGATTTAAACCATTAAATCTTTGCACATACAACTTTCATTTTCAAGAAGTATATTGGATTCTATTTAATATAATGCATACAGTGTAGATGAGAATAATACATAGATACATAATTTTATTACCCACAAATCTTATGGTAACATAATGTTTAAAAATATACCAAAGCCCACTTTCTCAAAATCAGAGTTTTTAACATTCCTTCTGTTTAACATTGGATTAATGACTTAATATAGCTCTTAGATAAACTGAATGAATGGTTGTCACAACTGCAGACAACCAAAAGATACCATGTTCTGGGGGCACCTGGCTGGCTCAGTAGGTAGAGCGTGTGACTCTTGATCTAGGGGTCATGAGTCCAAGCCCCACGTTGGGGATAGAGTTTACTGAAAAAATAACAATAACAACAACAAAGATATTGTATCCACAACAGGTTGGTAACATGACTTCATTATCATGATCGAGTATGGCAATTGCTTTATCAGATGGAATGACTTAGAATCAACTACTCTAAAACTGAAATCCGTTTTTGGCACATGTTCTCCAATGTCTAATTGGCTTATATCCAACAATTGTATGCAGCATGCTAACATGTTTAGTTACCTCAGGGTGTTTTTTACAACTAATTTAGCTTTTAATGGTTCACTGGGAAGTCAAATTGCTTAAAATGCAATGTTTTAGAGGCCCTGGTGAGTGATTGATAATATTTGCTGTGAAAAGTATTCAGGATAAAATTATTGAGGCCACCTAGTGTGGTATAAGTCTTTAAGTCCTCAGTCATTTATTTATTTTATTTTGGAACAAGCGCAGACTTATTTACCAAGAAAATATCAGACCCTGTATACTTTCTCTTGCTATCTCTATGCAAAGATGGGGTGGACCACTTATTTCGACAAAATTCTTTGTTTTGAAATCTAATTTTCATTTTAGATATCAACCATCCTTACTATCCTTAGTTAATTATAAAGCATCTAAGCCTGCCTTTATTTATTTTTTTTATTTTAAAGTTGATTTATTTATCTGAGAGAGAAAGAGAGAGAGAGAGCAGGGGGAGGGGCAGAGGGAGAGAATCTTCAATCAGACTCCCACTGAGCACGGAGCTCAACCTGGGGCTCCATCCCAGGACCCACAAGATCATAACCCGAGCTAACTAAGAGTTAGACACTTACTTGACTGAACCACTCAGGCACCCCATAGGCCTGCCTTTGATCAATAGAATGACTATCAGGTCTCTAGATTTTCACAGACTATAATATCATACTCTTTGCTCCTCAATATAAAAAAAAAATGTACCAATTAAAACTAATAGTTGCTATTAATGGGGTTACTCTTGGAAGATGTGTTGAATCATGTATCACCTTTGATGTGGAGAATTCTACCTTCATAGGTACTATATTATATAGGTACTCTATTTTGGGGTCTCTGGATTTGGACCTCAGTGCTTTTCTATCTTAACTTCTTTGATCGGACTTTCCTGTGGGCATCATGTGCTCAGCTTGGATCAAAGATGCTGTAGGAACCATTATATAAATTTTGCCTTTATAACCATTATAGGGATTTTTAAAGGATATTGCTTACTATATCATTCAGTGTTCCTTCAAGAGGCATCAAGAATTTTTTTCTAGTGTTTTAATTTCAAAAAATCCAAACAATTATTTTTATGATTATGTTGAATCTTAAGATTATGTTTTTCCATTTGCTTTAGTTTATGAGAATCTTAGAGCTCAACTTTCACCTAAAACTGGCAACATATTAAGAATTTCTGTTATTTTATCTAGTTACTAAATTTAATTTAACCATATTTCTCTTCACATCAGCACATTTATTTCTTATTTTTCATAGAGTTCATCTGTTTAGAGCAGTTTTACATTCACCACAAAACTGAAGAGGTTCCAAGATTTCCCATATACCCCTCTGTTCCCAAATGTGTATAGACTCCCCCATTATCGACATCTCTCACCAGAGTGGTACATTTCTTAGAATTGATGAACCTCCTTTAATAACATCATAATCAACATTCTATTGTTTACACTGCAGTTCACCTTTGTTCTATATTCTATGGGTTTGGACAAATGTATAACGACATATATCCACCATTATATTATCATACAGAGTGTTTTTACTGCCTTAAAATTCTTTGTGCTCTTCCTATTCACACCTTCTCCACCCTCTAATACCCGACAACTACTGGTCATTTACTGTCTCCATAGTTTTGCCTTTTCCAGAATGTTATATAGTTGTAATAGCTTTCACTTTTTTAATGTAGCCAATAAGATGCTAAGATCTAAATATTAACCTAGAATTAGCAATTTTAAAAAATTTCCATTGTTTTGTTTGCTTATTAATATTATTCTAATCATTTTTCTTTCAAAGTGCTTATTTTCATTTATTTTTTTATCTGAGTGTGCATTTTTGCCACCTGCCTTTAAAAAACCTTAGAAATTGAATAAATAAAGCATCATATCCATATAATATTAATCTAAGATTGCTCATTCATTTATTGATTCACTGAACAAAAATATGGTGAAAACTCACCCTGTGCCAGACATGGTGCTGGGTGTTGGATTGTAAAAATGAATAGGATCCCACATAAATATAGTCAACTCACCTTCGACAAAGGAGAAAGTAAATACAATAGGTCAAATTTATCTTTTCAATAAATGGTGTTGGAACAAGGGTATAGGCACATAAAAAATAAGAATGAATTTAAACATAGACTTACACCCTTCACAAAAATTAACTCAAAATGGATCACAGATCTAGATTTAAAATCCAAAACTATAAAATTCCTAGAAGATAATATAAAAGAAAACCTAGAAAACCTAGATGACCTTGTGCATGGAGATGATTTTTTACCTACCCTACTAAGGGCATGATCCATGAGAAATATAGTTGATAAGCTAGAATTCATTAAAATAAAAACTTCTGTTCTTCAAAAGACCCTGTCAAGAGAATAAGACCATCCACAGACAGGGAGAAAATATTTGCAAAAAGACGTGTCTGATAAAGATCTGTTATCCAAACTATACAAAAAGCTCTTAAAACTCAACAATAAGAAAACAAATAGCTTGACATACAAATGGGCCAAAACCTCTCCAGAGAAGTGATATAGATGGCGAATAAACATATGAAAAGATGCTCTACATCATAAGTCATCAGGAAAATGCAAATTAAAATTACAATAAGATCCAACCACACAGCTATTAGAATGACCAAAATCCTGAACGCTAACAACAGCAAATGCTGGTGAGGATGTGGAGCAGCAGTACTCTCATTCATTGCTGGTGGGAATGCAAATGCATGTATTTACCCAAGGGAGTTGGAAACTTACATCTACACAAAAACCTGCACATGGATTTTACAGCAGCTTTATTTATAATTGCCAAAATTTGAAAGCAACCAAGATGTTCTTTTTTGGATGAATAGCTTAATTATCTGTGGTACATTCAGATAATGGAATGTTATTCAGCACTAAAAAGAAATGAACCATCAAGCCATGAAAAGAAATGGAGGAAACTTAAAGGCATATTACTAACCGAAAAAAAATAAATAAACAGCCTGAAATGCATACTGTATGATTCCAATTATATGACATTCTGGTTAAAACAGAACTATAGAGGGCCTCTGGGTGATTCAGTTGGTTAAGCGTCTACCTTTGGCTCAGGTCATGATCTCAGGGTCCTGGGATAGAGTCCCACATCGGGCTCCCTGCTCTGCGGGGAGTCTGCTTCTCTCTCTCTCTCTCTAGCCCTCCCTCCTGCTCATGATCTCTCTACCTCTCTCTCTCAAATAAATAAATAAAATATTTTTTAAAAAGACAACTACAGAGACAATAAAAATATAAGTGGTTTCCAAGGGTTTGGAGTGGATGAAGGAAGATGAATGAATAGTCAGAGCACAGAGTGAAAATACTCCATAGGATACCATAATGGTTGTTATATGTCATGATACATTTGTCCAAACCCACAGAATGTACACCACCATTAGTAAATCATAATTTAAACTAGGGACTTTGATAATTATGAAGTGTCAATGTAGGTTCATCATTGGTAAAAAAAATGCAACATTCTGGTGAATGATGTTTATAATGAGGGAGGCTATCCTTGTGAGGGGTTAGGTGTATATGGGAAACACCTGCATCTTCCCCTCAATTTTGCGTGGAACCTGAAACTGCTCTAAAAACATAGTGTTACTAAAAATTAAAATAAAGTTAAAAAAAGAAAGGGAGGGGAAAATGTGAGTAAGATACATTCAGTGTCTCTAAGGAGTGCACAGTTCAATAGAGTGGACAGATAAGTGAATAAGTATTACCAACAACCTGTAGTGAGGTAGACCACACCAGAGTCAAGCACTGGATGCTACTGAAGAAGGAACATGTAATCTACTCTGTGTCTAACAGTTTGGATCAAGAAACAATTTTCTAGAGATAGCAATATGGCTGAGTCTCATGACCTTCATTTTAATAATTTTGAAAGTTTCTGCTACCTCTTTCAGGACATTCACTTACACTAAAATTAATCATAACTCAATTCCCATGATTTCTAATTGCATTCTACCACAGGTCATGGTTATATAGAAAAGACAAATTAATCAAATCAGAATTAAAGGTCTAATGTAGTTACGCCATTTATTCCTGCAAATTTTTATAACAATAGGAAGCAGAAATTGTACAGGGGTGCCTAGCCTGCGCAGTTGGTAGTCCATGTGACTCTTAATCTCGGGGTTGTGAGTTCAAGCCCCATGTTGGGTGTGGAGATTACTTAAAAATAAAATCTTTAAAAAAAAGAAATTGTACCAAGAACATATAAAGTATTTCCAACTTTTATTTAGTTATCCAGTATAGAAGTGAGTGGCATTAATTATGGCCCATTCCACACTGATTTATTTATATTTTGGTACATATATTATTTTATATTATTTTTGGTGAGACGTGATCATAAGTCAATCTATCATTAATTGCCAGCTAACACGTATTCTTAAAGTCAAAATCCTTTCAGCAAAATGATGCTTGAGAAACATTAGGTCACTCTTTTTCAGAGTTGTTATATAGGATTAAACGTGTAAACAAACTTGAGTTTTATTGAAGCGAGTAGAATCCGAAAAAATGTCAAGCTAAAGAATTTTGATTCAACTTAATAGCCTGAAGGAAACATTTAGGAATAGCTTCTTTTAAATGCATACAAAGGTCATTTCTTCCATTACTTGAAAATTATAGTGTTGTTGCATTGTGTAGTTGTGGCCTAGAGGGAAAATAGTGAATAATTCATTGATACATACACAACTTTATTTCTAAAATTTCTTTGTTTTAATCATTCATTTCATTAATATAAAATTGTCTATAAATACAATTATAAAATTATAACCACATTAAATTTTTTTAACCACATTAAATTTTAATTCTATATTCTTATCTATATAATTATAGTAAGAACAGCCATAAGGCCTTATTATGGTATTGTATTTGTATAATGCTTTATTTTTCAATTTGTTTTAATATTTAGCATTTCATTTTTCAGTTTGAATGGTGTGATCCCTACTCAAAGATAAGAAAAATAGAGTAGGTGTAAAATATTACAAATATTAATTATCCATCATTAAACTATTTTGGTGTAGCTTGCAATATTTTGACATACATAATTTCTAATGATTGTACAATTTCCTCAGCTTAAACTAAACTATAGTTGTATACCAATGGCTTCTTGACACAGATTTATTTAACTTACTTTTGTAGTATTATTCATCTTTTGTTCTGTTTCAATTTCTAATTGCTCCCATTACAGGAATTGCCACTTTCATTTTCTCTCATAGGAAATTTTCTGCACTTCCGATTACCTTAAAATATAATTTTATAAATGACAACAATAAAAGAGGAAAGGAGAAGATATAGAGTTTGTACTTTAGGCCATAAAACTACTACTGGTTGGTTTTCTGCCCAATTGATTGTACTCATCATAATAAATTCATGATCATTTCTGAAGAAATGGTCATCTGAAGAATGAAATCCCTGGTTAGTGGGATAAGTTACAGAGAGTACATAAGTGAGATCAGTAGATGGACATTTATTTCACACTTGCTGAGCTTAAATTGTTTTGCACACTGGATACAAATGTAGGAGTAGTCATCTCTCAAGGTAGGTGAATTTTTTTTTTTATGACAGATTGGTTTTTTGTTTGTTTGTTTGTTTGTTTGTTTTTAATACCTGTAGCATCAGCTTTACCTGGGAAGTAGTTAGATGTGCAAAATCAAGCTCCGGACTTTCTGTACAGTAACTTAAGCCCTGCACAGGATTAAGATGTGTGCTAAAGATTGAGAACCACTGCTTTGTGAGATGCTCTTACACATCACTTTCCTTTCACAAGAAGCACTTATCTGAATAAGTGAAATTATCAATTTATTAATATATAGGGCTTCTTCGTTACCTTTTCCCAACTAGACTGCAAGCTCTACTGGAAGAGGAATCTCCTCTGTTCTTGCTCATCATGTATTCCCAGAGTCCTGCACTGATTGTGTCATTTAGCTCTCTGCAACATTATTTCTGGTAAATGCCACCACGCTTTGGAACTTGATTCTAAAAGGTAGAGATTACATAAATAGCTTGCACAAAGAAGATTATACTAAAATACTAAAATTAAATGTGAGGGAGAAATAGATTTGATGTTCCAGCTTATGTGCCATTGACATTTCTTATCATTACTTAGCCATTATAATCTATTCAAAATCAATGCTAAAATGCAACATTTATCTCAAAAGCATTTTCATAAATGTTCACTATAATTAGGTTAAAGTTTATATTTATATAATACAGTTTCACTCTATAACATGTAATTATGTTTTATTGATTTAATTTAACACACATAAAAGTATTTAAGTTTATAAAATAGTCTCAAAATGCTTTCACATTCTTTGCCTCTTTTGATCAACCGGTGGGGAAGATATTTTAAAAATATCAATATTTTCACTCAGGTAAAAAATAATAATAAGGAAGTTATCAACCCAAGATGTCTATTGAGAAGCATTAGGTCACACTTTTTCAACACTAATCCTTAAGATTAAAAATATGGAGCACTGGGTGTTATACGCAAACAATGAATCATGGAACACTACATCAAAAACTAATGATATAATGTATGGTGATTAACATAACATAATAAAAAAAAGAAAAAAGAAAAATATGAAAATAATATGATATTTTAAAATTTTACACTTTGCTTGAATTACGTTCACAACGATAACTCTTGAGTTTCATTCTTTAATGTATTTTTTAAAGACCCATGTGGCTACCTCTGCAAATATTTTCTCCCTTGGCTCCTGGTCTGCTAATTTTTCTGGTCCTTGATGAGAGTATGCATAGAAGGCCTTATGGAATTTTGTGCATGCATAAGATGAATCATCTTAAATCTGTATTTACTGATTTTCCAAATCATATTCCAAGAGTATTCATAATGTCTGTAGGTTATTGGTCGTCTTTGCCTTTAAAGCACTTACAGAAAAAAAGAATTGCCAACACAAATGTTAAGTGCAATGATCTATGACAGGCAGCATAAGGTCTGCCCTTGATATTTGTGAGACCAGGACAAGAACAGAAATGAAGGCTCATATTCCATATGTCTAACACTTAAGTATTACATTAAACTGAAAATAACACAGTTAAGTATGCTCTAATCTTTCACTTTGAAAAAGTCACTCCTCAAAATCATGTGGAAGGACAGAATTTAGTGCCTAAATGTGGCCATGCAGTGTGCCCCTCTACCCCTCCAGCTTTTGCCTCCATCTTTTTTTTTTTTTTTTAAGATTTTATTTATTTGAGAGAGAGAGAATGAGAGACCGAGAGCATGAGAGGGAGGAGGGTCAGAGGGAGAAGCAGACTCCCCGCCGAACAGTGAGCCCGATGTGGGACTCGATCCCGGGACTCCAGGATCATGACCTGAGCCGAAGGCAGTCGCTCAACCAACTGAGCCACCCAGGCGCCCCTTGCCTCGATCTTATACTGTGAGGCTGAACACCCCAGCCTGGACCTCCAAATCTGTCCAAAATCTCCACAGATAATCTCCCCTTGGCTGACACTTGAGCCTAGAGGCACCCACAACAGTAGGTAATCTGGGGCGCCTGGGTGGTTCAGTTGGTTAAGCAACTGCCTTCGGCTCAGGTCATGATCCTGGAGTCCCGGAATCGAGTCCCGCATTGGGCTCCCTGCTCAGCAGGGAGTCTGCTTCTCCCTCTCCTGCTCCCCGCTATTGTGCTCTTTCTCTCTCTCAAATAAATAAATAAATAAAATCTTTAAAAAAAAAAAAACAGTAGGTAATCTGTCCTATACCCGACTCAGGAAGATCCTGAAAACAGACTTGAAGCCATTTGGGCATGGATTTCCAGCGTATGGGAAGCAGGACCATGGTCTGGAAGTGACGCACGGGTTCTGAGTGCCCACATCCCAGAAGCCCCAGCGATTCCCCCGTCCCCCTGACCCCAGGCAGAGGAAGTTGAAAGGAGATCAGAATGTGGCCCCTTCTAGAGCATTACAAAGCACGCAAGGTTTCTATTTGCCTCAGTCCAAGGGCGGAACTGTGCAGCACACAGGGAAAACATTTGAAGGCAACACATTCTACTTGTCCTTGCTTAATTCAGTGAATTTCCTCATGACTTCACTCCTTTATGGAATAAATAGCTTTCAAATTTTTCCCTGGAGCACTTTCCAAGGTGGCTTGAGACCTGCCCTCTAATCACTTTTCATATCATTTTTGTTCATTTTTTTCTTATTATAATGGCATTATTTTAGGAAAAGAGTCATGTTGCCAGGGTAACCAGAGTGAAGAATGGGCATTGCTGCCTTTGCAGAAAACTTGACTCTTCTCGAATAAATTTACTCTGTAGGACCTCGCCCGTTCAATTTTGTGTGAATAGTTTACAGTTTCTGCCTGTTTCTTTCTTTAATCTTTCTCTCTGTCTCTCTCTCTCCAAGTATTGCTGTCCTATTGATTTTCTCTTGAACTTACTCTTTCTGTACTCACTATTTAATATGGGTACTTTCTCCTTTATCCCATAGATTTTCTCCTCTGTTCATTACTGCACAGTCAACACTCTGCCAAATGGTAACACTGGCAGCTCACTGACACTTACTGACTCAGAGAACCCGGTTCTACTGGTAGCTTTTCAAGTTGGCTTTACATTAGAGCATCTGTAGCAGCCTGTGCTTAGATTATTTCTCTGCCATTACTACTGCCCCACAGGGCAGGATTGGGCTGTACAGGGTGGGCAGTGAGAAAACAGAAAGCCAACACAAATCTCTTCTCAAAGTATTTTCCTTTTCTTTTTAAAGATTTTATTTATTTATTTGACAGAGAGAGAGACTGAGAGCACAAGCAGGGGGAGCGGCAGGCAAAGGGAGAGGGAGAAGCAGACTCCCCATTGAGCAGGGAGCCGGATGCAGGGCTCAATCCCAGGACCCTGGGATCATGACCTGAGCCGAAGGCAGACACTTAACCGACTGAGCCACCCAGGCACCCCTCAAAGCTATTTTCCACTTTTGCTTAACATTTTTTCTGTGCCTTCTCCAATAATTAAACTCTATCTCAAAATAATTTAATTGAAAGGAAGAACCAATTTAAGCGCAATAAACAGATCACAAAGTTGGAAGGGAAATCACACAGGATTTATGAATTTATATCAAATAAGCAGGCTAAAGATGAAGTTTTGCATACATTTAGTTGCTTTTCATATTAAGAGATTTGTTGCTATTCTTTTTTAGTTTGGAATATTTTAGTTGATGCTTTAAACCACACTACTTTATTGTGAATAAAAAACATTCGCACTTTTAGACATTTTCTTAGGATACTTTCCCTTGGGATTTAAGCTTAACTAGAAAATAAATTCTGATGCTCTACCAGCCTGTGTTCTCTAAAAGTCCTGAGTAATATTATATAAGCACACCTCTATGAACCTGCAGTGGCTAAATTGCAAACAGGTGTCTTTTTCAAAGCAGGCTCATACCCTGGTGCTTTCCAAAAAGGATCATGGTTTTTTTACACCTCATTTTAAGGGGAAACAATCTCAAATCTTTTGACTAGTAGTTTTTCTTTGATGCTGCAACTTTGCTTGTTTTATCACTGAATATAAAGGAAACAGATGCTGAATTTAGAAACTGAATTGCTTAAGGAGACATTTGCAAATAGATAATGATGTTAGTGCAAAGCAGAAAACACAAAAGTCAAGAAAAATACTGAAAAAGAAGAGAAAGCTGAACAGGTATATAGGGAAGTGAACAAACACACACCTGGGAGGTAAAGAAAGCAAGCTTACTGGTGCAATGAATGTAGTGAAAAAGCACCATGAGTGGGATGTAATCATAACCACATTTTTGTTCAGTCAGGCTTTTTTCACCTATAACTGGATAAAAATCTCTCTCTCTCCCTCTCTATCTCTGCACAAATCAGGTCCAAGGGAAACACTCATATATCCAACACACCCTGAGAGGACTTACCAACCAAAGTGGTCTCCTCTCCTTTATTTCTGCCCTCAACCCAGATTCACTGTACCCACCCTACTTCACAGAATAGGTGTTAAACTCTCTGAAAGATCTCATGAAGTCTTCCTCTACAGGTTTGAGGAAAAGGGGATCCTGGATCCTGGGGTTGGGGAGGGGAGCACAAGCCCAGCCTAGATATCTCTAGAGAAATTCTCTTTCTTCAAACGCCCATTCTTAAATACCCTCAGCAGGGGTGAGACTTTTCGGAATCATGTAACCATTTTGTAATACTTCCATGTAAAGTTATGTATTGTTCTAGTACTGCATTTTGACCTAGCTAACTTTGTGTTTCTTGGCGCTTTATTGAGAGCATCAAATTTAACTTCCTGTTTTTAGGGAAAAATTATACCTAAAGATATATATTTCCTTATGCATTTATATTTCTTTACACATTTGCCCTATGACTAAAATTCCTACTTATTTAGGTTGACCTAGAGTATGGCGTAATGGCTTATGGAAAACCTTCATTTTCCAGGAAGTATATTGAGTCTACTATCCATGATTTATGTTTCAATCTTACAAGAAGGATGTTAACGTTAATATTTTAAGTATTAACTACCAATCCTCTTAGGACCCCAAACCATTGCATGTACCCTACTTACTATTTTATTTGTATTTTTAAAGCAAATTTTATAGCAGCTCTGAATTCTGCATCCTCCTTTACTGGTATCATCATCCTGCCATTGTTCAATAAAACTAATAGCAAACCCAATTCCAGCTTTAGAATCATAAAAATAGCCCACTGTGTCTTTAATATTAATGACCTGATAATTAAAATGAAACCTGCTACTAAGCACATCCATTTTTGACCCTGTATCAGGTGCTGTACTTTTGAACTATTTAAACAATGTCTATCTGTACATAGAATTGATAACTAGAAGCAGGCTAGGGAGGATTCTCAATCAGTGTGGCCGATGGTCAAGCAGGGTACAGCACGTGAGGCAGTGTAGGGAGGATGGATCTAGAGAGCGAGCATTTGAAAGCCACAGAGGCCATAAAAAGTACTGGATAGTACTTTAAAAAATTTTTAATCTGTTATTACAGGATATAAAATCACAATACAAGGGGCACCTGGGTGGCTCCGTTGGTTAAGCGACTGCCTTCGGCTCAGGTCATGATCTTGGAGTCCTGGGATCGAGTCCCGCATAGGGCTCCCTGCTCGGCAGGGAGTCTGCTTCTCCCTCTGACCCTCCTCCCTGTCATGCTGTCTCTCATTCTCTCTCTCTCAAATAAATAAATAAAATCTTTAAAAAAAAATCACAATACAATATAACATTTGGAAACCACAGAAAAGAAAAATAAACATGATATAATCACCCATTTATCTAAACTCAAGAGGAAGTCTCAAGACTTAAATAGCAATTCAGCAATTCTTTTTTTTATAGGAGAGAAAAAGTTGTGGAGATAAGCAGACAGGAGAAGCCAGGTGTTTTTTCCCATAGGGGAATATTTTAGAGAATCATTTCTTAAACTTTGAGTCATAAATAAATTTCATCTTAACATACAAATTTGGAATCTCCTTAGGAAATTTAAAAATAATTCAGTTGCATTTTATGGCATGCAATACATTCCGTGAATTAAATTAATTATATAGTACTAAAGATTGTCATATCAAATTCATTTTAATGTAATGTGTAATATTATTTATTATATATGGACAAATGGAAAACAATGTATTTTATTGCTTTATGCAGAAAAAAACTTGATTATCAAAAGTGAACTTTGAAGTTACCCCTCAAGATGGATTTAGGGCATGAGTTAACACTAAAAATCCAGATTGTGTTTTGACTGGGAAGAGGCTGAATGCCTGGGTTTGAATCCCAGTCAGCTATGTGTCCCCATCACAGCCTTGCTACTTTTGGGCAAATTGTTTTACTTTTCATTTCAATTTCCTTAGTTGGATCATGGGAGTAAAAATATCATGTGCATCATACAATATTTTAAGAAGTAAACAGGTTAATATGCACAAAGAGTTTCTAATAGTATCTAAAATATGTACGAACTCAACAAATATTGTCAGTGTTCTGCTGCACACACAACATCAATCACATATACATACGTATGTTTAACGTGAATATCATTTTCAAGTGTTTAAAAGAAAAATATAGAAGAATATCATGATGACTTCAAAGTAGGAAAATATTTCTTAGTTAAAATATAAGAAAATAATATCCATAAAAATAATAAAGACATTTCATTACATGATAATTTAAAACTTCTATATAAATAAAGTGACCACATATAAAATTAAAATAAACCACAGATTGGGAAAAGACATAATATATATTTTTATATTATATATATACATATATATATATAATGACTTTTAAAAAGATTAGTATTTTAAAAGACTATGTTAAGTCCATCAATGTAAGACAAGGTCCAACAGGAAAACATATAAAAAAATTAGGATAGCAGCTCATGGAAAGGAAAAACCTGAAAACCTGAAGAGGTGATCCATCTTATTAGAACAATTCAAAATCAGGCAAATGAAAATAAAAACTGAGATAATGCTTCATATACATTGGATTGAAAAAAAAATAAAAGACTGGCACTACCAAGTGAGGGTGTGGAAATCAGACAACTCTCATATAGTTGATGAAATATAAATTGACAAACTGAAATGTACCATACTACGTAGTGGTTCTACCAGTAGGTTTATTCTAAAGAGCTCTCAGGCATGTGCTTAAGGGGAGAAATAAATGAGTATTGATTGCAGTTCTGTTTGTAATTAAGAATTCTTGGAAACACTTTATAAATCCATTAATAAGACAAAGGGTGTATAAATTGAAGAATAATAAGCCAATGTACTATCATGGAGTGAAAATGAAAGAGTTATAGATATACGACAAAATGGTATTATTTATATAAAATGAAAAAAAACAAAAAATATATTATTTATGAATGTACAAGTATGTGTGCGAACTCATATATGAGAATAATGACAGCAAATTATGAAAACTGTTATCTCTAAGAGGTGAGAAATAATTTAAAAAGTGTTCTGTAAGTAGCCTTACTTATATCTTTACTTTTAACTTGCTTTTACTTGTTTAACTAAATAGTTAACTTGTTAACATTTTTTTTTTTAAGATTTTTATTTATTTATTTGACAGAGAGAAACACAGCGAGAGAGGGAACACAAGCAGGGGGGAGCGGGAGAGGGAGA